>NC_079412.1:1430125-1560125 GCF_026213295.1 Gadus chalcogrammus | reverse complement strand
CATTGCACACTAATCAACAGTCAAACTGTAAGTGAGCCAGAGTTAGCATAAGAGGCTAGTTTACATCCGTTATCAACAACAACATAGGTCACTCAGAAGATATAGTAACACATAGTACGAACAAATCGACAGACATTTGCAAACAGACAATAAAATATGCAGACAATATACACAGCGTACATAAAACATCATAGGAAAGCGCAAACTGTAGTAGATTAGAGCAGACCACATACAATAAAAGCACATATACAGCAGCATATAGCACAAACATGCAGCACCAACATATTAATGTAGACACTAGCACGCACAACACAAGACAGGAGCACAAGACAGGAGCACAAGACAGGACTGGAGCACATAGGAGACAAGCAAGCGAGACATGACAGTTACCAAAAAGTCAGCAGTTGAAGCAGTTGCATGCAATGCGAGGTTAGTTTTATTTCTAACATTATTCTTCAACACAGACATTTACATCTATAGTCTGGCGTTATAGTTGATTTGCCTCAGGTGTACTGTGGAGTGGGTAAGACTGTTTTATTAGCAGGCTAGTATTGCCCGTTGCCGTGCGCTAGACTAGCACAAGCAAACTTAGCAACTAGAAGGACTGAATGAAATGTGTTGAAAACTGTCTCCAATGATAAAGAACACCAAGGCTAACTTGTGAATCAGGCCCTATGTCCAAAATTCGAACTAAATACCCCTTTAAAGGAGAATGTAGACCCGTAGTGGGGGTTATCCCCGCTAGAGTCCTGCATGGGTTCGGGTACCCGACGGGCGACCCACACAATTTGGATGAAGCGGATGAAAAATAATGTAGACTACTTTGTCGGACACGGGTGCGGGTCAGGTCGGACGCCTGAACAGCACGGGTCGGTCGCGGGTTTTGCGATTGTGACCGAGACTTCTGTGGTGCTGGATATGTTATTCAGGAGCGGAGTAGTCAACTAAAACTGTCCACAGTGGACGATGTGCTTATTTTGCACAGCAATATAAAGCACCCCGCCATATACCAGATAGTTAAATTCCCCGGTGTTCCATCTAATGTGTCTGTAAGTGGTGTCGGGTGGTGGCCAATAGGTGGCACTCTTCCCTCTGAGCCCTTCACTCATCAATCCCGATGCCCCAGTGCAGTGATGGGGACAGGGGCGCCGAAAAGGGGGGGTAAAGGAGACGGATTCTAGGGGCCCATGATGGAGGGGGGCCCAGAGAGGCCCCTAATGATGATGAAATTATAATACAGAAGGCCCTGTAAAGATTATTTTCATGGGGCCCAAAATCCCTAGCGGCGCCCCTGGATGGGGACACTGTGCTGTGGAAGGTGCCGTCCTTCGGAGGAGACGTAAAACCGAGGTCCTGACTCACTGTGGTCATAAAAGATCCCAGGACACTTATCGCAAAGAGTAGGGGTTTCCCCGGTGTCCTGGCCCAACCAGGCTCATTCAATCTGGCCCCCTAATAATCCTCCTGTACAATTGGCTGACTCATCAATTCCCTCACTCTCCACCTCAAGCTGGTGTGTGGTGAGCGTTCTGGCGCAGATTGGCTGCCGTGCATCACCCAAGTGGGTGCTACACACTGGTGGTGGTGAGTTAGGTCCCCCCCTTCTGTAAGCGTCTTTGGGTCATTGAAAAGCGCTATATAAATATAATGAATTATTATTATTATTAATTTTCCTCCGGATGCGGGGGGGGCGTTGCGTCTGTATCAATTTGTTGCGGGTCTGGTCGGTTGAGGAATTTAATTCGCTGGTGAGAGTTTGCAAAATAAGAGCCGTGTATTGATTCTCGGTTATGGTGGAGTAGGAATTGGAGGAATAAACGTTGGCTTTGACTCTCTGAAGTCCAGATTGAACCGCGAGAACCCAACGCAGTTGCTTCTTTAGCGCTCTTGTGATCTACGGTCGGTCACACGGTAACGTCAAAATCAATACTGTAGCGCAAATTCACACCGGTGTGAATTTGCGTCCCACCCACTGGCACTGATCCTTTAACAGGTCTGTAGTGTCAGTGGGTCCCAGCCCCTAGGCAGGTATTAAAATTAGGAACTAGTGCTTGTAGTTTTTTTGAGAAGTCAAATGGGTGAATTGTCCCTTTAATCACCACAACGGTAGAGAAACAAGAACGCAGACCAGAGAGAGAGGACGGAGAATGGCTTCTTTAAATGGAGGATTATGTCTGGATTGTTTTAAAGGAGCTCAGAAAGACAAACAGACAAGGGCTACAAACAAGGTTATGGTGGTGGTGGACTTTTGTTTACCCTCCATGATCTCATTAACAGAATGAGTTAATTTGACATTCATTTTACCTTTGAAAGAGGGGCCAGACGCGATCAGTCCGATCGCCAGAGATATTTAATTTAATTTCTTAAAGTCCCAGTTCCTTTCATATGTTTTGAAGTAAACAGTATTTGTCTGTTGCTTGTTGCGTGAAATCTTTCGATGTTACCAATTTTTTATGGTGAATCTTTAGAATTGTAATAATTGTCAGAGCCTTTTCAGCCATAGGAACAGAACTTTATGCTATGCTCTCCGCTCCCGGCTCATTTCTGACCAATCAGGGCACCTCTTCCCTGATTGGTTTGGGTAATCCACCTTGCCTTTCAATACCATGGATATTCAATGCAACGCTTCTCAATGGCGTCCAACACAGGTAAAGAGGGAGCAGAGCTTGAGACATCTCTCAGTGGTGGAGCTTCCTGCCGCTGAGTCACAGCAGCTTCCGCAAAAGACTCAAGACTCACCTGTTCAGAGTTCACCTAGACTCAACATAGCCAACACTTCCCATCCCTCCTGCTTTTGTATGTTGTATGTCCTGCCTCTTAATGCAAGTACTTATCATATGTCGTAGTTAGTTATAGTACTTAGTTGTGTAGCATCTTATCCTAGCTGTATACAGGGAATGGGTTAACCTAGCAATTGTTAGTGCATTGCACTTGGTTCTATAAACACCCTTACTGTACCGACAGCAATATATTGTTTCACCTTCTTCTGACAAATGTACTTATTGTTAGTCACTTTGGATAAAAGCGTCTGCTTCATGCCCTAAATGTAAATAAGACGACTGCAGGGGGGTCAGTTAGGCTCTCTTTAGATTCTAGTTAGGCTGAGACAAGCACTGGCTCTAGACCTGCCATCAAAACTTTCCACTAGTTTAACGTGTTCTTCTAACTGTCTTGCAGTTTACCAAGGCAGTGTGAAGACAGCATGACCACCACTTAGCGATTGGTTCTCAATTCAATATGATGATTGAAATAACGCGTTAATGTTAAATAGTCAAAATGAATGTTATGTCATTTGTAGCATTCTTATTTCTGATGATTGTCAGCCCCACTTAAAAGCATCTTATATCTAGGTGCACGTACGTTGTGTGTGTGTGTGTGTGTGTGTGTGTGTGTGTGTGTGTGTGTGTGTGTGTGTGTGTGCGTGTGTGTGTGTCTGTGTGCGTGACGTAGCAGTCAACACCTTCTTGTTACTTGTCTGTTACTACCAGTAAACGACGAGAAATGTTATGACGTTAAAATATGTAATGCAATAGGTTGTAGTCTATAGAAAGATATCCAACAATCCATTTTGCTTACTTATGACACAAACACACAAACCCAATCCACGGCCCAACATGGTTACATGCGCCCTTTTTATGAAAGAGAAACATACATTTAGGGTCTAAATATCTCTGAAATCAAATAGGTTAATATCTAAAATCACGTGAGGTTCTCGCTGGACAAATAAACTAAACAAACATTTGGACATGAGAAAGGACTCCACTCAAAACTAGTTGCACAATAAACACAAAACCAAGCGTAGGCACACGGCTACAACGTACATCGCAAAGGAACCAGCACATACACGTCAACCACAATCCCCTTCACAGATCTGTCTTTTTCTACAGTGCAGGCCCCTCCCCGGTGGCCCTAGGAGTGGGGCCCACTCCCCGGTGGCCCTAGGAGTGGGGCACCATGCGGGACCAGCGGGCGCTCTCGCCGGTGTGCAGGCGGAAGTGCGTGTTGAGGTGGGCCGACTGGTTGAAGCACTTGCCGCACACGTGGCAGCGGAAGGGCTTCTCCCCAGTGTGGATGCGGTGGTGCCGCCGCAGCATGCTGACCGTGGTGAAGCTCTTGCGGCACACGGTGCAGCCGTATGGCTTCTCTTTGGTGTGCCAGCGCATGTGGACCTCCAGCTGGCAGGCGAAGCTGAAACACTTGCCGCACTCCCGGCACGCGTGCACCTTCTGCAGGCTCTGGCTCTGGTACGTGGCCCTCGGGGGCCGGAGGGGCCGCACGCCCTTGAGGCGAAGGGCCGGCACGCCCACGTTTGTATTGTCGCTCGAGTGCCCTGTGGGCTTCGTGTCCTGTTCCTTATCCGCGGAGATGCTGGGTCCATTTGGGAGCCTGATGCCGCCGTGTGGGGCATCGGCGCAGGGGTCCGTCAGCACTTCATGGAAGTTTGAACAAACTGGTTGCAAAGCGGTTGGGCTGGGGCCAAACCGATCGATTTCTTCTAGAATATGTTCTGTTTTTACCTCATCAATCACTCTGTCATACGAGGGTTGTAAAGGTGACAGATCCACCAACATGTGTTCTCGCTCAGTCTGACCACCGTTTTCTCCTGAGAAGATGGACAGGGAGGTTCTTGTGTTGTTCTCATCGCTTCTGATCGGACTCTGTTCCTCTTCCTCCTTTATCTCTCTGATGGGTGGCGGGGACATGTCCCTGTCCCCCCGACTGGCAGGTGTCAGTCTGTCCTCGCATGGCAGTGGGTCTGAAGATGGTTCTTCTGGCGGTGGGATCGAATTCGTTACTGCAACACAAAAAGTGTATTTAACGTCTGGACCATTTAAGGACAGTAGAGACTACATTTACATTTAGGGGATTTTTGCTGACACTTTTATCCCAAAGCTATTTACAATCCTTCATTCACACAACGGCGGAGTCATCCGCGCAGGGCGACAGCCAGCTCGTCAGGAGCAGTCTTGCTTTCAGACACCTCGACTCTCAGATGGGGGGAGCCGGGGATTGAACTAGCAACCTTCCGGTTACCAGTCAATCCGCCAGTCAACCTGCTACCTCCTGAGCTACGGCCACCCAGATTAGGATTACACTAACAAAACGTGTACTATCAGATTAAACTGGGACCTCTCCTACCGGGCTGCAGTAAAATGCGCTGCACTGCCACGTTCAGCAGCCTCTTGAGCCGCTCGTTCTCCTCCTTGAAGCGGAGGATCTCGTCCTGGTACTCCGCAACCGTGTTCTTGATGGCTTTAAAGATGTCCTCGGCCGCCGCCGTAAGCCGATCGTTCAGAAAAACGTTTAATAATTCCAGTTTCGTCATGTTGTCTGGAAATTAAAGGCGTTTTCCTTGTGTTTACATCCGCTCACCCGGAAGTAATGATTGAGGACTGCCGGTCTTTGGTATACGTTTAAAGTGAATGTAGCGCCCACATGCGGCCGATGAGAATATAGGCCAGGGATTTATTTTATTTGTATATAAACTTTTTGTATGTTTGTAATTGTCAACATAATTTAATACATTCCTTTATTCTTTCTATGTCCGTTAACAGGAAAAACATGTTGAAACAATTTCAGTGCCTACTTTTTTCTGCATCATGCGAAACACCAATAATATATATATATATGAATCTAGGCCTGGGATTAGATTAGGATATTTTATGCCATTGCATTAAAAAAGTGCATCTGATTTTGGAAACGGTATGGGTCTAATACAAATTGAAAATAATATTTCGTGATTAAAACATTTTTTATTCATAAAGCCACATACACAAGTAACCGAACAGCAATCTTAAAGTAAAATGACTAATTGTGCAAACATTTAAGCAAAATTCTGAAACTAACAAAGAGAAGAAATTATTAACAAGCAGGTCAAATTGTAAGGGTTTCACTGAAGTTATTAACAAGCATCTAATTCAAACAGAAGAAAGCGTCCCTGAGTTGTTGTCGATACGGTCATAGGAGAACATAATTACTAGATGAATGGCTCAAACATGATCGTAGGGGCCAACATACTTTTTATTTTGAAGAATCCGCAACTTAAAATAAGACAAAACATAGTCAGAATATACAGATAAAGGTTATCAATAAACTGTCAATAAAAAGCACTTGGAAATAAGACAAAATGTGACAGTTCCCCTTTAGTATCTACATCTCCATTAAAATCACATTATTCAAATGATCTAGAAAAGCTCCACATTTGAGTAATGTTAGTGTTTGAACAGGACGATGCATAGTTTGACATTTAACCAATCTAGTGAGATAAATAATAGGAGAGGCAGGCAGCAACAAGAGGATGGTCTACATTAAGTGCAGCTATTCATCTATCTTTGCATACACAGTATACACATGGAGGTGGCTCATCTGGAACAACTCCTCACTCAGACACTCCCGGATGACCCCCGGCCTGAAGACCTTGGACACATCACAGCGTCGGACGCAAGGCCATCACATTGACATGGATGTTCAAAGATAAAAGCCATGTACAGAAACCTCCTTTGTTTGTCGGAATCTAATATAAATCCCACTTCAAAAAGGGGCGTGCTTTATATGAGAGCAGGTTTCAAAACAAATCTTATTTCTATATTCGATTTGCTGAAATCCAATATAGTTGAACTATTTCTGCTTGACTTAAAGGTTGTAAGGTTTGACTGAAACCTTACAGGCCCCTCCAGAGCCCCAGCACACAGACGGCGGTCAGGGTAGGGGGGCTGCGGTCATACTTTTCTGAGCTTCAGCTGTCGATCATTTCCGACAGCTCCTGTAACAGGTCGTCCTCGCCCATGCCCGGGTCCATGTCCTCGCCCAGGTGGTCGTCAGTGAACTCGTTCATCAGCTCATCAAAGTCGTCCACGGCGGAGGAGCTGGAGACGTTAGAGACCCGCGACGCCACCAAGCTGGTCCTCCGGGGCTTGACCTGGGTTAGAGTCTTCATCACCGGGCTGGAGGCAGAAGGACAGGTGGTTAGGACACGCCACGAGGACAAGAGGCGGGGACACGAGACGAGGCCACGAGACGAGGACACGTGACGAGGACACATGACGAGGACACGAGACGAGGACAAGATGTGAGGACACGAGACGAGGACAAGATGTGAGGACAAGATGTGAGGACACGAGACGAGGACAAGATGTGAGGACACGAGACGAGGACAAGATGTGAGGACACGAGACGAGGACAAGATGTGAGGCCACGAGACGAGGACAAGATGTGAGGCCACGAGACGAGGACAAGATGTGAGGCCACGAGACGAGGACAAGATGTGAGGACACGAGACGAGGACAAGATGGGAGGACACGAGACGAGGACAAGATGGGAGGCCACGAGACGAGGATACGGGACGAGGCCACGAGACGAGGACATGATGTGAGGCCGCGAGACGAGGCCGCGAGACGAGGCCGCGAGACGAGGCCGCGAGACAAGAGACGAGGCCACGAGACGAGGCCACGAGACGAGGCCACGAGACGAGGCCACGAGACGAGGCCACGAGACGAGGCCACGAGACGAGGACACGAGACGAGGACACGAGACGAGGACACGAGACGAGGACACGAGACGAGGACACGAGACGAGGACACGAGACGAGGACACGAGACGAGACCACGAGACCACGAGACGAGACCACGAGACGAGGACAAGATGTCACTAAGTCAACCAAGTGTGCCTCGGTTGCGACCTTTGGCTGGAGGTGGACCACTAAACTGTCAAGACCTTTTAAACAGACCAACTGGTACTCCAACGGTAACACATAAAAATACACATGCATTGGCTGATCAAGAACGCCAGGGGCCCTTTTATGCATAATTATCACTGCAAGAAGGCAATGGTCAGTAGGAAACATGGGAGAGAATAAGTCAGCAATGCTGCTTATTATCCCACTGTGTTTATTTAGCAATCACAAATTGACATTATAATATCTTTAATCCAAACGACCTCTGGTCTTTTCCATTATTGTAAATGGGTCCCTTTCAAGCTAATCCCCCTATTTCCCCTTTCAGTGAGGAGGAGAGCTGAAGTAACCCCCCTAACAGTGGCCTGTACCTCTGGGGGATGGTGCAGGACTCCATGGCGGCTGCGTCGGCAGCCCGGTCAGCCATGGTGACGGGGCTGGGGGGGAGGTCCTGTAGCGGGGGGTGGTGGAAGATGGGGACGGTCTGGAGCTCCTCTTTGGCCAGGCTGCTGCTGAGCCCTGGGCTCTGGGGCGCTGCAGGCCTGGGCTGGGACTCGCCCTTAGTGGGCGATATCTGGAGGAACACAACAGGAGGAGTCATACGTCTGAACATACTCACTTGACCGGCAAGAAGGATACAGGATGGCTACGGTCAGGGACCCAAAGTAAATGAGTTAATAATCTCACATTATAATACACATCAACTCCAGGTACATCTACTCATTTGAAAGCAAATGTAAAACAATCATTGCCATCCTACCGCTCTCTGTTTGCATTGCGGCTCCTGCAGTTGCTCCTCCGCTCCTCGGGAGGCGCTGTTCAGAGGTTTCACTTCAGCGACTGCAGATCGCACTGCCAATTTTCTCTTATGGCCCGGCCTGACATGAGTGGCATGCTTCATTACCGACGGCTTCACGTTCAATTTGGGCCTCACTGTAAGAGAGGGATGAAGAAGGACAATGATGACGAGGAGGATGCAGTACAACGAGTACAATTCTGTCTTGTGGTAATGGTAACACCAAAGTAACCATATACACCGTGGTACCTTTTATCTCTGCGCTTTGCCCAGGGGTCTTGTGCTGGGACGCCATCCTCTTGGTTTGTTTAACGTGTGTAAGGGTGGAGCAGCTGTTCAGTCCCTGGCCGGTGGCGGCGGTGTTGCTGACGTGGTGTGGGCTCTGGGGAGCAGCGTCTGTCAGGGGGGGCTGGGGTGGGGGGGTGGGGGCTGCAGTAGATGGGCTGGGCACAGAAGGTGAAACAGCCTTGGATTTAAGGGCAATCCGTTTACGAACGGGGGGGCTCTGTGTTGTACAAAGACCCTCAGAGGACTTCACGGCGGAGGGGGGTGTGGCTGTGGCCGCCGGGGCGTCTAGGCTTTTGATGGGAAGCGTCTTCTTGACGGCGGGGACGGGGGAAGGTTTCTGGGGGGGCTCGGGGTCTGTGCTGCCCGGAGACGGGCACGGTGAGGAGGAGGCCTGCTCCTCCAGCTCTTGCTTGCGAAGACGTTTCTCCCGCATGATCTCCTCAAAGGTCTTGACCTTGACCCCGTTTCGGGAAGCTGTGTTGACCTACAAAACAAATCCCCACAGTGAATTTTTGATCAAAGCCTGTTCTAGAAGTGTGTTAATTCCCTTTTTGTCCGGTCGATGTCATCGGCGAGGTCATACCTCAGCGCTGGAGGTGGTAGATGCAACCGGCTTTTCTTTGGCCTCAGGGTTTTTCTTAGTCTGTGTGCCGCCTGATGGTGTTGAGGACTCCACCGCACTGGGTACTGTAAACGGGAAAGCAAACGGCCGGTCAAATGCCAGGGAATAGGATTGCAACCTCCGTACCTAATAATAATATTACTATACTATAATAACAGCACGTCATTGGAATGGGAGGAAGAGACGGCCGTATTTACCCTGAGCCTTATTGAGGCACGGCAGCCCGGGCTTCTTAGCGGGATATTCTCCGGCGTCTGCAATGGGGCTCTTGGTGTCTTCAGCTCCCCTGGCCTGCTGAGCCTGGAGGCGCGCAGCCTTTTCCTGCCGGATCTCCTCCAGCGTCTTCACCCTCAGGTCGGCCCCAGGAGGAGACGGTGGGCCCCTGGCCTTGGCGGAGGGTCTATGGGAGGCCGGGCTCGCCCTGCCAGGACTGGGAGCGCGGTCTGGCTCCAGCTGCTCCTCCTCTGGCTTCTTATTGGCGTGGACGGAAGAGAAGGTCTTGGTCTGAACGGGGGAGCCGTCTTTGACCGTGACAGACCTCCGGGCTACCCTGGGGGACTTGGTAGACGTGGTTCTGGCGGCGTTGGAGCCCAGAGCCGAAGCAGGAAGACGCTCTCTCTTGTTCTGAGCTTTGGACGCCTTCTCCTGCCGGATCTCCTCCAGGGTTTTAATGCGGATCTGCTGGGTGGCTTCACTTGGAACCAGTACACTTTCGGGTTCTTTGACTACGACGGGAAGAAATTGAACGTCAGCTTTTATGCCAGATTTGACATGTAGTAAATGTAAATAACCTTAACAGGTGCATAATGTACACAACAAACATTACCTGGCCACACCGGAGCTTCTGCGTCGGCTTGAAAACCAAGCCGTTCTCTGATGGGCTTGAGGCCTACCGGGAAAAAAATAAACAGGATGAACAAAAACCGCAGTGGCCAGACTAGAGAACGCAGCTCGACACCCAGGTGACCGGATGAGGTCTCTGGATGACGCTTCCAACTGACCGTTTCTAGGGTGCTGCCCAGTTTGCTCCGCGTCTCCGACCACCCTCCCCAGGCGGTCAGCCAGGCTACGTTTCCTTGGTGGCTGCTCCAGAACAACGCCGTCTACAGACAACAAACCAAAACAGTTAAAGAACGACCAAATCTCATTGCTTAAAACAATCCTTCGTCTGCAACAGGACCCAACGAGATTCACCTTTGTTTAGCATTGTCTTTCCAAGCCGATCACTAATGTCGTTTCTTTCGGTTTCTCCACAGTAAACTGGGTCTGTGAGAAAGAGGTCCCCAATCATGGTTAGATTAAGTTTATTCACACGGCTGGCTACGTGCATCTTTACCTATCCTACATTGTTATGTCCTTGAAAAGCCACCTACCCTCTCTGGCTTGGAAGCCGACTGGGTGATCGTGGAAGCGATGGTTCTCTCTGTTGGCCCGGTGGCTCTTCAGCTGGGCCCCGTCGGGGCCCTGGACAGGATAACCAGCCCTCTTCATGCTAGCCTTCAGGGCCTTCCTCAGCCGGATCTCCTCCAGGGTGCTCACACCAAAGTTCAGAACTATGGAGACAATGACATAACATTAGGACAATCAAAAGTCTCTTCATAACCCAAAGGTCCTCGGCTGTTGCAGCTCTACAAATGTTAAAACCCTTTAAAAACCCACAATTAATCTAAAACCAATAGACGACTGAATAGTTCAGCAATTTCAAAAATCTGCAATTTTGCAGGATCTTTTTCCTGGTGGCCCTCACTCTATTCTGTTATAACCAGAAGAAAATAAGTTAGTAAACAATGGTTTTAACCGTATTTAACTGCTATTCAGATGTTAAACGGCCAAAGATTAAACATAAACATTAAAAGAACAGTAAACATGTTTGGAACTTTTCTGTCCGTCCGTCGTCCAGAATAACACCTGTGTGTTTTAGGATGGGCCATCTATTCTAGTTTCATGTTGTCCAGTCGTGCTCATTCTAGATCCCCAATATACAATCAAATTGAACGGGGGAAGAATGAACATTTGATTTAGAATATTTTCACATCAATTAATACTGAAATAGCAATGTTGTATCTATAAAAGAACGGCTCTCTTGGACTTTATAACACTGGCACTGTGGCAGGTGTCAAAGTGCTACAGAAGAATTAGGTTGGTGTTTGAATCTCAATAGAACATTATTCTAACTAACAAATATCTGAATATAAGGGGTCTGCCGTACTACTTACTGATAGCTTTTCCAAATAATGACAATCGCATTGAATGAGTATATGTCCACTTCTCTTACTTTGATTGGAGGCTCCAGACAGTTTCCTGGGAGAGGTCAGCCTGTTTCCATCTGGGCAGTACTTGCCATCCTCTCCCTCTTCTGAGAACTGGTCTGGAACCACACACACATCGATGTTCAGGATTAGAACATTGTCATTTAAATCTTAACGGGACCCATGAAGACCTCTGCCGCAGGTCCATCAATGAACGCACCGTCCTCGTCCTCGTCGTCGTCCGCCGGGTTGATGACCACCGGGGGGTGGGTGGGGCTGGGGACCGTCTCCTGAGCCTCCGCCTTCAGCACCCCTCTGAGCTGGGGGTTGGAGGCCGCGGGGAGAGGTGTGGGCGGAGGAGCTGGTTCTTCATGCTGTGGTTCCTCCGCCTTGGGACCTGAGAGAGGAAACCCGTTCTACGTTATTTTCGGACGCACCCATAAAAGGAAGCAAATAAAACCACCGTAATACATTTAACGACAAATCCATTTCTACCACATAAATGTATCTTGAGTTCTTAATCGTGCCCTTATTCTCATCAGTGGAATTCTAATATATATATATATCAGTGGCGGCTGGTGGTTTTTAAAGTGAGGGAGGAAGGACTGCGCGCTGGGTTGCCATTGGCCTGCTTGCACTGTTGGTGTATGGTGGCATAAGAATGTGAGACTCAAGTTGTTTCAGGGTGTTTTGGTGAACTGCAAAATAGCAGGGAGGGAGTTATGTGAACACAATTTATACAAAGCCACCAGTGGCATCACTGTAATTTGAGAAGGAAAGGATGCAAAGCATATTAGTCAAATCAGGCCTACTATTGATTTGTAAAAGTAAATAAAAAAATCTGAGCCTATTATTGCCCTCACTGACTGAAGTTATTTAGCTATGTTTATTTTCAGTTACAATTGCTTGTAATGCTACCAGTAAGTCATGCATACCTAGCAAACCATGTAGCACTCACAACACTGACGTTGCCATTACTTCTGGTGACCTTGATTTTGGGAAGTGGTCTACCTCTTTCTTTGGTCGCTAACTTAGCACTGTAACTGAATGAATGGAATGCTTTTTGTAATAAGACGTTAACAATGTCCTCCGTTTCCAATGTTTCCATTGTGCATTTAGGATCTCGCTATCGCAAATTTCACTTGCTCTGCGTCTCTCAGACTGAGCACCGCGGCAATGCAGACCGGGTTTGTTGACAGCGTTGCCAGATTGGGCAGATTTCCCGCCCAATGATAATTTTTCCAGCCTAACATGGTTAAAAGTAGCCCAATTGGGTGGGAAATCAGACCAATCTGGCAACACTGCTCAACATCCAGGGATCCTGCTTATTGGTTCATAGCGCAGACGGATAGATTTTTGCGCGAATCAGACCCCTTAAGGTCCCACCCACTCAGAGGAGGACTTTCCTCCTCTCTCCCATTGAAACCCATGTTATCCACCGGCCGCCAGTACTTTCGGTAAAATGAATGGGAGTGAACGGCGGCGGAGGCCTGAAGTAATTGTTAATAGGCGATAGGGGGTGCTAATGTCCCTTTACCCAGGGAAACGAACATTATATATTCAAAGGCAATAAAGTAGTCATATTTAAGGGCATTAATTCATTACAATAGTCTGGGCAATCTACATTTTTTATTCTCAACAATGTTAGGGAGGATCTTCCTCCCTCTCCTCAATGGAGAAGCCTCCACTGATATATATATCGTAATTGAAAAGCTCCCGTAAGGGCTGAGATTGCAGAGCACAGCTGATTGGAAATGGAACAGCTGTTCGCTTTCACAGGGAAAAACTAAGGAACTTCAACCTACTTAGGCCTACTAATTAACGTTCAAAAGGAATTAAATCTTCAACAAAATATGCAGATACTGTCAAAATCGGTTCCAGGGAGTATATAGGGATTATTAATGTTGTTATTGATGGTGTTTTTTTCTGGAACGAGTATTCGAATATTAGCTCGGAAAAACCAACGAGTATTCGAAGCCTGAAAAATGGCATTCGGGACAGCCCTAATGGTAATTAAACATTAAAACACCTGCGTCTTAGAGTCCAGTGCGGCTTATATATGTACACATCATTCAATTTAGCTGCTGCGGCTTATACTCCGGTGCGCCTTATAGTGCGGAAAATACGGTGTGTATATATATATATAGATATAATATATATAATATTTCTGCATGAAACCAGAGGCTTAAGTAGTTCAAGACCCACATTATGAACCCAATAGTCAAAGCAGCAAATGCAGATTATGGTAATGCATAAAAATTATTATAGGCGTGGGCTCTTTATGGTCTAACTGCAACCTTTAGTTTTGAAAATAAACTTCTGGTGCCGGCAGTCACATAGAAACCTCCCGGCAGGGTGCGCTTTGCGAGCACACAAAAAGACTTACAAGCCGAAATAATAACATTTCACCTCCGCTGCTGAAACTCCATCCTAGGGGAAACACTGCATAATGATTAGAAAAACAAAATAAATCGTACCTCTACTTGGTGGGACTACGACGCCGTCAATGAGCCGCTGTTTTTCATGGTAGAAGACGCAGTGTGTCTTTTGGCAGCCGGCGGGCTGGTTTTCCCAATAACATGCAATCTCTTTCCGGTTTTTCTGTTTAGGATGGAAAAAAAGAATACGCACGTTATACCATTTGGTAAAGGGTGTAACAATGTCAATGTGGCACGTTAAATTACTAACAGTTGGTATACCCACATGGATCAGTAGCTTGCGCCTACCTTGATCACAATGCGAGTCAAGTTATGTGGCTTAAGCTGCTATACCCACACATATCAATAGCTTGAGCCTACCTGGATCTCCATGTGACGGAACTTGCAGACCATGCGGAAGCAGCGGCCCTCCTGCCACAGGTTGCATACGGTCTCGTTCCCCATGGCAGCCTCACAATGTCTGAACGGGCAGCTGTCTCCCTGACCAACATCAGAACATTTCAATATTAGGAGGCGTGAATTGCTGGGTTTTCTATATAGACCTTATTATGCATGTATTTTTATAATTAAGAAACTACTGCTCAAATGCCCTGATCCCATACTTTGGTGCAGGTCGAGTAATAGTAGAAGTAGCAGTCATCTCCGTGGTTGGTCATGTTCGGGCTGGTGGACTTCTTCGCAGGCGGATGGAATTCTTTCCCTGTTCAGCGGTAGGGTCAGTATCTTCAGAAACAGCAAAGGCAAAAGATTTCTCATTTCTGGATAGAAGTTCAGAGTCGCTCTTCAGAACAGGCCCTTTACAGTACTTTTGTCAATTAAAAGTGAGGATGTTCCAGGCTTTGGACGGTCAGCCACATTTACCTGAAGGGCTGGTCTCCCTTCTGGGTGAACTTCATACAGGATGTCTCCTTGATCAAACGATGTCCTGAAGGAACACTTGATCCATGAGATAAGAGGGAGAGAGAGTAGGTGGGCTAGAGAGACTTGTCGTCCTACGACACCCCTTCTGAGACCATCCGAGACACCTTTATCTCCAGCGGACTGCTAAACATTACCGATGGGGTTGTGCAATGTCCTTGTGTGTGTTTGGTTTTTTTTTTTGCTTTTTTTTGTAATGGAGGGAACTAAATGAATAAATTGGTGAGGGGGCCAGAAGTGCCAGGATCTTTTAAAAAAGAAAAAATCTCTGGATGGGATCCAAGAATACTGGAAACGGGAGTGGCAAAAAAAAATATTGGGGGAAAAACTCAAAGCAGAGAAAAAAATCCTTCAGCCTCCTCTTAGGCTAGGGAATGGCAGGGGTAGAGTAGGTAAACACTTGGTTGCATTGGGTGAGATCAGAATATATCCCTAAATTGGGTTGAATCGGCCTTTGGTGATGGTTTTGAGGACTACAAAAATTTGAAACAAAAATCTTCAGGGAAGCTACTTTCACAGGGGAACTGTATCCAGATCCAGAGATCCCATCAAAGGGAGATGAAGCAGGTTTAAAAACCTACGAATAAGACAAACCCCTCGCCAGGAACTGAAAAGGGTGGTTATGAGGACACACAATTTGCACATTTTCAACATTGGTAACTTCAACATTAGGTACACCACAACAGTAGAAACATTTCAAGTTGTAACCCATCCCTAGAATGCGAAAGACTGATTTATTTATGTTTAACACATAAACGTTTTTTTAACTTTTTACTTTCAGAAAAGTGGTCTTTATATTTACCCATCATATTTGAAAGACCTACAGCAAATACATTCTTAACATTAAAAAAGTCCCCAAAAGTAGTGACTTCCATTTGAACAGATTTTGTATTCAATGTTAGAGAAAACTGTGGTGGTTCCCCACCAACTGATCACGTAACTTACTGAACAAGACCAAGAAATACTGGCAGAGATCCTGGACTAAAAAAACTCAGTTCTCGTCAACAATCAGAACCTTATTCGTATAAAACATTTTTCTGATAAACATTAACGAGCGTAATGTTGTCATCAGACTTGGTAGACCCGTCAGTGGAGACCGAATATATAGAAAACAACGCGTTTGTGTCGGTGAATGACCCACTATACCCCTGATCTCCACAGTACAGCAGGATGGAGAGACAATATTATAAATGATATAACCGATCTCCAACAGGCTGGCCGTTTAAAGGACATAAGCGATGTTTAAAAACAGCATAAGAGATGTTTAAAAACAGGCTAGCTCATGCTAAAGACGCGCAGAGGCCTAACCGTCCACCCCTCACGCGAGTACGTATAAGCTACAACTCGGATGCTGATTTTTGTAACACAGAAACGTGAGAAACAAGCAAACAACATGTGTTTTATAGTTAATTACCAGTTATCAGATTAAAATAGAAACCATATATTCTAATGAAGAAAATAGACCTGTCCACGACTCCGTGTCCGCACTGGAACGTAAACAAAATGGCGACGTGAAACCCGAGCGACAATGAGCGAAAACCCTCCCACTCTGAGATCATCAGGCCGTCACCCTATGGGCGCCATCGCCCCGCCTCGCCACCAGTGTTGCGTGATCGGGACAGATTACCCACCCAATCTGGCCGAATCTATGCAAGTATTGCAGCAACAGTCTCTCGTCGTAAATATTTTTTTTCGACCATTGTAAACACAAAATACGGTCTACGAGTTCACAAGTTTATGTGCACACATCCTATCCTGTGCATCACAACTTTAAAGAGTCACGCAATTTACAATTTTTCTACAATCAAGTTGCACATCTGTGAAAAAAATCCTCACAAATAAAATGATATAGAACGCAATGTTGATTCAGCATTTTAATGAGCGAGCACAAATCCATCGTTACAACTGCTCGAATCTGCTCCTGCAAGTCTCAGTTGTGGGTTTTTTTGCAGGTAGTTTTACAACGCGTCTAGGTGGTACATGTGTAGCAAAAGTAAGAAAGTGTTGAAAAAGGTTCTCTACATCCTTCATTGACCCAAGGCTTAATTACGTTAATCCCCAAACCCAAAAAGGATCCGCTGTTTATTGATAATTGGCGACCTATTTCATTACTATACACTGACTACAAAATGTTTGCCTCAATAATTGCAAAACGATTAAAAAATGATTTAGACATTATTATTGATGAAGTCCAATCAGGATTCATGAAAAGAAAGACATATCTCAAACAATAATCGGCTTAGATATATTTGATTATTCATTTTTATGTCCTGATGATAGCTTTATCTTTTTCTTGGACTTCTATAAAGCTTTTGACACAGTAGAACATAACTTTATATTTCAAACTATTGAGAAATTTGGTTTTGGTGATTTGTTCTGTAAAGCTGTTAGAACAATGTACTCCAAAGTCAATTAGCTCTATCAGATAAAAAAATGGGACTTCGCTGAGATTTGAGCTGCGAAGAGGCATCCGGCAGGGCTGCTCTGCCTCTCCCTACCTATTCATTTTATGTAGGCCTACACAACTTCTTTCCACCCATATTAAAAATAGTGCTTTAAAAGGAATTTAAATTGCAGAAAGAGAAGTGATCCTCACCCAACTAGCAGTTGATACTACATTATTTTTTTAAAAATGCCAACCAAGTGCCAATTGCTATCGAAACAAGTGTGAACTTTTATCCCTAAAAGAAAGCGACCCCTCCCAGGTTTGTAACATACCAATCAAAGATAAGATTACTTATCGAGGGATTAATATAATGAAAAATGAGGAGGAGAGATGCTCTGTAAACTTTAATTTGATTAGTGATAAGACAAAGAAAAAGCTTAATCATTGGCTGCAGAGAGATTTATCCTCGAAAGGACGAGTATTGTTGACGAAGGCAGAATGTTTATCTCGTCTTGCATATGCAGCTAACCCCTTGTTTGTCAACAAAAAACTCTGTAACTCCATTGATAAATTACTTTTCAATTTTATTTGGAAAAACAAGACGCATCCGGTAGCGCCCATGGGACCTATGAGATCGAAAAATATTAATGGGTTTCAGTGGAGAGAAAGTAATTATTTTTATATGCCCCGGATTACACATATGTTGTTTGTGGATTTAAATGATAATTTTTCATGCAAAGAAAACTAAACATTTTCGTGAAGAAGTTTGATAATGTTAGGTTTTTTCCAAGGGGAGGATAAAAGCATCGAAAGAGGTGAAAACCATTATTAGTCGGGGCATGTGGAGAGTTTCAGTTATACCGATTAGGAGATTGTTGGTCTTGTCCACGCCAGTCGCAGGGAGCGTGACAGCACATACGAGACATGTAGTCTTTCTCATTGTGTTTTATCTACAGCCTTTAATAATTGATTTTTCTAGCTTTTCTAGACACTCAAAGACGCTTTTACAGCGAAGGGGGAACCTCACTAACCACCACCAGTGTGTAGCACCCACTTGGGTGATGCACGGCAGCCAATCTGCGCAAGAAAGCTCACCACACAACAGCTTGAGGTGGAGAGTGAGGGAATTATTGAGTCAGCCAATTATACAGGAGGATGATTAGGGGGCCAGATTGAATGAGCCTGGTTGGGCCAGGACACCGGGGAAACCCCTACTCTTTGCGATAAGTGCCCTGGGATCTTTTATGACATTTACATTTACATTTAGGGCATTTAGCAGACGCTTTTATCCAAAGCGACTTACAATAAGTACATTTGTCATAAGAAGTGCATTAATATATCGCTGTCGGTACAGAAAGGATGTTCATAGAACCAAGTGCAAGGACCACAATCGCTAGGTTGTGGTACTTATGACCTCAGTGAGTCAGGACCTCGGTTTTACGTCTCCTCCGAAGGGTTAGGGTAAGGGTTAGAAAAAAAGAGATCAGACTGTCCTAATGATCTATCTCACTATCTTTTCCTTCTCTCTGATTTCGCCTCCACTGTGTCAACAGCCAAAATCAATTCCTCCGCCTCAAACCCCAGGAAACTATTTTCCTTGTTCTCTTCCCTCCTCAACCCTCCCTCCCCTCCACCTCCTTCCTGCCTTGCTGCTGATGACTTCGTTACCTACTTTACCCAGTAGGTAAAGGACATTAGCTCCTCTTTTATCCCTGCCTCCATCCCCCCTCCTCCCATCCCCACCTATGTCTTTACCCAATTTATCCCTCTCACATCCGACGAGGTCAACAGAATAATAACATCTAACCATGCCACCACCTGCCCCCTTGACATTATCCCTTCCTCTCTCCTCCACGCTGCCTCAAGCGACATCCTGCCATTTCTCACCGCACTTTTCAACTCCTCCCTCACTTCAGGCATTGTTCCAGCGTCTTTCAAGACTGCCCCTCCTCAAAAAACCGACCCTTGATACCACCGACATCCAGAACTACAGACCGGTAACTCTTCTTTCATTCTTCTCTAAAACACTTGAACGTGCCATCGCTAACCAACTGTCCTCCTATATCTCATCTAACAACCTCCTTGACCCTCACCAGACAGGCTTCAAGAAGGCACACTCCACTGAGACGGACGGCTCTCCTCGCTGTGACTGAGTCCCTCTATGCTGCCAGAGCCTCGTCCCTCTCATCGGTTCTCATTCTCTTCGACCTGTCCGTAGATTTTGACACGGTGTACCACCAGATCCTCCTTGCCACTCTCGCTGAACTTGGCATTGCTGAATCTGCCCTTTCCTGGTTCACATCCTACCTGACGAATCGCACTCAGGTAACATGGAATGGCTCCTTGTCCAAACCTTTCACGCTTGAAACTGGTGTCCCTCAAGGCTCGGTACTGGGGCCTCTTTTGTTCTCCCTCTATACCAGATACCTGGGCTCTGTAATTACATCACACAGCTTTTCCTATCACTGCTATGCTGGCGACACTATTTCTCTCTTTCTCCTCATCTGACAAAGCCCTGATAGCAACACATATAACTGAATGTCTGGCAGACGTCAGCACTTGGACAACTGCCCATCACCTGAGGCTTAACCTCAACAAGACTGAGCTCCTCCTATTGCCAGGGAAAGATTGCCCAAACATGGACTTACTGGTCACTGTTGAGAAGATCACTGTATCTCCTTCTCCAACTGCCAGAAACCTCGGTGTGGTACTGGACAATCAGTTATGCTGCACCGCAAACATCACTGCAGTGGCCCGATCCTGCAGATTTGCACTTTGCAACATCCACAGGATCCGGCCTTTCCTCACAAGCGAAGCAGCTCAACTTCTAGTCCAATCACTGGTCATCTCCTGCCTCGACTACTGCAACTCGCTCCTGGCTGGACTCCCTGCCTCTGCGATTAAACCTTTGCAGCGCATCCAGAATGCGGCAGTGCGCCTCGTGTACAACCTACCGAAGTTCTCCCATGTGACCCCCCTCTTCCGGGACCTCCACTGGCTCCCTGTAGTAGCTCGCATCAGATTCAAGATGACGGTACTGGCATACAAGGCAGTCGATGGAACTGCCCCTGCCTTCCTCCAAGCATTGGTAAAGTCACACACCCCAGTTCGATCCCTCCGCTCAACTACCTCAGCTGGACGTCTGGTACTGTCACGTTAAAATTGTACCGGGGGCGAAAATTGTACCGGCCTACGTCATCGTTTGTTTACATCCTGACAACCTGACAACCTGCCCTGCAACAGACGACGCGATGCAGAAAACATGTTTCCAAACGACGAAATAACATAATACAGATAGCGGATCGCTATCTGTATTATGATAGATAGCGATAACACTTGTTTTTACTTCATATTTGTATTGTATTTAATTGTTTAATCGAAACAATAAAAAAATTTGCCCGCAAAACGGGCGATCGCGTCAAATGACGCGTCACGTAGGAATGTTCTTGAACATTCTAGACTATGAAACCTGCTTAAAACACTCAGTTTACTAGCTAAATTCGATTAAACAATTCAATTCAATACAAATATAAAGTAAAAACAAGTGTTATCTAGCGATCCGTTATCTGTATTATGTTTCAAGAACCCTCCTACGTCATTTGACGCGATCGCCCGTTTCGCGGGCAAAACATTTGTCATTTGACGCGATCGCCCGTTTCGCGGGCAATTTTTTTTATTGTTTTCATTAAACAATTAAATACAATACAAATATAAAGTAAAAACAAGTGTTATCGCTATCTATCATAATACAGATAGCGATCCGCTATCTGTATTATGTTATTTCGTCGTTTGGAAACATGTTTTCTGCATCGCGTCGTCTGTTGCCGGGCAGGTTGTCAGGATGTAAACAAACGATGACGTAGGCCGGTACAATTTTCGCCCCCGGTACAATTTTAACGTGACAGTACCGCCATCGCTAAGAGCAAGCAAAGGTCGATCAACATAGTCACAACTTTTCTCTGTTTTGGGATCTCAGTGGTGGAACGAGCTCCCTGCGGATGTCAGGATCGCAGAGTCGCTCACCAGCCTCCGCAAAAGACTCAAAACTCACCTGTTCAGAGTTCACCTCGACTCTGCATAGCTACCCAGCCCCTTCCGGCCACCATTGTATGTTGTACATCCTGGCACTTAATATACGCACTTATTGTACACACTAAATCTACATAGCACTTATTCATAGTACTTAATTGTGTAACATCTGCACTAGCATTGCTGTACACGGGCAATGGGTTAGCCTAGCGATTGTTAGTACTTGCACTTGGCTCTATGAACATCTTTACTGTACTGACAGCGATATATAGTTTCACTTCTTATGACAAATGTACTTATTGTAAGTCGCTTTGGATAAAAGCGTCAGCTAAATGCCCTAAATGTAAATGTCAATGGTATAAAGGCTGGGACGAATTTCAAATGACAAATATGTACACTTTATGTGGAAAGTATAGACCGTTGCGATTCCCATTGAAACGAATGGCGCGGTGACTAGTCTTCACAGTGAGAGCTCAGATAAGACAACGCGGTTATATGCTATATACCCTAGAGCAGGCATCTCCAAACGGCGGACCGCGGTCCGGGTCCGGACCAAGTGGCGTTCCCAGGCCCGGTTCTACGGGGGTGCATAAGCATGCATTGCACCCCCAAATTTTTTTTTTGCACCCTCAATTGAAAAAGAAATAAATAAAAAAAATTAAATATGATAAAAATAATAAAATACTTGCTCACAAAACAAATTGTAATTAAACTTGTGACAGTATCCATTGAATACCGTTGAGATATGAGCGTCCAACATCACTCTGACTGTTCACCAAACTGACAAAATTATTAATTAATTATTTATGTATGGTGTTTTGTTTATATGTTGCTTGGCAACAGTCCGCTCAGTGGGGAATGGGGATCTATTTTTGTTGCTGGAAGCAATTTCATTCGTTTTTTATATGATTAAATAATTAAACAAATCACAATCTATTGTCAATCATTATTATTAACAGTACATTTTACTAGTATAACTGTTGTATAAAGCAATAACACACTCGAAATATCCTGCCACAATTTAAAAAAAATAAACGTTATATTTGAATTGCAGTCAAATGTTTTTTTTTTGAGAATTCGGTTCTTTTTTACACCTCACACATATCAAAAACCTATCTCATATTCAAAGCTATCTAAGATATCAATAAGCTAATATTGCAGCTGAAATGTTCTCCACATCACAAGACATGATATGATACCATCTTTTAAGCACAGTAAATGATTGTTGTCCCAACATGTCAGTAGAACTACGCAGAAGTGCTTGTCTATGGTAGAAAGGCCTGTGTGTAAAAAAGCGAAGTCTGAACTGAAGCTGGGTAGCTGGTTTTAGTATAGTACTGGTGCACCCCCTGTAATCTCAGATGCACCCCAAGGCATTCTGTTCTGGAACCGGGCCTGGGCGTTCCTATCCGGACCCATGACCAATTTATTTATTTTTTCTTATGATTTCACTATACAAAGTATGATTATGTTAGTAAAATCAATTCTCACTGAAATACAAATTGAAAGGCA
The DNA here is from genome assembly GCF_026213295.1 of Gadus chalcogrammus. NCBI lineage: Eukaryota > Metazoa > Chordata > Actinopteri > Gadiformes > Gadidae > Gadus > Gadus chalcogrammus. The sequence goes on along the minus strand of NC_079412.1, from coordinate 1,537,215 downwards.
GAATAGTCTGTTGTGCAGCATAAAAACAGCAAAAGCAATGATCTTCACAGAGCGAAGATCATGCACTCACCAAACTCCCCCCCCCTCCCTCCGTCTGTCACGGCATGTGCGTAATAGCGTCACTCAAATAATAGCCAATCAAATTTTTTGTTTACCGGAAGAGCGATTTGGAATGAGAAAATGGCTTGCTCAAAAATAAGGAAATTTGACCCCGAAAACAGACATTTTAGAGATGAATGGACTGACCAATACATGTTCATTCTCCCGCAAGACAGTACAAAACCTTTGTTGTGTCTTTTATGTGTTGAAACCGTGGCACTGATAAAAAGCGGGAATATTAAGCGGCATTACGAATGCAAACACAGATCCTTCGAGGAAAAGTATCCCCAGAAGTCAGAAGTAAGAGCATGGAAAATATCCGAGCTGAGAGCTCAGTATGAGAGGTCTACGCGTGTCTTCACACACTAATTTACAGGCCAGCAACATGCAAATTAATGCTCACTTAAGATTGCATGGATTTTGGGGCAAAATAAAAAAACTTTCAGTGACACGACTGTTGTGAAGGAGTGCTTGAACGCCGCTGCCGAGACGTTACTTGAAGGTAAACAAAGGGATGAATTGTGTGAAAAAATAAAGCAAATCCCAATGTGAGCTGCAACGACAACCAGAAAATCCGAAATGTTATCAGATGACGCACCGTCACAGCTTCATGCAGATGTTCAGAGTGCCCCATCCGCGATTGTTTTATCAAGACAAGAAAGAGATCTGTGAGGACCTGTTGGGTCTAACACCACTTGAGACACTGTTTTGCTTACTTGAAATGAAGGCCTAATGCTCTTTTTTTGTGTTCATTTGAAATGAAGGCCTGGTGTCCCTGTTTTGCTTACTTGAAATGTAGGCCTAATGCACTTTGTGTTTATTTGAAGTGTAGGCCTAGTGTTCCTGTTCTGCTTACTTCACATGTAGGCCTTATGCACTTTTTATGTTTACTTGAATTGCAAGCCTAATGTACCCGTTTTGTTTACTTGAAATGTTAATATGCGTTACTTTGTCTTACTAGTTTTTCATGGTTAAAAGTAAGCTATTTGGAAATTGAAAATAAATACACCTGAAATTATAAGGTAATATGCCGTGTTGATTGTATTTGACAAAAGAAGGCTATTATGACGTGGTAGGTTCGGACCTTTCTTGGAAGGAATTTTTAGAAACTGGACCTTGTTCAATTTTAATTGAAGACCCCTGCCCTAGAGTATCTGTTGTCATGGTCTGTCTGTTTCCTTGCCTTGTTTTGGTGTGTTTCCCTGTGTTTCCAGTTTTACTTTGGTATCTCTGTCTTGTTTCTCCCCGTGTCCTGTCAAGTTTCCCTCCTGTGTGATTACTGCTCCCTCCCCTAATGTGTTTCAGCTGTTCCTCGTTGCGTGCCCTGTGTTCGGTATTTAAGCCCTTTCCTTTGTTCCCCGTCGGATCATTGTGGTTTGTGGTGAGTTGTGTCCTGCGTGTTACCGGTGTTACTTGTGTTACCGGTGTTACTTGTGTTCCCGTTGTTCTCCATGTTACCCGTGTTACCTGCGTCACCTGTGTTCTCGGTGTTCCTTGCCTTTCTGCGTTATTAAATTACCCTTTACCTGAACTGTCTGCTATTGGGTCCTACCTGCCTGCCTGCCACCCGCTAACCGTGACAGAATGATCCAACCATTAGACCCAGTGGACACTCTTCCTGCTCTGAGTTGGATGCTGTGTTGGGGCGTACGTGCAGCGCTGTCGCTTCAAGGACCGGGCCCCAGCTACCAGCCTCCTCCTGCCTTACGGACTATCAGAGTTGGAGTGATGAGTTTGGAGTGCCATCCGGTTCAACATTTCTCTCCAGCCCCTGAGCTGACTCCGGTCCCCGAGCCCTGTCCGGTTCCTGAACCCTACTCCTTCCCGAGGGTGCCCCTCTTCCAGATCTTCCAGACCTTCCAGAAGGGGCCCACCCTCTACCTTGCCTTCCAGAGGGGTCCCGCCTTCTAAACCTTCCAGAAGGGGCCCGCCCTCTACCTTGCCTTCCAGAGGGGTCCCGCCGTCCAAACCTTCCAGAAGGGGCCCGCCCTCTACCTTGACTTCCAGAGGGGTCCCGCCTTCCAGAAGGGGCCCGTCCTCTACCTTGCCTTCCAGAGGGGTCCCGCCTTCCAAACCTTCCAGACCTTCCAGAAGGGGTATGCCCTCTACCTTGTCTTCGTGTTCGCCGCTCCAGGCCTCTGCTTTCCCCCCAGGCCGTCCGCCTGACACTCCCTGCCATGCCCTGGTGCATTTTTCTGGCCGCCCGCCTGACACCCCTCCGTTCTGCCCCAGTCCATTTTCTTTGGTTCCCTCCTACTGGCTCCCCTCCACCCACCCTATTTGGGTTTGACTTTCTTTTTTTGCATGTCGTGGGTCGCCTGGTAGTCGACCCTTAAGGAGGGGGTGCTGGAACACCTACATTTCTCTGCTGAGATGAATCAAGTATATCTTATCTTATGTTATCTTCACCACTCACACAGTGAGTGACGCCTTGTTCACACTACATGCGTCCGTCAACCGATGACCGAGGGCGTGTCTGACGTATAGGGGACTAGTCTTTGTAGACGCATACTGCAGCCAATCAAATCGCTTCCCGCTACAATGGTGATGTGTGAATATAAATACAAAAGATGACAAAAACAACAGGTGACTAGAAACAATCCTATCATTCCAGATTTCTTGCAAAATGGATCCAGGAAACGCGTGGAGTGTATTTGCATATCCGTGATCTGATTGGCCGACGGATCCGCCGCTGCCTGAAAAGTTGAACATTTCTCAACTTTTTGACGCAGGCCACGGAGCTGAATGGACGGACGGACCCGCAATGCATTTCGCGAGCGCCCCGTGCAAAGTCAATGAAGTCCGTCGACGGACGGAGGTAGTGTGAACAAGCCTTGAACGAACTGTAAGCGATTCAGCGACTAGTGGGTCTGGGAGGAGTCTGAGAACGAACGAGACGAACGAGGGAGGAACCAGTTCGGTCCGTGCGTCTTAAAGATTCGTTCATTCAAACTGATTCGTTCGCGACCGAGCCACCTCTACATCTAGGTGGATAGGCCCACCTGTGATGTCACAATGCTGCACATTTTGAAAACGACTTGTAATGGCTAATCACACTCACACCTGGTGGCCCATTGGACCTATGAGATTGAAAAATATGAATGGGTTTGAATGGAGAGAAAGTAATTATCTTCTGGTCCCAGTCTTTATATGCCCTGGATTACACATATGTTGTTTGTGGATTTAAATGATAATTTTTCATGTCAAGAGTTTGACCGTTTATTGTGCATTTGTTCAGTTAAAGGTTGTAGAGAAAACACGATGAGAAAGACTACAAGTCTTGTATGTGCCGTCACGCTCCCTGCGACTGGCGTGGACAAGACCGACAATCTCCCCAGCGGCATAACTGAAATTCTCCACATGCCTCAATTTATAATGGTTTTCACCTCTTTTGATGCTTTTATCCTCCCCTTGAAAACATTTTCAAACAACGTACGTGTAATCAGGGGCATATAAAGACTGGGACCCGAAAATAATTACTTTCTCTCCATTGAAACCCATTCATATTTTTCAAACTCATAGGTCCCATGGGCTCTACCGGAAGGGGCGTAACTTCGCCACTCCTACAGTTGGTCCCATAGAGTGGCGAAGTCACGCCCTTTCCGGTAGAGCTCATGGGACCTATGAGATCGAAAAATATGAATGGGTGTCAATGGAGAGAAAATAATAATTTTCTGGTCCCAGGCTTTATATGCCCTGGATTCATAGGCGTCGATTACGGGGGGGACGGGGGGGACATGTCCCCCCCACTATTTGAAAAACGAATTTTGTCCCCACCACTTTTAAAAAAGGGGAAAAAATAAAATAAAAATTAAAAATCCCCACATAAAAAAGAAAATCATGTGATAGGCGCGCTCGAAGACATCATAGGCCTACCTAATAAACCGTTGGAACACACAAGACCGGAACCCATGGCAACGCCGGTAAACAAACCCCGACTCCCGAGAAGCCCAATCCCTATGAGCTCCCTGCGCTACGGCCATCCGGAGGCACACAGAGCTTTTGGCAGTGATATTATCTATATAATTATATTACATTATATACTATTATATATAGAGCTCCGAGAGTCGCAAACGGCAACAATCACTTTCTCCTCCATGCTGCAGTACACCCCGGACTGCAATGCGCTGAGTTTGACGGTTGAACGCTGATTGGCTGTTACGTTACACATGTCACTCAGTGGCCACGCTGTTGAACGCTGATTGGCTGTCATCACGCGAAATTTGTGTCAAAGTTGACATTTTTCGCGCCACAAATCCTCGTGAACGCGCTTGCCTGTGCACGGCGAAAGTGTGGCGCGACAAATCAAAAATATTCGCCCGATACGCGTCTATACGTTCACTTTGAATGGGATCTTGTCGTCCCGTTGCATTTTGGGGTGAACGCACTGGAGAAGTTTCAAGACAGACAGCCAAAATTGACATTTTTATTCAGAAAATAGCCGGTCCTTTTGCTTCCTATAAAAAGCATGTTTGTGACACTGGATATCGATATGGATACGTCATCTAGCCTGCATGTGGAGGGCCACATAAGGTAAGAAATTGGTTTACGTAAACTTTGCTGCTGGTTCTGTTTGCTCGTGAATCGTGATGACCTGGCCAAAGGTTACCAACGGTCCCAAGCGATTTTGATCTGATTCTGGTTGGTGCTCCAGTTAGTATGCGTTGTATATATAGATTGCAGCTAGTAGCAGCTACACACGGTGCGATTGCTATGCCAATGTGGTTATAGTTGGTTTTGTCTGATTGAGATATGTGACGACTTGGAGCCTGGTAGGCCTATCCTGACATAAATATGTTCTCGCATAACCTGTGTGATTATCCTAAACTGAAGGGGATTTTATTTGCGGACAATTTTCTTCTGATGTTGTAACGAGTGAAGTCTACATTGGTCCTTCGCAAGTGTTTACTGGTGGTCAGGATTTGGCAGATGCAATTCTCCTCTGGGTGCTTGTATTTTTCTTTTTTTAATGCAGCATAACATATGCTACCAGCAGCCCTTGCGCGTCTTCAAAAGGCTGATGCTCAGTACCTCGTTTCATTTCGTACCCTCTTTACAGTCTGGCATTGTTTGTCTGGTAAACTCTGTCGATGTCAAGATAAGTGTTCAATTGCCAACACTGTTCTTTGTCCTGTGTGTATTAGTATTAGGCCTACATATCCCGAGCCAATACCCTGGTGTTTCCAACGCTGTTTTGCAAAACAAGCCAAAACATAAACTGTGGTTTTCAACTTTTATTGTTCGAATAGGATCTTCATAGGGCTGGTCCGAATGCCATTTTTCAGGCTTCGAACACTCGTTGGTTTTTCCGAGCGAATATTCGAATACTCGTTCCAGAAAAAAACACCATCAAAAACAACATTAATAATCCTTATATACTCCCTGGAACCGATTTTGACAGTATCTGCATATTTTGTTGAAGATTTAATAGCTTTTTGAACGTTAATTAGTAGGCCTAAGTAGGTTGAAGTTCCTTAGTTTTTCCCCGTGAAAGCGAACAGCTGTTGCTCCGTTCCAAATCAGCTGTTCTCTGTCATCTCAGCCCTTACGGGAGCTTTTCAATTCATCCTGGAACGTGCATCTTTTCAGGGAATTTGTACAATATATCCATAACAAATACCGAATATTGATTGTCTTATGTGTCCATATTATATCCATTATATTGACCGGGTATTCCCAAGACGCTCACGCTCTGCAGCAAGCCAGTCACAGTTGATTGGCGCGGCGCTGTACAGCGAACGTAAACAAACAACTAAGCTAAGGTTTTAAGTATTACTTTTCCACCAGAGATCCCGCTAATGTTGTGTTATAAAGTAAAGGGAAACAAGATATCTATTCCTCCTCCACCTCTCTTGCTTCTCTGCTTGGTGTCGCTGACGCTTATAGTTTGCCTCCCTCGCTCTGGTAAAGTCACCTACGTGGAAAAAAGCTCTGTATACTGATTTAAGCTTCAAATACTAATTTTCCGAACCAGTATTCGAATATTTGAATAATTTCAACACCTGACAATGCACTGTAGAGCATATTGTAATGCAGCGTTGAATGGATGAATAGCTTACATAAGGGTACCCAGCACTTTTCAGACCACACTCAAGCTTATGGTTATTGTCCCCACCACTTCTAAAAACAAACTGACGCCCTTGCCTGGATTACACATATGTTGTTTGTGGATTTAAATGATCATTTTTCATGCAAAGAAAACTAAAAATTTCAGTGAAGTTTGATAATTTTAGGTTTTATGTGAGGCCGCTTTGTGAACTACAGCTCTTCGCTGCTCTCGACGCATATGATATATGTCACCACACCCGCACTTGGAACTCGGCACAGAGATGGCGATCTCTCTGCTCCACTTCACCACTTTTTTTCAAGGCGAGGATAAAAGCCTAGAAAGAGGTGAAAACCACTATAAGTCGGGGCATGTGGAGAGTTTTAGTTATGCCGATGGGGAGATTGTCGGTCTTGTCCACGCCAGTCGCAGGGAGCGGCGTTACAAGGCATCGGTGAGTAATAATAATACATTTTATTTGTAAAGCAATTTTCATAAAAATAATCTGAAAGTGCTAGGACTCCATTAGCTAAGTAGCCTGCTAGCTAGCCAATTGCAAGTGCTGTAGTGTAGTGTAAATTAAGCTAGATAAGATTGTATGCACCAAGAGTAAATATAGCCAATCGTGTTGTTTTAACAGATCTCCCTGCGTGACGATGGCAGCATTTTGAGGTCCTCTTCTGAATGCCCATTGGGTTTTTTTAAATGCAGCCATGCAGCAACAATTGCTATTTTTGCAATGCGGGAGCTCAGCGTGACCGACGTTGAGTGTCAGTGGAAGAAGAATTCCACCCCCAAATTCACACTGCCGGTGTCGGCTCTGTACCCCCAGGTGGAGGACACCTACAATCCTCTGGCCAGAGATATCAGCATGGAGGATGTGGCCTGGTTCAGGTCAGCGCTCCACGGTACGCAGTGCGGGATGGCATGGCTGTTGTCACCAGAGCCAGAGCCCCAGCCCCAGCATCAGGCTCTTCCCACTGTGCCTGAGCTGGTGAGGGAGTTCAAAGGTCAGGGGCTAGAGAGTCTCCTTGCTGCATTGGAGCTCACTGAGGAGCAACGTCTGGCCATCCAGACAGCCACCGTGGGGCAACGGACAAATCCTCAATGGCAGCGGCACAGACAGGGACGATTAACAGCGAGCAATTTTGGAGCTGTTCTTTCACGGCGGTCTGCTTCTACCTGTGCATCCCTCATGAAGAGGCTGCTTGGGGGACAGAATTTGGATGGTGTGCTCTCTGTGAACTGGGGGGTTATGAATGAGCAAGAGGGGGTGAAAGCCTTTCAACAGGCTTGTCAGGTGGAGGTGCTTGACTGTGGACTCTCTGTGAGCAAATCAGGCATCCTGGGAGCGTCACCTGACGGTTTTGTTGGACCATCAGCCCTGCTTGAGGTGAAGTGCCCGTCAGGGGCGGATCTAGAAAAATATTCATGGGGTGGCAAGAGGAGGACAGGAGATTTTGAGGGGTGGCACGCTCTGGCAGAAGTATATACAGTATGCCAATTTAATTAAAGCCATATCAATCAATATTTACTTGGAAAGCCCTCATCCTCATCCTCATCGTCATCCGCTTATCCGGGGTCGGGTCGCGGGGGGAGCAGCTCAAGCAGGGGGCCCCAGACTTCCCTTTCCCGGGCCACATTGACCAGCTCTGACGGGGGGATCCCGAGGCGTTCCCAGGCCAGTGTTGAGATATAATCTCTCCACCTAGTCCTGGGTCTTCCCCGAGGTCTCCTCCCCACTGGACGTGCCTGAAACGCCTCCCAAGGAAGGCGCCCAGTGGGCATCCTTACCAGATGCCCGAACCACCTCAGCTGACTCCTTTCTAAGTAAAGGAGCAGCGGCTCTAATCCGAGTACCACTACTTGGAAAGCCCCCACATTTAAATATTTAGACTCAATAACATTATATTTAATGTATTGTGGGATGAGTAAAGCCTTACATTTAAACATAAAAGGTTTCAGACAAAATGTAATAAATTATTACTGAATAATTACAAAATCAACCTGCCTTACAACAAACACCTGCACTATTACACCCGCAGGGGCATGGGGCTAAAAATATATGCAAAGAGAGCTGCAATATGTACTTTAGTTAACAATAAATTGGTATTGGTCCATGAGATATTCCTATCAGATGTCAATCATCAGTCCAACTTGAGTGCAAATATCACTTTATTCACAGATTCCAATAATTTACATACAATGCCACCCTCAAAGTGCGGTGACATAGAATAACTCCCAAAGTAGAGTGTATTACCTGCATGCTTGGAAGAGCCAAATGGGGATTCAGGGGAAGTGCTATCAAAGATTTCCCTCTCTTTCTTTTTTTATATCTTTAATTTCTAAGTATTTAAGACCTTTTGGGTTTACCTTATTCTTTTTTTTGCTCTTGATGTGAAGCTTGTTTTATTACTAATTATTGATGACTTATATTGGTTTATAAAAGTTCAGACAGGTGTGCATCCAAGTAGATTAGAGATGGCCATTTGTAAATAACTTACAGAAGATGACTTGCATTTTGTTGTCCAAGTACCTGTTACTTGGTTCAATGACAATAAAGTTGAATATAATCAAATCGAATGACTGTTGATACAAAAAGAGGCACATGAAGTTAATGGTCAGGAAAACCAGCTGAGTGTACAAGGGTTTGTGTTTGTTAGCGCGTCTTTAGCGCAGATTGCAATTCTTATTGCAGCCTGCAGGGTTATGCGAGAAACATACGGAGGGACGCGGTCGTTGAGCTCCGCCGCCCCACATTGCATGACACGTTAAACTCAACTAGAATCGCCACCATCAATTTGATATCAACAGAACAAAAATAGTCGGAAAGCCTACAGAAACTGTAGATAGTTAATGTGACAATCACATTATTAAAAATAAACTTGAAGCAATGATTTACTGAGGAACTATTTTTTTGGCAGAATGCTTTTGCAGGGAGTTCGCCGCCCCACCTGCCCATACGGCACGCGCCTGCTATGCAGCTATAAGGCATTCCAATCTTTAACTATGATGTTTCTGTAATACACAGCCCTGTTCTTTTCTAATTATTATAATTTCTTCATAGATAGACGGTTGATCAGTATTTCCTCAAGAATGTAGTCTCTCTGCCGCGCCGCTTGCTTCGTTCGTTTGGAGGACTCTCGCGCCTTCCTTGTATTCAAAATCAGTGCCGGTGTAAGTACCACATTGGCTCGGCTACCAGATCGGCTCGGGGTCCGTCGTCTGCTGATTACGTTACACAATATCATTGGCTGTACGCTTGAATGGGCGTAGGCTACATTGTGATTGGCTGCTAAGGGACAGTTGTGATTGGCTGTTTTGTGCTGTAGCTCTGGCTGTCGTCATAGCAACCACAGCGAGCACATGTGTGAGCGCGAGTAGGTCTGTCTAGTTTCGTTTTTCCAGCCTAACGTGATTCAAAGTAGCCAAATCAGGCTGAAAATGTGCCCAATCTGGCAACACGGACGGCTTATCTTAACAGCCAAGATGATTCCGAGGGACGTTTTGTTTTTAGAAGAAAACTATCCATACAGATAGGTTGGGAATGGTCTTATGTTCAAAATGAAAGATCATTACAGGCTCTTTAATTTAAGCCATAAAATACCTTATTGCTGTAGATAGCGTATTGTGTGACGTAATCAGCAGACGACGGACCCCGAGCCGATCTGGTAGCCGAGCCAATATGGCACTTACACCGGCGGGAGTCTCGGGCAGGGGGGGGGGGGGGGGGGGGGGGGGAGCGGGATGGGGCAATATTTCCTGGTTGCATTCACTTGCAGTCGGTCTTTTGAAACTCGCTTTTGTAAATGTCTTGTAAAAGCAAAAAAAAAAGAAAAAAAAAGAGTTTTGCGCTGCCAACTGGGGTGGCAGCTGGGGTGGCAAGGCTTATTTTAGGGTGGCAGTTGCCACCCCAGTAGATCCGCCCCTGCAATGCACCCTTTGGAATTGTGTGGTTTTCTGCACTGATTGGTCATAACATTGTGACCTGTGTATATTTGATTGTCACCAGGATCGCTGGCTTGAGGATTTTCAATGAAGATAATTTAAGCGGGACAATTTTTCTCTTGTGCTAACATGTCACCTTGAGCAATTAAGATCTGCACCATCATACCATGCAGAAATCCACACAATTCCAGAAATCGTTAAAAACATATCTCTTTACCTGATCTGTTTGAGCCAGCGATTCCGAGTCAAAGTGGGGTTGAACATATTTTTTAGAAAAGCCACATAGATTAAGCCATAAAGAAACGTTAAATGGATTAAATCAAGTGACGGGATTTGAATAAAAGTTAAAGTCTAAATGGAGTAAACAATGTAAACATGTAGGCCTAAACAAGTAAAGTGAAAGCTGAATGAGAAGCGCAAAGCATTGCTAAAAATGCAGAAATGTAAAAGGTCAAATGTATTGCCCTGCACTGATGGTGTGTGTGTGTGTGTGTGTGTGTGTGTGTGTGTGTGTGTGTGTGTGTGTGTGTGTGTGTGTGTGTGTGTGTGTGTCTTTAAGAGAATAGCGAGACGGTGTGCGATTAAAGGTAGTCCAATAGAGTGGGAAAAACAGCCCAGGTAATACGAACAATCTGGCAACACTGCTGAACGTCCTCACGCTCCAGCGTCAACGTTAATCAATGAGAGCAACTGAAAAGGAAGCCGGTATGAAACTAAAACTGTGATTCTGAATAAAGTGTAAATTATATCGTAATTTCGGTTGGATATTATTGAAGATACAAGTGTGTAAAATTGTTAAATGGTTTGAACGATGGTAAACGGTTGCAATTTGACAAAGTTACGATGTCCCACTTTGTACTACAGCACCCAACACATTTTCTGCAGGAAATGCATTTTTACAGGAAACTAGAATGTTTTCTAGTATGCCATCGAGTAACTTCTGAGGTAAGCTGATTAAATTGCTGCCTCTTTTGAATTCTCAACTGTCTTTATTTTATAAGAGGCCCATTCTGATTCATAACCTGAAATTTATTTGTATGTGCACAGCGTAATTATGTATATATTTTTAGATTGGTAGACGACCGGTTGCCTGCTAGTTTGTTAGCTCGACGTTGCAAGCTGTGAAGGTATCTCCAGGGATAAATTAAATAATTAAATAATCTTAATGATGCATATACTGATCTTAATTTGTATGTGCACAGCGTAATTATCTATAATTTTATCTTCGTAGAATACCGTTTTTCAGTCATTGCCTGCTATTAGTCTTCTTGATTTCGCCAGCTGTGAATGTATCACTGCACCAGAAGTTAATTAGTGAATCTCTGACAACTTTTATTTAGTTAGTCATTGATGTAGGATTACTAGGATTATTAAGGTTGATTAATGACCGTTTTATTCAGGTTTAATCTGCTGAACCTGACGGTGTCAGCTGAGTACTGTGTGTCTGATGCTATAGCTAGTAGAAATAAGGTTGCTTTTGTTTAATTATACCCTTGAAAAGGCTGTATGAATGCAAATTATTCCACACAAACAATACAAGCCATAATGAGCTTTAAAATGATATTACACAGATTAGTGTTTTTTTTTCATAATGTAAGCTTTTTTTTTTTTTTTTTTTTTACTGCATGACTCAGTTGGTTTTGAGTAGCAGTTGCAACAGAGTTATTTTCCAGTTGATGGCCACCGCAGGTGTGATGGGGGATGAGGATGAAAGTTTGTAGTAGGGCGTCAGGACAAACGCTGAGACACAGTTCAGTTCAAGGACTCATCCCAAGGACTCAACAAGTGTCTGTGTCTCCTGGATCTCCAAGGTACGATGAAACATGAAACAAAGAAAAAGTGCAGTCATGGGGGAGGCATTGTCACAGCCTCAAACAGTACAAAAATAAATCGCTTGATTCGAAAATGGTTATATCAGTAATCAGTCATCATAGGTCTCAATAAACCTTGTGTGAATGAATGAATGAGTGATCCTTTGTTCAAAAATAAAACAAAACAAACAAAATGTTCTAAAGCTGAGCAGTTGTGTCAAGAAGGAACCAACATGAATTCTCACTTAGATAGGCGGTGACAAAGTCCTAGCATCTTTCGAAGACTAACCTCTCGTGAAAATAAAGGAATGAAAATAACAAACACTCCCTACTCTCACCCCGTATCAGTTAGTTTGCGTGCCAAATCTAGCGAATCTAACAAGTCTGTGTTGTTGTTGGTTTCCGACTCTGAATCGCATATGCGGCTGAGTTCTTCAACACTCTTCGCCTGTAACTTCTTCAATAGTTCCCTCATTTTGTCTGAGCGGTTTTCTTCCCCTACTCTCTCGTTGGAGCGGTCACGGCACATCTTTCGAGAGGCTTTACATTCTCTTTGCCAGTGTCCATTTTGTCCGCAGTTGTGGCATGGTCGAGGTTCTCTCTGCCTGTCGGACTGGGTGAATCGTTCTCTATCCCTGTTGGACTGGGGGAATCTTTCTCGGTCCCTGGCTATTTCCTTCTTCTCGTCAGCCAGGAATCGAATCCGGACTTCTTCATCTCGACCCACCTTTTCTCCGACTTCCTTGATCTCTGCCATTGTGCAGCTACGGTTGTCCCAGATGGGAAGCCTTGTCTTCACTCCCCTTCGGATCTCCGGCAGTACCTGCTGGAGATGCATGGTCTTCAAAGGCAAGTCCTGTGACTGGTCGATGTCCATATCATATTCAGTTTGGCCTGAGTACAGCAAATAACATTCGAAGAAGCGCTCGTTGAACTGGTCCAGACCCTCGTCTTCCTTCTGCATACAACGAGTGATTGTTGTCCAGTTGACTTGTGCCCTGGAGTGTTTTTGGATCCACGCCTTTATGGCCTCCCATCACTTTCCTGGTCTCATTCCGTCTTCTCCTATGGCATCTTCCACATCGTATCGAATCTGGGTGCGCTCAGTGCTGCTCAGGTGTTTGAACAATATAGCAAGGCCATCGTAGGGGTGGAGTTCGTACAGAAGCATCAGTTGTTTCAATTTCATCCATGGCTGCAGGCCTGCTCTCCTCGGGTGGTCGATTTCCGCACTCCATCTTTCGATGTCCTTCGGGCTGGAGGGTTCATAGAGGATTGTGCGTCCCTCCACGCTTTCTATCTTCTTCAAGGGCCTGAGGTTAACTATTTCGTCTTTCTCATCTGTGGTCTTCATGTGTGGTGTGGCTGCGCCTCCCATCGCGCTGCATTGTGGTTGTATGTTGTCATCAAATCCTCCATTGAGTGATTAATTCTTAGTCACTGCTCCAGACCTCACCGCGGGGGGTTGTTGTAGACATTGTTGTGGAAGGAAGGAATGTGGTGGGACAGGGGAGAATTGGGGAAATTGTTGTGGTAGAAATTGTTGTGGGATCTGGGTCGCATCATAATTAGCATAGTCAGGTGTGGCAGATGGATTTCCCTTCTGTGGCACGTGGGGAGTACTGCAGATGTCCGGCTAATACAAGGAGCCATTCATTCTCGTATCAATTCTAGAGATACAAGTGGTGACATATCACTGGTGTCTGAGAAAATCGGATGCTCAAGGCCAGAAAAACCAGTGTAATGCCCGCACACAGCCACAAGAGGTTAGCACCAAGCCATAAACCAAGTTCCAATGTCCACGCATAACCACAAGGGACCAGCACATACGGGTACCCAGGAGGCGGGGGCTCAGCACCATGCTTAGCCAATCAGAGCACATTACGGAGGCCACGCCAGCCCAATATTAAAGTCACAACAGATAGAACAGCGGGGAAGAACGCTCCAGGCAGGGCATCCACGGATGCCCAGCTAAGCTTGCCTCCACGCGTGCCTAGACAATTCCTCTCCTTTTGCTTCATTGATATCATAGCGAACCATTACCAAATAAAGGAGTTACAAGCGATCCTGACTCTGCAACCTTTTTCCAAAAGAACGTGGCACACTCCTTCCCCAACTTGGCAGCAATTTGGCCATGTGTGGGGAAACTCATTGACCTCATCGCTATTCAAGGTCTTGTCAGATTATTTTCCCTCTGCTGCAGGTGGCTGTGGCGGCGGCTGGTAGGGGCTGTGGCGGCAGCTGCTGCTGATGGTGGATGCTGTTGGCTGTGGCTGCTGCTGGCGGCTGCTGTTCTTGGTGGCTTGAGCTGGCTGGTGCTGGCAAACACTGCTGCTGCTAGAGGTGATGGCTGCTTGAGCTGGCTGGTGGTGGCGAAGGATGGTAGTGTCGACTTCTGCTGCTAGTGGTGGCGGCTTGTGCTGGCGACGGCTGTTGGTGGTGGCGACTGTTGTCCTTCCTTTCGACCTGAAGCACTTTGCTATCCTTAACCTCTGCCTGATGAAGCCTGAAGTATTTTGTTTGTTTTTGAAAAACTTATTGTATTCCCACCTGTTCCTTCACTTTGTTCTTGTTTTTCAAGTTCGATATACACGCACACCTGTTCACACATTTGTTGTTCTTGTTCCAGAAATGAATAACTTTGTTTTATTAATTGATACCCCCTGGCTCTACTTTGCTGTTCTTGTTCACTTACTGTAGGTTTGCTTTGTTGTTCTTATTCATACTTGTTCCCACTTTTTGGTTCCACAAACCTCAGCCTGATATATGTGGAGAGGATTTGTTTCTAAACACTCCAGCTTTACATGCTTGTATCCTCCTTTGCAGCGTGCAGATGTTAGGCAGTGGAATCTGCATTTGCTGGAGGATTTTATAACCAGTGGTCAATTTTATTTTTTCTCACCGTATTCCTCTCTTTTTAACACTTATGTATACACATTATTCATCCCTGTTCCTTCACTTGGTTCTTGTTTTTCCAGTTGGATACACACACATTCTTGTTGTGCTACTCATTTAGTCTTAAAAGTCTTAAAAGTATCATGGTTGTGCGGTCAGTTCCTGCCTCATCCAAGTAGTTGGCTGGACGCTAAATGCTAAATGGACTGTTGCTAATCTGCTTTCTCAAATCGCTCTTTCACCATGGGTAAATGAATTGGAATTAGAAGCAAAATCAATGAAATCCAATAGTCCAGTTGCGCAAAAAATAACATCCTGAATCGTCTTTGATTTCATAACAGATGTAGTAAGGTAAAAGTTAAGGTTAAGCCGCTAAAGCCAGTAGCCTATTGCTCCCCATGCTAACACGAACGTGAAGCTTTCCCTCAAACTTAAAATCGTATCTAAGTAGCTCTCAGATGTCACCCTACCACTCCAAATGTAAAACACATTAACAAATATGCAATAATGCATTACAGTCAACAAAATAACTTGGGTACGTGTTTTTTTATTTATATTTATCATTCAATATTGCCATCGCTGCTGTCAGTCCCATAGAAGAAAATGGCAGCGCGGCGTGTTTGGAACTATACAGGCTTACATGAACCACGTGACCACCCCAAGGGCGAGACAGAGTGTCGCAACTCTTCTCACGCTTCGGCTTTGGTGTAACCCATTCAGACTTTAGACTACTCCAGGGCTTCTCTTTCCTGATTGGTTCAGGGAAGCAATCCTGCCTGTTAAACACAGCAGCATGGAACACCTCACTTCTCAATGGCACCCTCTTGATGGATGGAGCATAAAAGGAGGGGACTGTTGTTGTTTGGTTAGTTGCAAAATCTGGCTCTCATCACATATTTTCTGCTCTCTCTCTCTCTCTCTCTCGCTCTCTCTCTCTCGCTCTCTCTCTCTCTCTCTCTCTCTCTCTCTCTCTCTCTCTCTCTCTCTCTCTCTCTCTCTCTCTCTCTCTCTCTCTCTCTCTCTCTCTCTCTCTCTCTCTCTCTCTCTCTCTCTCTCTCTCTCTCTCTCTCTCTCTCTCTCTCTCTCTCTCTCTCTCTCTCTACAATTCACGAGTCTTGTCTACAGCACCTAGAAAGGGGAACCTTCACGCTCGCTTTACGGGATTTGCGTTCTCCGTCTCAAATTTGGAAAAATTACATTAAAGGCCAAATCTAGTTCATGTTGCAGACCCATGTATTTAAACAATAAGAATACTCTCCTAGTAAAAATATCCTCTTTTTGCATCAAATATATAATATATCAGAATCATCTTTGGATGGTCTTTAGAACGCAAGTCTTGGTCTTACAAGATGTCAGTATAAATTGAGTGAAACAAGGAGACCCAAGTAGTGATCACTACTTGGATGATCACTACTTGGTAGTGATCACTCGTAGTGATCACTACTTGGGTGATCACTACTTGGGTCTTGGCTTTTCAGTTGTAACGAAATTAACCTCCCTGACTTGAGACCAGCATGAAGCTCATATAACTTCAGGTATAATAAAATATATGTATTCTGGTCCTAGATGCAGGCTGGATTGATCGGTCTACCAGCTTGAGCAAATGTTGCTCATCCATCATGCATCTAAGTGGACACTTCCGCTAGTAAAACACAGGAAAAGGCAGATTAAAATTGTTCTTGTAATGGCTAGCCACACTGATATATGGTGGCATGATATCATCCCTTTAAAGGATTCACAAACAGTCCAAAATATGGATTCAGTAGACATGGAAGGCCCAAAGACATACAGCACCCCAGAACGAGCCTCATCTTTGACACTCTCCGGTGTGGTTGCAGATCTTCATCGTCTTGATGAGGATTCTTTTTTAAGATAGATGGCCATATTAATCTACGATTTTAAAAATGACGCATTAGTATGCAAGGACAAATTAGTGTGGACAAAATAATCAAATAAATGCACAGAAATTTTGTTTGTTTAGGCGTCCATCCTCGTACGTAAGTTAAAGGTAGGAATGTCTATCAAATGCATGAACCTTTTTCCATAGCTGGTTCTCTTTTAATATAGTTAGAAACCCTGTTGCTAGGATACTTTGTTTGTGGTTTATGTTTGGGCCTCCTCAGTGAGATACGTTAGTTAGTTTTAGTGATGGATTTAATGATTGATTCAGTTTGCGTCGGTCCGTTCGCCATGAAGAGACGTTCAGAATCGTTTGTTTGTTCGTTGAGTCGAGTTTCCGGTAGCGGTGGATCTAATCATGCAATGCACGGTTCTCAGCTGATGGTGCGTTCCTCAATCCTCGGACGCCAGACTTCCGATTCGAAAGTCAAAGATCTCCCCGATTTCTTGCAGCATTTCTTGGAGGCACGCCCCCTTTTTGTCTTCATCTTTTGGAATCCTGAGAGTAGACCGAGAGCAGTGATGACGTTCTCAACCAAATGCTTGCGCCCGTGAAGAGATTTATTTTCTTTGTATTTGTACCACGTTGGTCATTTTAATGACGATTTGAAATGCTCTGACACACTTGATTACATTGCTAGGCTGGCGTCCAAGGATTCAGGAGCACACCATGAGTCAGTCAGGCTCAGCTCCTCCCTCGTTCTCATTCTCAAACGATCGTGGAAGTCGGCCATCAATCAACACAACATTACAACTTTAACCAAACGCAGCAGGATGGGGGGCTGTAGTGGATTATTGGATATTTAACATATCAGCAAGATAATTAATTTAGCAATGATGGTGGGGGTCCCGGATGGAGAACAAACCATGAAAGAACGACTCGAGACAGATTGACGAGAAATTCAAATATTTGATTAATCTGGCATGACACAGAAAATAGAAAGATAGCATGCATTTACCATTTTACTGATATTGAATCGTATTATCGTACGCTTGCTCACTAAGCCTCTTCAGTCTTCACCACTCACAGTCAGTGAATGATCAGCGAGTCAGCGACTGATAAAAAAAAAAATGCTTTGTGGTATGGTCGTCTCGTGCTAGGTATGACTCGGAGAGTGGTAAATGTTCAACACGTGGTTTATTCTAACAGAGACACAAGGTAAACAGGCTTGCGTTCTAAATATTTTGGGAGTGGGCGGAATGGTAAATAAGCCACGCCTACATGTTCTAGTTTAACCAGGTAAACCTTTGGTCTGTCTTGGCTTAAACGGAAATGGCAAAGGGGCCATGTTTGTAGTCTTTAACTTATCTGCAAAATCATTAAAACCTTATATAGTGTGATTGGAATGTCATTTTTTACTTTGTTCCCACACTGTGTCCCACAATGTACATTACGTTTAACACACACATTACACCTATCAACATGCTGACAAAGGGACCATAATGGAAATAAGCCCATGGGCTTTTTTGTGTCCTCCTTTTGAAATGATGTACATTTTGTACACTTACCTTTGTACATGAGTGTCAATAAAGAACAATCAATCATATGGTGTTGTCCATTATGTGGTGAAGAAATCATTCATAACTGTGGTTAGCTTGAAACATGTAATCGGAAATAGCATAGACTAAAATAATTTACATCACGACTAATCAGGAGTCGAGTCTGAGAACGAACGAGACGAAAGAAGAATCTGTTCGGTTCGTTGTTGTTAAAGATTCGTTCGGTCGAGAATGACCCATCACTCGTCAGTTTCTGTGGAGTTACCAACTTACTATACCGTTCTGAATTGATGAAAGTGAGTTGGTTGAATTAACCGTGGCTTATACACTGACTCCGCCTCTAATCTATAGATAATATAGATTATATTATAATAGTTTTATTCTACCTTCTACAACGTAGGTTTCACCCCACTCTGTCCGTAGGCGGAATCAAACGTTTAGCTCCGCCCACATTTAGCCCAACCCCGATCTGCGTGCTGCAGTCAGGTGCAATTGGCCGGCGGCGCGCGGAGAAGTTTGACAGCGCGGAGCTCGCGCATCGTCGCCACCAAGAGCTGAACACGTGACCGTCCCCGCCTGAAGCCCGCGGAACAACCCGTCGTTAACCAGAGTTACAGGACGATACCGTCAGGTTTTGGATATTACTTTAAACAAGAACAACATTGTAGTTGGACCGAGTCTCCATGGAGATCGTTCAGGTGGGTCTTTGGGCTTAACGTTGACTTGTTTTTGACAGAACCTGTTAGCATTTCGTTAGCATTTCGTTAGCGAGATAAGGGCTAACAAGGGCAGGGCCACTCCAAACAAGGTGAACGACAGGTAGCTTGGTGTACCGGATATGTGCTATACATATGTTGCTCTCCTTAATTGATTCAACAATGTTTCCACTTTATCCCCCTCCTCGTCCTGTGTAGAGAGCTGTGTCGGGCTTCGCTCTGGACCTGGGACCCATCAAGGAGCCCCTAGGGTTCATCCGTGTCCTGGAATGGGTAAGAACATCAACACGTCACTCGTCTGGTTAACCTCTTTATCCTGATGGGTCTCCACCACGTTAACGTGGTAATGTGATGCACTTCGAACAAGGCCAGCACCAGGGCTATCGTCTTCATATTGTGCATGCGTTTAAAGTGAGGTGCAGCAGGCCTGCATAGTACTCCCAAGAGTAAGTAAGTAAGAAGATACTTTATCCAGTAGCAATAGACAGTACAGTCGACAAACAACAAAATGGACAAAGAGTAAAAGTCAATAGAAAGTGAGCAATATTGCACATAATTAAAAAATCCATACAGGAAATAGCCAGAGGTAGATATAAAAATAGATCAATAAAATGCAATTGCACATTGTCTGGTAGGTGAGAGAGAGAGAGAGAGAGAGAGAGAGAGAGAGAGAGAGAGAGAGAGAGAGAGAGAGAGAGAGAGAGAGAGAGAGAGAGAGAGAGAGAGAGGTATCTACGGTTCAATGTGTAAGAAGAAGGCGTACTTTAACGCCACTTTATCTGGTCAAGGGGACAGAAAGGTGCATGTGTCATTGTCTGTTAAATGGCATTGAATACACATGTTCAACATACAGTAAGTGCATCTTAACATCTAAGGTGAGTAAGATGTTTCTTATTACGTAGCTATACTTCGGAATAACCTTGCATTGACTTTGCAGGAAATAAAGACATTTTTCGAGGACCAAATACCAACTCAAAACGTAGTACATGCAGCAGATGGCTTTATGGCTGTAGTAACGTGAAGTGAGGTCTGTGAGGTTTACTTGGCTTCTGTGCAGACTAAGGCCACATGCCAAAACATAAATAGCATGGAACTGTGAATACTCTGGCACAATTAACATCAACACATTCTTGGTATTGCTACTGCATGAACCGATTGTTATTCATCTTTGAAAGTACGTTCGCTAGTTCATTGAATGGTGTCAACCTTCAGTCCCCTTCACTGATCTAGAGCTCTATCAACTTTTATGCCGAGCTGTATGGGGAAGTCAGCAGTATACTGTGTGTGTCTAAGGCGTATTCAGTTGGAGTGAACTGAAGGACCTGATCTAGTAAATGATAAAGTGCAGTGTACATGGTCTAGTCTTTTCCTTAGTTTATTATAGACCTAGTGCCCCTCCCTGCTAGGGCTGCTCGATTATGGAGAAAATCATAATCACGATTATTTTGGTCAATATTGAATTCACGATTTTTTTTAGTTTGAAAACATGATGTATTTACGTCTCTCCCAATAACACTTAGTAACTGAGAACTTTGAAATTTCGCCTTAAAAAAGTGTACAAAATGGTCAAAAGGAAAATGTTCAAATCGAAAATAATGTACAAATATGTATCCAGCTGTTCTGTAGTAGTTTTGTGATTGTTTGACGCTAAAATCGAATTCGAGTTCGAAATTCGATTAATCGGCCAGCCCTACTCACCGCTTTAACAGCAGAGGTAGTCCTTGGCTCGACGATGGTCACTTTCTATAGCCATAAAGTGTGGCTGGCAGCGGTGTCATGGAGCTGAATGGGGGGGGATGGGAGAGGCCCGACGTTCCTGGGTAAACAATGTAGGTGGTCCTTCTGACTCTTATTTACCTAAGGTGTGAAGCGATCAGTTAAGAGGCGTCATTTTTTTTAAATGTCAATTTGGGTTGAAACCTGTTCATAAACACGCATAATCAATATCATTACAATAACATGGTTATCTAGCAGAAACTTTTATTCAAAACGACTTTCAGATGAGGCTGAGATCAATCAAAGCATACAAAAACTATTGATTATTCAGATCCAAAGGAGGGCAGCTCTAGTAATAAAACGCCTACTGTTATCCAAATGTAACCTGAGATTAGCATTTAAGAAGAGTTTGTGTGTTTTTAAATGTTAATTAGTTCCCAGTGGATGAAAGACAGTAGATATGGGAGAGTGCGTTCATTTATTAGTAAAAGGTGTATTATCGGCGAATATCGGCCATTACCGATGTTCGTCCGATACATCGGTGCATCCCTACTTTGCATAGCTTATAAGGCAGAGAATTAGTACACAGTGTCTAACCGGTGCTGGCTACGCCTGGTGGTGTGTCTCAGTCACACCCATTGTGGTTTTATGCAGATTTAGGTTCTGTACTGGTATTTGTTTGAATATTGATCAAATACTTTATCAGTTTATAATATATATATGTATATATCTTTTCTTGGATGGCATCCTTTATTTTAATTTTCCTACACAATTACCAATCATATTCATCAAAGCCATATTATTTTAAGACGGTTCTGCTAATTAATTAATTGTTCAAATTCTGTTATCAACTTCATCGTATTTGACCACACCCACCAGTAGGGGTGTGCCAAATAATCGTCATGACGATGCATCGCGATTCTAATTTTCACGATCTACTGCATCGATTGTTGACGCCAAGAATCGATTATTAATTAAAAAAAATGAATAATTAAAAAAATATATATTTTTATTTTTATTTATTTTTTATATAGTTTTATAAAGCCTATTCACTTTTTGTGGCATCAGTTTGTCCTCTTATGTTTATGAAATGATATTGTTGTTATAATGGCAGCTACTTCCAAAAGGGGAAATGTTTGAATGTTTTCATTTCATTGGTTTAAAGGACCACTGAGGCCATGTAAACGGCACTGATTATCCTTATTTTGTTATTTTAAGTTTTATAGATCCTTAGCACTTCTTGTCAGTGTATCCAGTAATAGTCGTTTCAATAAATACAGCTATGTATGAATTGAGTTGCTTTGAGTTATCAATTGAACACACTATCCAGATCATACACAGCCAGTCAGCCACTGGTAATGCCTTAATTTTTTTTTAACAGTGTTCAGTGAAAATTCGCAATGCATCGCAATAATTCAAGTATCGCGATGCATCGTGATAGAATCGCATCGTGGCATGTGAATCGTGATACGAATCGAATCGTGACTTCTTTGGCAATACCCAGTTGGTTTTCTTCATTGTTTTACTGAATAACGGCTGAATGTCGTGGGCACGATGAGAGACCTCATAACATTTTGAAACAATAGGTAAAATCAAAATCACTTTAGGAACCTGACCAACAACAGCTACAAAGGACTGTTGCCATGCTCGGTAGTCATGAACAATTCAGCCTCAGACTAGGCTTTCTCCTAATCTTCCAGGTGAAATATGATGGAATCTCTGTGATCTTCCTGCGGTTTCTTATCTCTCATGCCCTTCTTTGATTACACTTATTGGAAGGACACTGTGGAAAATATCTTGATCAGTGAGAGTCTGGGTGTGATGAGTATCGGCCAGAACAAGGGTTGGCTAGGAGAAGATTAGGCATGCTTAATTTTTAGGCAAGGAGACGTTAGGCCAGGGGAAGGAAAGGCCATAAGAAGGGCAGGGTAGGAGAAGAAATAGCTAGGAGAAGGGGTAGCTAGGGAAAGACCTGAGGAAGGCAGGCTAGGAGGAAGGCAGGCTAGGAAGAAGGCAGGCTAGGAAGAAGGCAGGCTAGGAAGAAGGCAGGCTAGGAAGAAGGCAGGCTAGGAAGAAGGCAGGCTAGGAGGAAGGCAGGCTAGGAGGAAGGCAGGCTAGGAAGAAGGGTAGGCTAGGAGAAGCGAATTCCCAACTGCTGGCCCTGTTTGTTAGCTAACTGCTCCTTATGACCTGCAGAACGTGCTTGGGCAGATGTTGGTGTGGGATGTGAACAATGGGTATGATTCTGCATAGGAAGTTGGGAAGCAGCAGAAATCACATGACTCTATTTAACGCTGCTTGCTAAGGAAAAGGCCTTTTTAGGGAAAGTGTAGTCCTTTGTCTGAATGAATCCTGTTTCAAACTCAGAAGTCTCCATTACTTATTCAATTATTACCCCTGTTTGTGCGCACACACACACACACACACACACACACACACACACACACACACACACACACACACACACACACACACACACACACACACACACACACACACACACACACACACACACACACACACACACGTATATGTATATATATATATATATTCTTTAGCATCCTTTGTCACACTAATCCAAAAGTCGGATAACACTAGCTTTTTTGAAGATGTAAGTTGGGAGCCACATCTTTTTTGTCCTACATTCATGGGATCATTTTCATAAATCAGCCCATGTCTTGAGCCCCTGCTACGACCCCCTGCACTCAGCTGAAACCGTTCACGTGGTGGGCGTGGGTGGGGTGGGCACGGCAGATGGTTGAGAGAATCTTCACCCACCATCCAGCTGGCCCGGCAGCCTCGACAGAGGAGCTCTAGTTGAAATCCTGCATTGCCAAAGAGCAGATACTCATACCAAAGCCTTTCTGTTTCCTGCCTTTCAAAAATAGGAAGGGGAATCAACAGATACCCCATCTGAATAACCTAGACCCACCCCACGATGAATCAAAACTCATGTGTAACCAAGTGCTATAAAAAGTCTGCCTGGACTCACCCAAACATGAAACCCAATCTATGCCAAGGCCATTTCATAGTGGGCCTGGATGTGTCTAACCCTGGTGCTCACTGGTGCCACACGGAGCCAATGACAAACGGAACATGCTTCACCAGAAAATGGTGCTTCCTGCAGTTGGATTTGAGTCCAACACTAATTGAAACGATTGAATATCCTTCTCAAAGTAGCTTTCAGTGTGTGATCTTATTAAAGACTAGAACTGACTGAAGATCACTAAGTTTTTTTTTTTTTTTTTCCAGAATATGTCTGCATGCTTGTGTATTTTGAAGCCCAAAGTTTAGCTTGAGTAAGATGTTCTTCTGTTTGTTAGCCCGTATCTGGTCAGCCTAGCCTTGTTTGCTCTCTCAGCAGTCCTGAGGGAGGGCATTTCCTCTCGGGAAACAGGAAGTTGAAGAAGGCATTCACAGCGCAGGGAGACCTGGTTATATTTCAGAGTGGGGGGGGGGTTAAACAACAGGGCATTGATGCTGTCTCAGTTTTTTTGTGTAACTTGCTTTAAACAAAAAACCAGAGCAGGCTATTTGCATTGTATTGGAATACTCAGTCACTCAATACATCTTTTATACACAGATTTAATCAGTAAACATAATTGTAATGTAATTAATCTTCACTGATCTTTTGTTGTTAGAATATTGTCTAAGCTTTGCCTTGATTCTAATGTTCTTCTGTCATGTTTTTATGTGTACAGGTGTTCACCATATTTGCGTTCGCCACGGCAGGGGGCTATTCGGGGAGCACCCACTTTACGGTCAAATGCCCGGGAAACCCAATGGAAGTCAAGCCCGAGTTCTGGTACCCTTTCAGGTAGATTAATGGTTAACGCCTCACGTGTTTGTTTTTTTGTATGGTCTCTGTTATAGGGAGCTCATCGATCACCAGCAATTTCTCCACTTTCTAGTTTCCCAAGGAAACAATGCAGGTTCATGGTGATCGGTTCAATTTAGTGTGTGTCTAGATGCTAACCTAGAGACAGATGTTTAGTAGTTACAATGGCTTCAGTATACCATGGAGGACTTGACAATCGTATAATATGCAAAGAGCATTTCACCGTGGATTGAAAAGTGTACTACTCGGCTGGCCAATAAATATACGACGGATTGTTCTTCATGACGCATGTATTTAAACCATAATCTGCTGTCCTCTATACGACCCAATGTCCCAATGACATGCTTTTCACTTTGTTCTTTTGCATCCATTGGAAACAAAAGTAAGTAAATCCTGGTGAGTGTGGCACTCCCACTGTCTCCTGTCGCTCATCATTGTGAGGGAGTCTGAGTGCGACATGAACAAAATGAGGAATAGGACCATAAGGGATGTACTGTGCTGCTGATACGATGACGAGCATCTGTGTCAACCGACCAATCACAATTTATTGTTATTATTAGTCTATTGAGCATGCTTATTAACATATTCCACATTACCCAGTTAATATGCGTAGCATGGATGCCAAATACGTAGAAGTGGCTTATCTTTCATTAGTCAAATGCATGGCTCTTAGTACTATAGTATCCTAGCTGGGGATAAAGTGTCTGATCCCCAATACGAAGTGTGATCAAGCCAGTTGGTGTCCTTGCTCCCCACATCTATTACCTCTAAATCAATCCCCCTATCCCACTTTCCTTTTCTCCCCAGGTTGGCCGACAGGTCCTACCTCATGCCAACATGCAATAACACCCAAGTGGAAGTAACGTACCTCCAGGGTGACTTCCGCTCCTCTGCCGAGTTCTTTGTGAGCGTGGGGGTGTTTGCCTTCCTGTACTGCACCGTCACGCTGGTCCTCTACCTGGGCTACCAGCATGTGTACCGGCAGACCAGTCGCGGACCCCTCGCCGTGAGTGTGCTGGGGGGATACTTTAGGATATTGGCATTTGTAATATGATGATGAAATGGAAAATGGTTTTAATAAACTGTAATTTTTATGACATGATTATCAATAATGATCACTATTCAGTGGGTTGTGGAGAACAATGCACCCCAAGTGCACTGGTAGTAGATATGATGGGACTTGTCCGGGATACGAGGACTGGGTTCGGTTATCAACTTGATTTAGTTGCTTAACAAATTGTGATTTGAAATAGTAACGTGTGATTAAATCCTTGTCTTTGTGTTGAAGCAGTTTATTTTGTCAATCATCTTTCTAGATCTTGATTCCCAGCTTAGTTTCTTACGATCTTTAAATGGAGAGTTTGCTTTTAATGTGTGTGAGACTTCCTATCAATAAAATGGGACTGAATAAGAGTCATTGGTGCCATTGAATATTGTTGTTTCAGATATTGTGTAATATCTGAAATGGATTTATTCATTAATTGGAGTTACCCTGCAAATGATCCAAAATGCATTGAATACACCGAAGCTAAGCTGCGAATAGATCTTGATTCGCAGCTTAGTTTCTTAAGATCTTTAAGTAGAGAGTTTGCTTGCTCGCTTGATTGATGAAATGATTTATTTGTGTATTAAGTTGATCATGTTTGGACCGTTTTCTAGTCCTGTAGAGGCAGTGGGGTTTTCTTTGGTTGGTGCGGTGTTCACTCGCGTGCTCTCCTCTCAGGACCTGGTGGTGACCGGTGTGTTTGCCTTCCTTTGGCTGGTGTCCTCGTCAGCCTGGGGCAAGGGGCTCACAGACATCAAGTTTGCTACCAACCCAGACCACCTGATGGGCAGCCTCAAGAACGAGCATACCGTGGAGGCATACGCCTCCATGGGCCGTCTCAACGCTTCTGTGGTACGTACACTCAAACATCTACACTCCTGAGGCTCCATTCACACTGTAAACCTTGGTGCTGAATTTCGATATATTGCTCAGATCCGCAAATATAAGATTCCAGTGTGAACTGGTCACAGTCCGAAACGACCAGCATGCAGAGAAGAAGAACACTAACAAAGATCTTACAAACGGAAGTGGCCATGGAGGTCACTGAAGTCAGAATTTATGAATTAGTTTATCAGTGGCTGTGCAGTAGTGTTGACATGGTGGGGACATCTTCACACTGGTGGATGTTCCTCTGAGGCCCCATCCACACGAAGCCGATTTCATGGCGAAACCGCAAAGGTCTTGTACGGTTCGGCCTTCCGTCCACACGAAGCCGGCGAATCCGCTGAGCGAAACCGTAAACTTCTGAAACCACCCTTGGAGGTGGTTTCAAATCTACCCGGTTTCGTTTTGGATTCGTGTGGACGCCTGAAACCGTAAACCATGACGTCATCGCCCCACCCATCGACCCTCTAGCCAATGACTATTAAGCCCGCGGAGTCTCACCCTTTATGCGGATGCTCGCCTCTTCTTTTTATTTATTTTTCTTCTGGATTTCTGTAGCAGAAGCAGTGCCCCTTATGGGCCTGGAATGTGTACTACAGCGTTTCTACAGATCTACCCGGTTTCGCTTGACTCCATCTTTACGGAGATACTCCGAAACCGGATAGATCGAAACCGTAACGGTTTCGCCTGTTTCGGCTTCGTGTGGACGGGGCCTGAGAACACAGCGGTTACCACCAAAGGGAAATTTCAGTCAGACTCGGAGTCTGCGAACACCACTGCTCCAGAATTGCTTTTTTATCAACTGATGGTATTCAGTGGGGGTTAAGTTCGTTGTAACATGTTATTTTAGTATCTCAATAAGCAAATGTAGAATATCCCGTAGGATTACAAGTTACAACCCACGCCAACTTTAGGATAGTTTTTAAGTAACCTTGATGTTCATGAGCGTTATAATGAGCGATGTTGTATATGGAAGGCATCACACACTGTTGGGTTAGACTGAGCTTAACTCTTACTCTGACCGCTCCGCACAACCACACATACTCTGTAGCGTTATACTGAGAAGCCCTTCCCCCTCTCGGACACGATTATCAAAATCAACGGCCGTTCAGAATGAGCTCTGCAGGTCCGCACACTAAAGACTCTTTTAGTGTTGACTTGTTTGAGATTATCTTTTCTTTTCATCACTTCCCTTGAATGTGGTTTGTATTTCTTGACTCTTGTTCTGCTGCGGGGATGTGGGTTCTGTGTACCGCTCCTTCATTTTTATTTTTGTATTTGTCGAGCAATTGTGTACATAAAGCAGTGTCAAAATGACATTAAACACCGGCGTAAAGTAAATTAGGGATGGGAACAATGGAGGGTAATATCTATTGATAGACTTTTTTTATTTTATTTGTGCCCACTGCGTTTTGATTCTGTGTTTGTTCACGGACTTGGAGCCTAAGAAGCTTTTACGTACATTCATCGGAAATGGAGAACTTAATTTTGAACCAGAAGGGATGGCTTCGTTCCAATCGTTCCAACACCCCCTCCTACACCTACCCACGTGATACCCAGCTGATTTACAACTCGCATAAAAAAATGTCAACATTTAACCTGGGTTCTTGGCAAACTGGAAACATCCTTCAATACAAATTGAGCATTATTTAAATCCCAGAGCGTGTCGGCCCACGTGCATTATGACAGCCACAGTTCTTGATTCCAACCACCAGCAGCATCTCACAGAACAGGGTTTGGTGAACAAGATGGTCACTTGTGATGGAACCATTTTGTTGCTCTTGCCTAATATTGTTCAATGATTTGGTTCTACAGTTTGACAACTGCTGAACCAGCACGTTTAGGTCACTCTTTATGCCTCAGGATGCCCTCTTTCTGAAGTCGACTTGAATGATGAGCACCGTTATGAATAGTATGTTATGTGGTCTGCTAAATGAGCCGTAATGTGTCCACCAGGGACAGAAAGAAAAGGGGGCACTGGGCATTTAGCAGATAGAAAGATTCAAATAGTTAAGTTGTTCAACTTTTAAATGGGACTGAATGAGTCATTGGTGCGATTGAATCTTGTTCTCTGAAATGGATTTATCTCCTGTCATTAAATGGAGTTGCCCTGCTAATTATCCAAAATACTCTGATATTGAATACACCGGGGGTGAAAAAAAACCTTTCCAAAACTACTTACATTTCCTACCCTGGGGCCTCATGTACTAGGACTAAAAAAATCTGGATGTATCAATCCTTGCGGAAGCATGATTTCACGCAGATTCTCTTTGTGCATCCCAATTAACGTAAAATTGAGCGCACATGCACAAGCCTGACTCTCCATCTCCTCCCTCATTTTGTATGCTAATTAGGATAGATAGGCCTGCAGTAGTGCCCTCGTTAGGAGAAAAGAGAAAATGGGGAAAGGAAGAAAAAAATAAACGTTACTGAATGCGAGTTGGAGGTGTTGACTTCGGAGGTAGATGGCAGAAATAAGATCTTGTTTGCCTCCGGAATCAGCACCAAAACCCCAAAACTAGCGTGACAGTAAAATAATTAGTAAAGGGCTGCGCATTGTTTTGTCCGGGGTCTTGGTCGTCTGGAAGGTTCATCCCCTTG
This sequence comes from Gadus chalcogrammus, assembly GCF_026213295.1. Taxonomy (NCBI): domain Eukaryota; kingdom Metazoa; phylum Chordata; class Actinopteri; order Gadiformes; family Gadidae; genus Gadus; species Gadus chalcogrammus. The sequence goes on along the minus strand of NC_079412.1, from coordinate 1,508,216 downwards.
CCGAATGGCACGCCGTGCCTGTGTGCAACATTGTGCAGAACCCCACATGCCCGCACAATGCGGCACACCTTTTCAGGGTGATGGAGCAGTATCCCCCAGCTCAGCGCCACCGGCTTTTCAGCTTCACTATCGCTCTTTCCACGACTGGCCGAGTGCGTGCTGATGATAGGTTGTTCCCATGCATCCAAGGTGTCAATAATATGTACATAATTCAAAATTGACAGACTGGTTCATTGATGGATAGATTTTAAGTAACAATGGCTTGTGCTTAGTCCACGCAACATCAAATAATAATATTGCAGTCAAGCATTTCACAACAAATGCATGAAGAGAGATCCATCAGCCCAGATGTCATGCTTGCTCCTGAAAATATGTAACGTTTAATAAACAAGTCATCACTGAAAATAATATTGCTGGGGCTTCCAATTTCCCATTAATTACAATATTGAAAATATAGTTTTATGGGTCTGTTTAAGTTTAGCCTAATATCAACAGTGTCACATGCGTCAACAATAACGCAGGATGGAAGTGCATTTAAGGTCACGCATCCCGACGTTCAAATCCACTTTCAACTAGCCTCATATTGCAATATTACTTCATGACTCTTGATTGAGTAGGCCTAATGTTGTTGCGTTGCAGTGCCTCTATGTGCCGCTAACTGACAAAATCCACCAGAAATGTGAGTAAGCCATGCATGAAGTGGAGGACCGCACTTTCTCACGTCAAGTCAGTCTGTGTACATCCTAACGTCTTACGCAGCTTTTTTGTTGTTCTTTGTTGTTTCTCATGATATTTTGCCTGGAGCCACTCAGTCCCTTATGCCTAAACTGAAGGAAGCCCTAAATCTAGTGTAGACCATTCATTTTGGAAGCCTTCTTTGTCATATTTGTGAAGAATCCCTCGCTACCCCGACAGCAATTAGTAGAAAGAAATAAATTGGCCATCTTTGGCTTTCCCAGGCCTGAATTGTACACGAATGAGATGATTGAACTGCCGCCCTGTCCATCTACCTGCCATTCCCTCACTGCACACGATCGGAGCGTCCCGGCACAGGGAGGCACACATATTGCTGAACTACTCGGCTAGTCTGGGATCTTTTCTCCACAGCTTTTTTTTTTTTAAAGGTAGACTTGCACACTTCAAGTTGAAGTGCACTTTTCTTTTGTGACACATTTTGAGGTGCTGCAACTTCATTGGCTACTTGAGAAATGATAAAGATGATTGGTTGCAGACAGCGAATGACATGATTTTGTATACCCTAGTTGTCCGACAGAGCAGCTCTTTGGGCAAGGGAATGATTCAAGAGACTGCCACCATTTAATGACGGATAAATCATTCATAGATAACATCAGCTTAACTTCTACAAAATACTGCTTCAATTATGATTGATTGTTTATTGATGACAATTTCTGTTTTCTCTTCCTTTCTTTCAGATATTTGGCTTTTTGAACCTGATTCTGTGGGCCGGTAACTGCTGGTTCATTTACAAAGAGACGCACTTCCACAAGGACCCCAACGCTCCGGCCCCCATGCAGGAGGGAGATCTGCCTGGGCCCTAGACCACTCAGGGGTCAAACACATCCTTCATCAATGGCCAAATACGCTTTGAGCCTAACAATCGTTCTTAAATATACTAAAAAGGAATCCACCGTTATCCATCCCTATTCTTCGTTAGCCACAATTGAATTAAAGTTAACCAATTAACGTGCCAACCATGTGATTTAGTTTCTTGATTTCACAATATGAGGATTGTTATTAACTCAATCATATGACTAAACCCTGTTAGTGCCTTCCATTGAAACTACCATTAATTATCTCCACTAACCACATGTTTTTACACTACATAGAAAAGACTAATTTAGCAATGTTTTGTTGCAAGCCTTTTATTGAAAGGGCTTTGATTAATGGCACATAAGTGGTACCTTGTAAAGATGAGAATCCTCTTCCATATGAAATGAGAAATGCATCAGAGCTTGGGTTGCAGCTCTTCTATCAAAGCTGTGACACAGCACCGTGATGCAAAGGCGACGAGAGCTATTACTTGCTAAACTAACCTTATTTGGCAATATCGAGCCACAAATATGTCTACCTAAACTGTTGGAGAATATCCACTCTGATTTGCTTCTAATGGCCACAAAAATGCATGAAAACATATATAGGATCCACCCCATAATGACCATGCCTTCACCAATGGGAAAAGTGTACTAATCACACAACCAGTGAGTTATGTTATTTTTGTCAATATCCATACAGGTGTTGATAGAGTAGGTGCCTTATTCTGCTCATGCTACTTTAACATTTTGGGTTACATTATGTTATTTATTTTTAACATAACAAGTCAGACACTATGTCTGACTTGTGTGTGTTGAAATAACATCTGCCATTCAATCCTAGGAGCAGAGAGGCACAGCTTCCATGTTTACGTATAACTGTTGCTCACAACTTGTCCACCTCCCACTGGGGGACTGAAGCCAAACACTATGACACTAGTCAAATGGAAGTTCAATTGTTTCTTTTTATTGTTTTATATTCTGGAGGGTATAAAAGTAGGTGCTGTGGTCATTATACAGATCTTTTTTTCAGGGTTGGTTATGGGTTTGTTTTCCTCATGAAAGCATTGCGCAGCTTCCTTGTTTTGGACTTGCGGTCCAATCGTGCTTTAGTATTTCGTCACACCACTGTGTAGCTAGAGGGGTTCACCTTGTCGTGAGTACGAGTCACATTGGTGTCACAAGGGGGGTGATGTAATTATGTCATCCTTCTGTAACGCTAGACGGCCAGCTGATTTCACTGCCTGTATGAGGGCCTACTTTAACCAGACGGCCTTAATTAGACTCAAAGCAGCTCTGGCTCTGGTTGTACAATTTTGTGGAAATTGTTGATGTTATTTGTTACCTGCTTTGTACTACAAATGTTCTATGATTATATAAATGTAGTACTGTGCTTTTCAGAGATGGCTCAGAATTGGTATTTGGTAAATTATTGTCTATGCAAATAAGTGCCTTGTATGAGCTTTTTTATTTAACAGCCTGTGCCTTTGGATTTGAAGTCAAATTACACCAAAAGTAGTCTCACTTGTGATGCAATAATAAAAATAGAATTACTATAATTTGGCTCAATATTAAAAGATGAATCTTAATGTTTCACTATCTTTACTAATCTGATTATAACATTGATTGTTCCTTTTCTTATTGTTCCTTATTTTGCCTTACTTGGTTTTGCCAAAAAATTAAAATTGAACTTTCTATCCTTGTTTACTAAAAATATATATTCATGTTTGAGCTCCCTCTGCTGTGACTTGGCTCCTTGGCTTTACATCACAAGTGCAGGGTCCTTCTATAGGGTTTGGACTCCAAGCTGACATCAGTGCAAGGTCATTCTATAGGTTGTTTGACTCCCAGCTGACATAATTGCAGGGTTGTTTTATAGGGTGTTTGAATCCTTAACGACGTCCGTACAGGGTTTTATAGGATGTTTGACTCTTTGGCTACATCAGGGCAGGGTTCAATAGGCAATGTCTATACTTGTAGGTATACCAGAGCAAGATGCCTCCCCCCTCACTTTGGATCAGAGTGTTATCTAAAGGATTCCACATCACAAAGAATGTCACCTAACTCCCAAGAAGATTAAACATATACACTTCACTGTTCTTATTCGACTGTGAATTTGTGTAACATCACTTGTAAGGAGAAAAGTTTGGGCCAGCTTTGAACCCTATAGTTAAGACTATTAATGCATTCCCCAGCTTGGACACTAGGAGGCATCATTTTACTTGACCCCTTGGTTTAATTCATCACCCTTCATTGCACATTTGACATAGACCCTGCTCTTTCTCTTAGGAACAGGTCATTTTAGTTTACGTCATTTGCGTATTGAACACGTGACGAGAGGCTTTTCTGTTTCATGAATATACCAAAGTGCAACAAAGGAAAAAAAGAATGTAATAACTAAATCTCAATGTTTGAAAATCAACCTTATAAAAAATTGTAATTATACAAGTATGAAGTATCCCCCCAGGTGACAGCAGTGTTGTGATGATCACTGTGGTAACGACACCCCCTTCGCTCAGGGTTTCAGACTCCCTGCTGGATGATTTTTCACCACAGCCTTGACGTGACCTTTAGGGCTTAAGCACTTGGAGGGATTAAGAAATCGCTGGGCTGCCCTCCCTAGTATATATTCTGCTATTCCAAACTTCTGGTACAAACAGGGTTGGCCCTGCAGACAAGTAAAGTGTTTATCTCTGAAAGATTCATTTATTTTTTAAATTGAGGGTCAAAAGTCTAGGCAGCAGCCCCTGAATTTACATTTATCATAGCCAATTCAAATGAGCTGTTGGCCTAGTGTGGTTTTATTCATCAGGACTGACGCGGGTTGTATGAGAAAGGCAGAGGTCAGCCGGGTCACATCACCCCAGTCTCGGTGTCCCTGAGGCTGCGAATTGAGAAGCATTGCCCACAATTTAAATCTGGGTACTTAGAAAGTGTTCCATTTCTGCTTGTGTTTTTAATAAGAAGCAAGACACATTAGGCCTCAAATTCTCAATCTGAGGACGGACGGTGCGTGTGTGTGGGAGGCTCATGGACGTGCATGCAGGAACTTCCTATCATAACCGGGAGCGCGCTTTATGACGTAAGTCGCTTGCCGCGCAGTGATGATGGCGGTGCGTGAACGCGCAGTGAAAGCAATGGCTGCTCTGGAACGGCGGGTGCCTAGCCTCGGTGATTTCGAGGGCCAAAGCTGGAGCACCTGGGCCGAGAGGGCCGGTGTGACCGCGTCGGATGGTAAGGAAGCACGTTTTCATCCGTATCGGCTGATAATGGAGACGATTGATGAACCCGTCGGCGTTTATTCTCGGGGAAACGGCGGGCAGCGCTAACCATGTTACCCAAACAAAGACCCTGCCGGGTCCTAGCGCTGGCCCCCTAACATGTTGCTCTCTCCCAGGTCCTCCCAGGTCTTCAGCCAGAGAATAGTGATAATCATTTCAATTTCAGCACCATATTACACATGTATACACTTCATCCTTTACACTGAGCAGGCAGGGGATGGGCAGCGCTCTGTGTGTCAATGAAACACGCTCCACATCAGTGCTTTCAGAGAGCGAAATTAGGCTCTGTATGGATGGTAGGGCGATACAACTTATTGCAATGGAGCGCTAGCTGGTGGCTAGCTCCCGGCTCGGCCAGCCGTCAAGCATCGAGCTAATGCTGCTAACGCCGCTAGCCGCGGGAGGATGCCGACGGAGGTGGAGTCTGAGGCTGGGGCCACCGTGTAAACCCCAGTCGAGCCTTTGATATCAAGGGTCGTGACTTCATGGTCCCCTCACCTGGTACACTGTCCCTCTGATGGTTGACAGCACTACCAACTCCCATTCCAATCTTTGTGAAGCAAAACGTTTGAAGAGGAACCCCTCATTTTGCCTCCTTGACCAAGGAGTGGTTTATCCTACTGACATTTTTAGTGCGCTTTATCTTGGTCTGGCATCCGTCCGAGTGCCACTCCGTTCCTAACTAGCTCACCTTTGGCCCCATGCTGAGGATGGTAACCCGGCGATGCAACTACAAGCATTACAGACGTCCATTAGTTTAATATACAAAGTATATCCCTCCCTCAAGCTGTGTAGCTGGAAGGCCCCGTTACAGAACTTTTGTGGTGATGCCTTCATTTTTAAAGATGTTGCCAATAGCTTTGACCTATGTCCCTCCCTTTGCTTGATTTATTTGATATTAGGATTTCCATCAACAAGAGGGTGCAGAGGTCTAAAGATGTCCTGTTATATCTGTGATCTGTATTCCAGGGGCTGATGTAGAAGAGAGCGGCAAGAATGGCAAAAAGGCAGCTGAGGCCATGTCGCTCAGCAAGGAGGGTAAGTCCTGCTGAAACACCGGGTCTTTCTGAACCAAGGGCCAGCCAGTGTGGATGTGTGTTGGTATGGCTTTTCACTATGCTGTTTGTTACATGTTTGGTGGGGCGACTGAACCTGCTGTTGGAAGAAGATGTTAAGTCAATGCTGCCTGGCTCTCAATTATAGTAGTAGTCGTAGCAGTGTTGTTAATGGTAGCAGCGGTCCGACGGGCGATTTACCCTGTTTTATTTGGTGGTGGCGTGTACAGGTACTCACTTGTGCTTGTATTTGGATTTTTGCCTGAAACAGTTCAGGGGAGAGGTACTTTTCAGGGGAGCGGTACTTATCACTTATCACTTATTAGGTACTTATCACTCCTGAGTGATAAAGTTGCGCTGAGAAGCTAGCTATAATTGGCCTCTCGGCGCAACTTTATTAGCTGTCCTTTAAGGGTGTTTATGTTTCACCACTCCACTTCGTGAGTGGTGAAGTCTTTAGAGCCAGGGTGTCTGTAAAACACAGCCTATTTTGTAGACGTATGCTGAACCCTATGCTTTATCGCTTTGTCTCTTGATTTGGGCATTTGTCCTGTCTCTATATGTCCCCCCAGTGTTCATCTGGGCGGTTAGTGCGCTATGAATGTGCTGCGTCATGTATTACTCACTGGCTCCCCCCCCTCCAGACATGTGTATCTTCGGCCACTACCCGGGCCAGGATGACTTCTACCTGGTGGTGTGCAGCCACTGCGGCCAGGTGGTGAAGCCCCAGGCCTTCGAGAAGCACTGCGAGCGGCGCCACGGACCGCTGGCCAAGGTGTACGCCCGCCTGCGGGCCCCTGCCCCGGCCCCCGCCCCGCAGCCACAGCAGAGGGCCCGCCACGGCCACGGCCACTCCCCGTCGCACGCCCCGAGCGCCCCGCCGGCCCCAGCTTGGGAGGGCCGCGGGGCCCCGGGGCAGGGGCCCCCGCCGCCACTGTCACGGGCGGCCCCGCCCTCCCCCTCCACCCCGCCCCAGTACAGACACGCCAAGAGCTCCAAGGAGGGAGGACGGTACGCCGGGACGGGGTCTGGCTGGGGCCGTGTGCATGAGCAGGGGCAGGCAGTGGTGAGGGGGGGGTGTTGGCCCCCCAAGAGGTGGTTCTGTGTTCCGGCCCAAATGTCCTCTTAGCCCCTGCCTGTCTGTTTGCTCACGTGCCTTTAGATAAAGGGGTCAAAACCTGACGCAAATAGTGTCAAATGTTTTACAGAGATCAGTTTGAGCTATAGTAGTCTGTCTCTTTCCGTTTGACGTTGACCATGTATTGAATAGTGACCGCTGGCTGAAGAGGCCCCAGGCCCCTGAGCCTAACTCTCTGTCCCCCCCAGACCCAGGCCTCTGAGCCTGACTCTCTGTCTCTCCCAGACCCAGGCCCCTGAGCCTAACTCTCTGTCTTCCCCAGACCCCCCCCCATGGAGAAGCTGTCTCCCAGCAGCGGCGGTGGAAGCGGACGTGTGGAGGCGCCCGCGTTCAAGCCACCTCCGGTCCTGGACCCCCCGCTGAGCTCGCCGCCCCTGTCCCTCCGAGACCCCCCCTGGCCACATGGGGGCGCCACCCCTCCGCCTGGCCGGCAGTCCCCAGGGGAGCGAGTGCCCCCCTCCACCCAGAAGAAGGACCCCGTGATGGGGGCCGGGGTGGGGCTTGGGGGCCCCTCCCACCGTGTCCCCAGACCGTACAACAAGGTGGCCTCCAGTAAGTATGGAGGGAGGGGGGGGGGAGGAGGACGCCCCGACAGTAAAACGTACGGGCAGTGGCAGTTATCTCTGTTGTAATATAACCTGGATGTCTGTATAGGAAGGCCTTGAGGGCTCCAACATCATGCATTATGGCCCCTTCTGTAATCTGGCTCTACTGCCGTTTGACTGTGTGCTTGGGGGCTCTAGGATACTCATGAACTGGAGCATCTATGTTGACCACACTAAAGAGGTTTACACAAGTCATCTATTTATGATATTGATTGGACATTTTGATGTTGTTGTTTGGCAGATCGGTGTCTGCATCGAACCAAAACAGGTACTCACAGCCCCTCTCAATAACACGCATATCTCCGCTTCGGACCCTAAATCACTGTGTGTGTGTGTGTGTGTGTGTGTGTGTGTGTGTGTGTGTGTGTGTGTGTGTGTGTGTGTGTGTGTGTGTGTGTGTGTGTGTGTGTGTGTGTGTGTGTGTGTGTGTGTGTGTGTGTGTGTGTGTGTGTGTGTGTGTGTGTGTGTGTGTGTGTGTGTGTGTGTGTGTGTCCCCAGGGAGGGAATGTGACCTGGACAAACACTGTGGAGTCCTGGACCCGGACAGAAAGAAGGTCTGCACGCGCCTCCTCACCTGCAACGTAAGAAGCACGCACACATTACAGACATGCACGCAGAGACACGCAAACACCAACAGACACACACACACACCAATGAGTGAGATTATTGCTTAAGTAAGCATGGCTGGATTAGTATCAAATGGTAATACGATATTCTTCTAACTTGTGACATGTGACTTCTAGTCACATGCTCCAGGTCATGGACAAACCTGTTACGTTTGCTCTGCCGAGAAATGCCTCGCTAAACGCAACACAAAATCTGTACACTAGGCCTCAATGATACAGGAAGTGCTTATATGGTCGCTGTGTGAAGGAGGAAGTACATACAAAGGCCGCTTCCAGTTATGACAGGATGACGCGGCGAACGGGAAATGACAAAAAGGAGTGGGAGAGGTGGGGGTCGTTGCTTGGAATAAAAAAAGTATTTAAATATCTTACTGTAGGTCTACTTCCTACCACACGTCTTCCAATGTCATGTCGGCAACACCAAGCCGTTTCTAGTGCCGGGGGGATTCGTTCCTGGTCCCGCACGCTTACTGTTTTTCTCCGTCGCGATACAAGGAAGTCACCGATCGTTCATGTGTGAACTAGTTTCTCTTGTGTTAGTAATTTGCGGTCCAGTGCCGTCCTTTTCCCATGTGGGAACATTATTGCTTTTCACTTCACTTTATACGTTGTTGGTTGGAGATGGTTGGTTTCACGTTTTAGGTTAGGTTGGAGCAGAGTAGATATAGGTCCCGACTAATTCACATTCCCTTTTACTTTCTGAGTAGGACAAGTTGGGTCCCCCAGAGTTAGGGTTAGTTAGGGTTTTCTTTCTGTTTTATTATCTTTCCTTTCGTTGATTTAATAACCGTCCCGCCATGTACAAGGCAGCGCCTACAAAATAAAACGTCTGTTTTAAACGCAAGTCCTGACTTTCAGTTTGTGTTACTCGGTCCGTGACCCAAAGTGTGGTTCGTAACATAATAGCAGAAATTAACAGTGTGAGTCTCATCTGCTGTGCTCAACTGTGATTGGCCGGTTAAAGAGCCAGTGAAGTAAGCATTTCAGCTCGAATTCAAACACTGAAATAAAAAAAAAGGTGTTTTAGGAAGGAGGACGACGTGTTATCCCCATGATTACGGCCCCCGCCATATTTGTGATACTTAGTTTAGTATCGACGTTGAGGTTGAGCGTTTATAATGAGCGACGACGTGTATGTAACGCACCGTAGCGTTAAACTATAGGTGTCCGACAACTAGGGCTGGGCGATATGGACAAAATCTTATATCACGATATGAGTAATTTTATATCACGATATGGATATATATCACGATATGGTATTTTTGAAGTAAATTAAAATAATAAATGGCTTAAAATAACCATACTTCACATTTGATCAGTTTTTTCTTTTATTTTGAACTTGAATTTCCATGCTTACAAAGGAGCAGTGGTGTAGTCTACGTGATACGCAGGTATACGCCGTATACCCACTAGGAACGCACCAGGATTTGCGTATACCCACTTAAAAATGTGCACGGATACGTATCAATCGTCTTGTGACAGATCTTTCACTTCTGTGTTTATTTTTCGTTAATATCGGTTGGGTATAACTGCAATAAAATACTTTAAGCAGGGGAAGTTATCTCCTACATTCACACATTCATAAAATTCCCGCTCGCGCTCTGCCCTGTCTCTGTTACGAAGCGAGAAGCTGCCCCTGCATCTCTGCACGTTAATTGGCGGGCCAAGCCCCTCTTTCTCGCGTGTGTGTGCGTGTGTGTGCGTGTGTGTGTGTGTGTGTGTGTGTGTGTCCATTCCTCCCGTATTAATGTGTAAACCACATAATAAGTACCAGTCAACAGAAGACAATGTTTTAATCCCACTTTATATCTCCTTGTTACTTTTAGATGAGAACCCCTGGCCAGCCTTTCAGACTGGGTGTCAGGCTAGGGAATTTAAAAACAGGCATCCTTGGTTAGAGTGGAGGGAAAAAAAGTTATAGGTAAATGTCAGCCAACATACAGTTGGTATACACAATTGAAATTCATAATGTTAATCACTATGCAAATGAGAGTATAGCTAATTCATGGTCATTTTTAAGGTGCAGTAATTTCACACTTTTACACAATTCAGTTACTGTATGGTATGTTAGATAACAACAGTAAGAGCTCAAATTAGAGCAATTGAAAGAGTGAAACATTAGTCTCCTGTCATCTCCTTCTCATGCACTGGTTAGCCATGGATGTAAACAGTTCATTAAATTATTTTGAGTAGATTTTGTCCTTGTTTAGCATGTGCTATTGCTACTATAGATATACAAAGGACAACTTGTCATTTTTGTGTTGTATTTGTTCATACTGTTATTAAAACTGGTTCTTTCCATGATTGTTGATAATCGTTATACTCTTAAATCAGCGGGTTGTAGACCCCTGCGTTGGTGAGTGTGGTGCGACACCCCATAAGCGCCACACACGTACACGTACCGGTCGGACGGGTTTGTACGAGGCTGGGAGGGAATCATCACAGTATACCCACTACAATAAAATAGACTACACCACTGCAAAGGAGTAAGTAGCGAACAATCTGTCATTAACTGCAGTGTCATATAGTGCAAACATCGAACTGTTTTTTTCAATACAAATAAAAAATTTTTTTAAAGGTGTGCTTCACACCTGCCTGGCTGTCAGTCAGTGCAGTGTAATATAAAATATAAATCACAGCATCACACAAATATTTTAAATACTAATTATACACTTATAAAATAAGGTTATGTGCTGTGCAAATAGCTGGTGGTAAAAATAGAGCTGTTTCTTCAATACAAATTAGATTTTTTTTCAAGTTAACAGGTGAGTCTCACACCTGCCTTGCTTCAGTCAGTGCAGTGCAATATAATTTTTTTTTTTTTTTTTTTTCTCTCGGTATAAACGATATGGCCAAATCTCTCCCGGTAGACACTTTCATATTGTCCACGGTATGATATCGTCATATCGCCCAGCCCTACCGACAACCCGTCCACACACCCCCCCCCGGCAGAGCTCCACACGACCACACACACACCGTCCAGAGAGAGCACCACACACGTACCAGACAGGAAAGAGCTCCACACGGCTACACACACACACACCGTCCAGAGAGAGCACCACACACACACACACCAGACAGGACAGAGCTCCACACGACCACACACACCGTCCAGAGAGAGGTCCACACGTCCAAGAAAATAATGCCACCTGTATTCAATAGTGGAACGTTCAGGGGGAAAATGGCAAAAATTTAGTATTTAACCTCCGTTTTCTCTAAATCTGGGAATTACTGCAGTAAAGGTGATAAACTGGCATGGATTACTATGGTGACGATCATATAACTGTTTTGGGTTGACTGGCGTTATCTATAAATTTGTTTCGTGTTTTAGCTTAACTGCAATTTCTTTTCCTTTTCTCCGTCATTGTATGATGCTTTTAAGTGTTTAGCTGTGTAGTGAATCCATGAAGTAATTTCTGGGTAGGATGGTCTCCATAGACGCTAACAGAAGGGGGTGATCAAAGTGGAGGTCAGGATGCTCACCGTAATCCCCCCCCCCCCCCCCCCCCCCCCCCCAGATCCACTCCATCCACCAGCGGAGGAAGGTGCCCGGGCGAAGTAAAAACTTTGACCAGCTGGTGGCGGAGCTGAAGACGAAGGTCCGGGAGAAGGGCCCCCAGTCGCTGGACGGCAGCCTGTCTTCGGGGCTCCCCTCCAGCCCTGAGGCCCCCAGAGAACCCACGGGGGCCCCCCACTGCAGGAGACCCCTGGCCACCCTCCCTGCCTTCAGGTACGTGTGGGTGGGACCCCCTGGGGGTGTCCTGGGGGGTCACAGAGTACAGGGTTCTATGTCAGAGAACCACCTTGCCTCGGTCAACTTTCTCCAAACAATGATCTCCACAAGTGGGCTCAGCAGGTCACAGGGTTAGATGGGAGGGTTTTACGTCCAGCCCTTCTTATGTACCATTTGTAAATGCTCAGGGAGGTTTGTGCATGCTTTGGGGGTCAGGCCACTTGTAGGGCTCCAGTCTAACAGTCCTACTGGCGACAGTGGTGCATATCACCTTTTAATTTTTGTAGCACCATAAATAAGGTGGTGGAACGTTTTTCTGCCGCGTCTCCTTGTACCATCTATCTTTTTATTCATGAGGAACTTGCTGTACAGTAAAATGTTTTATTGCATCAGTGGTACTTTTCTTCTTAACTGCCAGTTCCTCTCGAGCCAAGTCCCTCGTCCTTTGTTAAAACCTCCTTTTAATAACCAGCGGGTCATTAGGTCACAAACTCTTGTTAGGATTTATACTTTCCTTCTCTACCGATTCCCTCGTCCAGAAGAGTGTGCGTGTTTCATATGGAGGCTCTCATTCTGAGTATCACTAGTGCTGCGGTGCAGCTCCAGTGAAACTAGACAGCGTACAGACCACCTGTTGGCTCTGTATACCAACTGGAACTTCAGTAGGTTGTTTTCCACACACCAACGCTGCGTACAGCCGGTCACTCCCATCACTGCTCCAAACCTTCCTGAGCACCCATCATATGTAAGCAGAATCTGCCTCCCAGAACCCTGACTGACTTCCAAGACGCTGCCCGCCTTTGACTGAAATAAAACAGGATTTTAAAATGTTAAAATATTGATTCATAAATGTAGGTATTTGTATGATATACGATTCATCTGTTGAACGTGAATCGACTGATTTGGTTAGGTTCGAGTAATAGTGTAAACATTTGTATGGTACGCCGGTACATGCTAGTCGTAAGTTGTAAATCGCCCAGCTTTCTTGCGGCATTTCACTGAGGAACGGCCCCTTTTGGTCGGTCCATCTGGCTATTCTGAAAGTAGAGTGAGTTCAGTGAGGCTGGATTACACCATAACCCACCCACAGCGGTATTCCAATAAAACGTTCTTACCGACGCAACCGATTTGGATACATGAATGGGGAACTAACGATGGGGTCAACCTGTTTGTGTGGACAATGTTGTTTTTATTTCAATATGTTTTCAATCCTTATTTGAAATGCCCTTCTGTCTCCCCCACTCCCTCCCCCTCCTAGTCGGTCCCGGGCCTCGTCGGAGAGCGCCCTCGACGAGGAGATGTCGCGGCAGGACGACGGCAGCCTGGGGGCCCCCTCTCCGCTGGTCCAGGGGCCCCTCTCCAGTGACGACAGCGAAGAGGATGGGGCGGAGGAGCCGGCTCCGTACCCCTCCTCCTCTTCCCATCCCCGGCCCCTGGCGGTAAGACCTCTGACCTGCCCTTGGGGCCTGGCTTAGGGGTTACTAACATTCAGCAGTTTGTGTTTTTTTTAATCATGGCTTATAAAAGTTAGTTCATTTGAAATTCAATATTTATATGTACTACGTTTCTATATGTGTATGTATACGTGTATGTATTTACGTTTCATGGGATTGACAGCCAGATTGTTTCCCCGAGATCCCCTGATTGGAGGGAACAGAGGCGGGGGAGGGCCTTAGCTAAATTGTCTCCTACAGCACAATTCCTTAGCAACTGATATTCCTACATTTCACTAATACCTGATGGACGACTTGGCCTTCATAACATGGAACACATTACTGATGGCTCTCAAACATATTGGGAGGCCACAGATCTTGTTTCCAGCACATTCTAACAGGCCTGCATCTATTGCATTAGGCTTACAAATGCCAAGAGCCAGGGGTGAGAGAAAACCCTAAATATTATGATGTGTTGGTTCTAATGAGACGTACAACTCAACACTTTCATCGTTTTACCACGCTCCGCAGCGGTAAAAGAAGTCTCTCAAACACTTGAAGGCTTCAGTCCTGATGGGAATACCGCGTGTCACCAGCGACCTGAGCTCTCACATGTTTCTAAAGCCGTTCCTCTGCTACGCTCTGCTCCTCCACTACGCTCTGCTCCTCCACTACGCTCTGCTCCTCCACTACGCTCTGCTCCTCCACTACGCTCTGCTCCTCCACTACACTCTGCTCCTCCACTATGCTCTGCTCCTCCACTACACTCTGCTCCTCCACTACGCTCTGCTCCTCCACTACGCTCTGCTCCTCCTAAAGGAGCTGCTCCTCGCTAAAGGAGCTGCTCCTCGCTAAAGGAGCTGCTCCTCGCTAAAGGAGCAGACCGTAGCGGAGGGTTGAATTGGGTCGTGTGTCCGTCTCGGCAGGGTCTGTTCCAGGGCCTCGTTTCCCGATAACGATGGATCCACGCTCGTACGATCCATTGTAAATTTCTATGGAGCGTTTCCCAAAACTCCTCTTAACATGAACGCACGTTCACTGCACTCACGACGTTCGTAGGATTGTACCTGTCTACTGACACGGTGCTGAAATGGGCTCCGTAGGAGGGGGAGACGAAGGAATGTGGCAGGAAAATGGGGTTAAAAAGCGTTAAAATATCTCCCCATCAAGGCCAACAGCAGAGTAAATGCAATAATATGAATGCTAAACATTTTCCCCCTGAAATAATTCCATATTACAAAAAGTGTGACGACTACATCTATCTTAATGTTCTGATTTCTGAAACATGCTTTGCGCAGCAAAGAGAGCCGACTTTGTCTGATTCCGGTTTCATTGATTGGAGCGCACTCTCTAGCCTAGAATTTTTGTAGACATTAAAAATGCAACGTTCCATTCATTCATTAACATTCAAACGCAGAGGCTAGGCATTGACACACGGCTATTGCTGACCCGATTAGGAGAGCTTGGTCTAGATCCTGCCCATATCGTTGGGAAGGATGATGTAGGCTATAGCCTAGGTCTTTTTACACTGCCAAGCCGGTTCGGTCGCAGGTTGGCACGACCGGCGATTTCACCTTCTTATCGCAAGTTTCCTGTGTAAAACTGAGGGGGTCAAATCCCCGGTTCGTCAAGGCGCGGGCTTTCTTGGTTCAGTGGAGAAGGCGGGGCTGCGCATGGAGTCCAGACCTCTTTAGAATAATTTGTATTATTGTAAACTCCCGAATGTTTTAATTTTTTTCCGAATAAAGACAGCCGCGTACAATAATGAGTTTACGGCTGAGAGTAGACTACAAACTCGATTAACTATGGTCAGGGATGTTCGTTACTGTCTAGACACGGTCCAATAAATAGTGACTGGTGCAGTAGTGTTGTGTTTGGGTGAATACCTGTGTAATGAGGCCCCTCCCCCCCCCCCCCCCCCCCCCCCCCCCAGGTGTGCTCGTTTGGCAGCCACGCGCTGGGCCACGGCGTGTACACCTTCGACCGCCGCCTGCACCACCTGAGGTCAGCCCTCAGCTCCATGCTGGAGCAGCACATCAGCGCCCACCTGTGGAAGTAAGTCACTCCCTCTCTGAAATCAGGGTTATATTTATGAGCTAAAATTGTAATATCAATATTAAGCATGTTTGCCTCTCTGACATTATCTGCACAAAGTACAGTTTTTAGGATTCCTAGGAGCATCACTGTCCTCTAGGGGCGGACATAATGCATGCTGGACTTTGCAGTCCTGCCGCATTCCTTCTAATAGAGAAATTGTCATTCCAAGCCGGTTGTCCATATTCTTAACCGTGTGGCCTGCTTTCACAATGTGCGTCCTGAGATGAACTCCTCAGGTTCAAAGTTCAAAAGCTTTATTTGTCCAACATGTTGCCATGTTGGAAAATTGTCTTTGATTGAAGGCAGTCTGTTCTATAATTGTGTGAATGTGGTGCTTGTGTAAGGAGTATGTTGTGTGTGTGTATTGCCTTGGGTATGAAGGATTTTGTATAGAGAGATTTTTTGGCTAGAGGCACTCTGTACCTTCTGCCTGATGGAAGCAGCTCAAAGCAGCCATGTAGGAGGTGGGAGGGATCCAGGAGAGGGGACGGGAGGGATCCAGGAGAGGGGACGGGGGGATCCAGGAGAGGGGACGGGAGGGATACAGGAGAGGGGAATTGGTCTTCCTCTCCACTGCTTGAGTGCGCAAGTCTGATAGCTGTTTTTGTTGGATGCTGGTTATCTTGCTTGCCTGCTTAATTATCCTAGCCAGTTGTCCCTTGCATCTGCTTGTTAGGAAGCTGTACCAGGGTGTAATGTTGAAGGAGATGACTGATGCGATCAGTTTCTGATAAACCGTTAATAAAATGTCCTTTCTGACATCGAACCCTTTCAGCTTCCTCAGGAGACGCATGCGTTATTTGGCTAAAGGTTTAAGTTGACTAGACCTTGTCTAGGGCTTTGCCAGTAGTTTTTTAATGGTGGAGTATAATTGGACTTGGCAGACGCGTATTTAAAACTGAACCGCAGGTTCTGATGGAGCTCAACACATCCACACACGCTGTGGCGTTATGTACAAGTGTCCGAGGAGCTGAGGGGGGTTAATGATAAGTGGGTGCGTGTTCTCTAATGCATCCATGTTTTTGACGCGTTCTATTTGAGGTAGTTAATCTGTTCATACCTAAAAGTAGGTTCTCATTCTTTCCGAGAAGTTGTTGCGATTCCACTTCACTCCGTTATTTAATCAAAAACAAACCTATATTTACGTCCTGCAGTGCAATTAAACATTGGCTTGTAGCGTAGACTTCTTTTGATATTAATTATCGATGCATATAACGGATGACGGTAATTCTAGGTGTAAATGTAATTCCCTCCGTCCTACAACATGAACAGTGACAGTACAAAGATACCCGGTTGTGTTTGGTAAATGATTCATTGAGCTTGCAGAGTCGGTAGAGGCTAAACATCCATATCTTAAAATGAAACTATTTGACAGTGAAACTGATTGCAGGCATCATATAGGTGTCCTTGTATTTTGGCTCAGATCTTTTTTCTTTTCTTTTTTTAATGGATCATTAGTTTGGTTTCCTGATCCTGTGTCCGTTTTCCTTTTTAAATCAGGAAAATACCTCAAGCCCAGGAGCCCCCGTCTCCCCAGCCCGCAGCACGAACCACCACCTCCTCTCCCTCCTCCACCTCCTCCTCCTCCTCCTCCTCCTCCTCGTCCTCCTCCTCCTCCTCAGTACATTCCAAGGTCCGCACAGGAAGTCACACCAGCTCCTCTGCCAAAAGCTCTTCGTCCTCGTCCTCTTCCTCGTCGTCCGGCCGCGGGCTGGGGAGGCCCTCAGGCCCATCGGAGAACTCCAGCAGTGGGGGCAGCGGCGGGGGGGGGCCCTGCTCGGCGGCGCGGGGCCCTTTGGGGCCGGGCCGACCCAAGAACCCGGTGGGGCGGCCAAGCAAGCAGATGCTGAGGCAGCGGGACGCGGCGGTGGCGGCGGCCGCTCTACGGAAGCGCAAGGCGCCCTCGCAGGAGGGCGAGCACTCGGGCCCAGACAGGAACTGCGTCACACCTCAGGACCGAGGCCGCCCCCCTCCCTCGCCCTTCTCCCCCTCCCCTTCCTCGTCAAAGGCCAACCCCTCGCCCGTCGTTTCCCACGGACAGACCAACGGCAGTCTCTTGCCCGGGGGCAAGCCCCGCCCCCAGCCCTCCCCCTCAGAAACCCATTCGCCGGCAACAGCCTTGTCATACAAGCGGCTCCACCCCCCCGCCGCGGGCCACCCCTCGCCAGCCGAGGCCACAGCCACGCACGCCGCCACTAACTGTCGCGGCCCCGGGCCTGGGGGGGACCCGGGGCCGGGGGGGCGGCCCGGGGGCCGGGACTTTGAGCACCGGGCGCTGGTGAAGAAACGCAAGGCAGGAAACAATAACAATGGCGAACGCTTGCCGTCCACCAAGCCGCCGGCGCCCCGCCCTCCCCCCTCCTCGGCCTCCTCCTCGTCCCCGCGCTCCAACTTCTACCCCTGGAAGGAGAGCAAAGGGGGGCCGCTGGAGAAGAAGCTGGGCCCCCAGAAGGTGAGGCCCGGCCCTGACCTTCTGACACCCAGTGGGGGGAGGAGGAGGAGGAGGAGGAGGAGTCCCCTGCATTAGAGGCTGGCTGCCTGGGAGGAGGAGTCCCCCCTCTAGGGGAGGACCCTTCCCCTCTAGGGGGGGACTCTTCCCCCCCCTCTAGGGGAAGGGTCCTCCCCTCTAGGGGAAGAGTCCTCCCCCCTGGAGGGGGGGTAGAGTCCTCCACTGACCTACTAGCAGCAGGCTGTTGTAGCCCGTGGACATGGTCAGATCAGTATCAAATACTTTTCTCAAGGAATCTTGAATTTATGCTAATTTAAAGGAATTTAGGACCATGATTTTTACTCTCAAAACATGATTTAAGCCTGAATTTGAGTGTTATCCATTTTTAATTTATGAATGACTTCTAGATAAACATGTGCCATTATTATTTGACTAACATTTATTGCACAAAGATGTTGCAGGTAAAACCTTAATGATCTTCTCTTCTGATCCCACAGCCAAAACTGCACCATTAATGAGTGCCTGCCTTAAAGCCACTATGAGGAGCCAGCTCTGCACAGTCGTGTGTGTGTGTGTGTGTGTGTGTGTGTGTGTGTGTGTGTGTGTGTGTGTGTGTGTGTGTGTGTGTGTGTGTGTGTGTGTGTGTGTGTGTGTGTGTGTGTGTGTGTGTGTGTGTGTGTGTGTGTGTTAATGTGAATCTTGTGGTTCTTAGTGTCTGAATCAGACGTGTGCGTGTTTTCTGTTGTATGGATGAATATCGTGGGGGGTGAGTTTCTGTGAATTGAATTTTTAGAAATACCTCAAGACCATCTGGTTATGCTGCTAAATTAAAACATGGACTAAAATGTCCTTTACACTCTGACTTGTTTTGTTCTGCACTTGGATGTCTGCATTTTCTGACCACTGGCCCACATTTGTACATTAGTGCACATTCAGTAAACTGTTATCTGGAAACAAGTAGCCAATGTCCCATTTTATTTTTTTAATACGTTAACAGTTGAAGCGATAATATTTGCTTTATATAAATGTGTGCGTCACTCTAAATATAAAACAATGTGAGATTCTAAAACGGAGGAAAAGTCTTTCCACTGGTGCTGGCGAGACTCCCGGAGCGATGACCTTACAGAACCGGTTTAAGATGACCTTGCAGAACCGGTTTAAGAACTAAATCAGGTAATAAGTGGGTTTTAAGAACTTGATCAGGTTATCGGTTGGTTTTAAGAACTGTCGATCAGGTGAGCGGTTGCGTTGTGATGGCGACGCTACATTCCCGGAAGCGCTTTGACCTCGTCCTGCGCGCGTGGCCTGCGCCTTGGATCCTCCGTCTCCAAAACGACTCCGAGGCAGGAAGTGAATCGGGACTATTATCAAAGCCGACGCCCCACCTAATCTATCCGAGGTCCGACCACCTGATCGGTGAGTTTCCACCCCACCGGTGGAGGAAGCCTCCGCTCTAGCTGTGTTGGATCATCCGTCCCTGGGCTGGCGGAGATGCTCAATGGGGACACTAAAGACTGTCTAACCACTTAATCGGAGGGGAAATATCTTGCATTGTTTGACCGACACTCGCCTGTATTCTTTAAGTTTAGTGTCCTAACTGATACGTGCTGTGTTTGAGGACCATGTGGGTGGACGTCAGGGAGACTTTTTCTCGTTTCCACCATGCCCCGCGGTGTGCGGAGCGCATCTAGACGGCGGAGGAGATGCCGTCCGACGTAGAGTACAGCCCGCTGCCAGCGGAGGGTTCGGGCTCCGGGGTCCAGGACTTCTGGCTCTACGTGTGGATGCGCCGGTTCTCCGTGATAGCCTCGCATGTCATTGCATTGGGTCTTACCCTGCTGATCTCTCTGTTGTCTCGTCCTGGAACAAGTACGTGGACGCATTTCAACATAGTAGTACTTTTTGTACGCTACAGTTAAGTAGGCGAGGGCGTAAATAGCCTCTTGATCACGATTTGGTGATTTTTCACTACTTTTATATCGTCTTCTCCTCAAGGTCTGTTTTCCTGGCATCCTGTGTGCATGTCCTTTGCAGTAAGTCAAAACTCTATTCTTTTGGTAACTCATGCATGACCCCGCGACTGTGTTTAGCCTACACTGGCTGATGCTTCAAGACTATGTCTCCCCCGTCCTCTGGCCCTAACGGTTCAATTCACTCCAATCGGAGTGCTTTGGATTTTGCTTCTCAGAAAGAAATCTGATAAAGTATTATTTTATCACATTTTATAGTCCTGTTGCAGCTTTCCAGGAATCTCCTCTTACTCTGGTGATACCCTTTGT
Source organism: Gadus chalcogrammus (assembly GCF_026213295.1). Taxonomy (NCBI): domain Eukaryota; kingdom Metazoa; phylum Chordata; class Actinopteri; order Gadiformes; family Gadidae; genus Gadus; species Gadus chalcogrammus. The sequence goes on along the minus strand of NC_079412.1, from coordinate 1,487,970 downwards.
TAATTCCTCCTCCTCCTCGTGTTCTCTGGCTCCATGGGCGTGCAATTGTAAATAATAGATGGCTGGGACGAGAACAGGATTAAGTGACAGCCCTCAAGATTTTAGTTTCAAGATGGTACAGTTTCACCATTTTAGGTTTAAAGTTGAACATAACACTACAAATAGGAGCAGCAACTGTTGATTGGTTGTGTGCATGTTAAATGCCCCTATCCTCACTAATGGACCTATCAGGGACGTGAGTCTTCCTCAAGTAGATATTAAGCACTTGCTAGAATGTCTACGGGAGATAAAGCTGCCCCTACAAGCAAATATCTTTAAAGCTTTAAATTCTATGGTGCATATCCAATTCCTTACCATCATCACACTGAACGCTACACGGTCTGCCACAAGTATCTAGTATCAATATGGTTCTTGGATTCCAGTTTGCCTCAAGGGGATTGTCTCCTTCATACAGCACTTTGTTCCAGCCTGGGTGGGAAGACATCCAAGCCAGTATCTGTGTGTGCCTAGCTCATAAAACAGTATTTTTAAAAACATTTCTGTGATTTGCACAGCCTTTTTGGCATAGAATCAACAGTTGCTTGTACCGCTACCACTACTTCTACTTTTTACATATTTGTAACTATTATTTACTTTATCTTGTACTGTTGCTGTTGAGGAACCAAGCCTAATCATTTTATTCTTGTGTACTTGCACAATAAGATGTAACAAAAGTGATTCTGAGTCTCCTCGTGCTACTGGGGCAGACCCGAGGCGCTCCTTAACGTCTCCTCTCCTCCACAGTACTGCCTGTGCCTGACGGAGGGCGTGCTGCTGTTCAGCGCCGAGGGCAGCCCCTTCTGCTTCAAGTCGCGGCAGGGCAAAGTGCGCCTGCACTGGTTCCTCCAGACGCTGCTGCTGGTGGCCTCCACCACCGGCGCCACCTTCATCGTAGCCAGCAAGAACGTGTCGGACCTGCCCCACCTGGCGTCCTGGCACAGCCTGCTGGGCGTGGGCACCCTCAGCTCCACCCTCTTCCAGCTGGCCGCCGGGCTGTGCTTGCTCTTCCCCAAGTGCATGCGCCTCCCCGTGTCGCCGCAGCGGCTGAAGCTGTACCACGCCACCTGCGGCCTGCTGGTCTACCTGCTGGCCACGGCCACTGTGGTGTCCGCCATGTTCTCGGACTGGTTCAGCGCCACGGTGCGCGGGGCGGCCTGGTGGGCCTTCCTCCTGCTGCCGCTGTTCCCCGCCGCCGTGGTGATGAACCAGATCACCAACGCCTACCTGCCACGCAAAAAGATCAGCAGCTAGCTGTGTGTGTGTGTGTGTGTGTGTGTGTGTGTGTGTGTGTGTGTGTGTGTGTGTGTGTGTGTGTGTGTGTGTGTGTGTGTGTGTGTGTGTGTGTGTGTGTGTGTGTGTGTGTGTGTGTGTGTCCTGCTCTGCAGCCCCTCGCTGGTGAGCTCGGTCTTATCTAGGATTGCTCTGTGACCGACGGTGAAGGACCCAGATAACTAACGTAAACACAGCAGGAGTTGAACTTGCAACCGGAACAGTGGTGCACCGACTACTTTGCGTTCTTGCACACTTCTATAACAAAGAAAATACGACTCAAGCACAGGCTGCGCTTGGGAGGGGTTTCCAGGTATGGATGGGTGGGTGGGTGGGGGTGCGTGTATATAAAGAACCGCTCTGTCAATGCTCTGCTTGACTTTGTAATTTATTAAACTTTTCTTGAAGGGGCATTATGATTGATCCTAGCCAGCATAAATTGTATTATTATTTTTGCTCTCTACCTCATAACACTAGTTTGTTTGCCCTGCTGTACATGATTTTGTTCAATGGAGAGGTGGTTAATCTTCCTTTTGGTTTTACTAGCTTTTATAATTAATCGAATAGTTAATCAATCCGTGACATATTAATTCAAACCTTGATTTGCATTTAAAATGGCAAACTTCTAAAGAAGTTGATGTCTGGTGGAAAAGCCTCGTCCAGTGTTATGACATCAAGTGAAGGAGAATTTGAAGTTCCCCAACAATGGAAGACTGAATTGATGGGATCAGATGATTTGGAAGACCAATTAGTGTATAAAACCTTTCTTAATATATGCTTATCAGGACAAACCCTTCAGGTCAGAAGGATTTACAGAAGGATTTATTTATTCAAGACGGGTTAATGAGTGGTCTGCCTTGTGTAGAACTGCTGAGCCCTTTTTATTCTACCTATGAAATAAACGCTTTTTGAATGTTATTCTGCTGTTTTCCCTTATTTTGTTGTTGCACCAAATATCGGGTCACTTCCCATCCTCATAGTTGGCGCAGAGTGTGATCACTAGCAATAAGTGTTTATTAGGTGTTCCAAGTTACTTGGTTGCTGGGTGTTCCCACCTTTGGTAAAGGATTTATAGTAGAGCTGTGAAACATCTCATTAAAGTGGGCAGGGTGACGGAGTGGGCACAGGTGCAACCAGCCAAACGTTCCCTACAGGTCGATCAGATATAAGCTGTTCTAGAAAGGGAGACAGGAAAAAAGACTGCAGTACCATGCATGAGCTGCAGGGGCATACAGTGTAGAAGTGTAGAATGCATGCCGTGAATTGATCTAAATGCTATAACTTGAGGATCTGTTTACTTTGGCTATGAATTTACTTTTTGATACTTCTGTACAAATAACACAATTTACGGGTTATTGTTAAGACATTATTTGCAGATTAACACAATCGATCTGTGCGTTATGACCTCCCTGTTACATCTGTCCCTGTAGTCAGGGTTGGACCAAGTCTCAGACCTTCATGAAGTTATTGCAGCCCTGTGTTGCATAGGAGCTTAATCCTTCTCTTCCAGGTTTTGTTTCACTCTGGGAACAATGAGCTGACTGGCCCCAGTTAAACTTAAAGGTCGAAAGAAGGGTTCACATAGTGAACGCTAATATACAGTGTTATACTTGGACCCTAAACTGTTTAGTGATTTGTAGGTGAGCCATACCTGGGAGCAGCGGTGGTAGAGGGGGGCTAGAGGTGCCTAAGCTCCGCCTGAAAAAGGCTGCGCCCCCTCAAAGCCCCCCCTCCCTGTAGTGACACGGGAGGCTTCTTATTTCACATTGAAGGAGCTTTATTTTGTTCTGGGCGAACAGTGTGAAGCATGACTTAAAAAAATCCAGACAGGGGCACTAGTGACGGGTCGTTTGCGACCAAATCAGTTCGAATGAACAAATCTTTAACGAGCAAACCGACCTGATTCTTCTCTCGTTCGTTCTCAGACTCGACTCCTCCCAGACCCACTAATTGCTGACTCGCTGACTCGCTGTTCGTTAACAGACTTTGAGTGGGGAAGAAGGAAGAGACTTAGTGAGCGCGAGTGCGATGATACGATTAAATATCAGTGAAATGGTAATTGCATGCTGTCTTTGTATTTTCTGTGTCATGCCAGATTACTAAGATATTTGATTGTCTCGTCATCAATCTGTCTGACTGATTCAGCTGAGAACCGTGCATTCCATGATTCGATTCACCGCTACCGAAAACGCGGCTGAACGAACGAAAGAACGATTCTGAACGATTCTTCTTGGCGAACTCACAGACGCGAACTGAATCAAGTTAAATAATCATGAAATCCATCGGCACATCACTAACTGAACTTGTTCTGTGCTTGTCTATAGGTGAACTCAACCGTAACAAGAGGGGTGCTGCCACCAAGTGGACCAACTGTTTAACGTTTTACTTACACTTCGCACGTTATCACATCCCTCCCTCCTTAAGCAGATTCAAGAAGATATTTTATTTATTTTTATTAGGTGTCAATATTTAGACCACCTTATTAATGAGTCTCTTTTTCTTAGTTTAACTGGAAGATAACTGGGCAACTTAGTTTCTCTTTTTGGAAGTCACTTAATGGGAGTTTCGTTTGCCAAAGCTCTTTTATCTTTATCTGAACTTCCTACAGCTTCTGTAGTTGCTGGCTCTTCCAACTGGTCACCACTGAGCATAACCTCAGCCTACAGCAGGCATGTGCAAAGTCCGGCCCGCCGTTCAATCTCGGCACGGGGTTATATTTTATATGGCCCACTTACGAAAATGTATTATTAATGGCCCGCCAGCCCGCCACCGTCGCAATTTCTCGTTTCACCACATGGTGGCAGCACCATTCTGGCGCTAGCCAAATTCCGCGACTCCCATGAATCGGACCCCTCCCTCCCACAGGTAGGCTAATATTCCGACATCATGGCTGCTGTAGATATACAGTATATACTACTTAGTGAGCAAGCAATATTTTTACAGATTACAAATAAATCAAATCCACTATAAAATGTAATTTGCGCTACAGTTGTTAAGTGCAAATAATAGCATATCATTTAAATCAACTCATGCCGGTCACTCATTTATGCATTGCACGGTTTTGCTGTGCGTGCAATACAGGGTAAAGTTGTGTTGTTTGTTTTTGAGCTGGTTTGCTAAAGAGGCTAGCCAACAATAACACTGATTTGGAATTTACGACTTGCAAATGCACGTACCATCCAATTGGATTACAGCACTATCTTACATTTTTTGAAAAACCTTTAAAGTCGAAATCCTTTAAATCCTAATTGACTGATCAATACCAAACCTGGGTTGAAGCTTCAACCTTCTGGGCTTAAAGGAGAACTTCAGGGTTCTTAAACCTGGACTTTATTTTCCCACCATGTTGTGTCTACGGGACTAATACAAGCCAATCTTTTTTATTGGTCACAAACTAGCGAGAACGCTGCAGCCGTAATTAATGGATATCTTTGGGGCAATGGCCTAACGCCATCGTACTTCCTCCTAAAGTAGCCTACTTGTTTTCGCCCCTGACTGGCTGACCAATGGTTGAAGGAGATTGTCTTAGGGGAATGTCCCGCATCAACGTTTCAGTGCGAGACTTCTCCTTGAGCAAGACTTGTTCAGACCTAATGACATGATGCAAACAGATCATATCCACCGAAATGTATCAAGTAATAATACATTTGATTGGTCTACAAAAAGTTTGTTAAGATGTCCTTTTGTTGTTGCTACTAAGTTTCATTCTCCCTCTAGGAGCGATTGAGTATGATAATGTTATCTGCGCTATAAATCCACCCTAACTTCAAACCTTCGCAATTTTAACCAATTTTGTGCACATCTTGGTCTTTCAATGTAAATTGTATATTACCATATATAACCAGGTGCCTTATCCGGTTTAAACTGTAACCTTTTAGGTACTTTTATGTAACCTTACAGTAGCACTCTTCCAGTAATAGCCCCAACCCGGTATGGTCTGTACACTTTATGGTACTTGTATGTAACCTTACAGTAGAGGGTGGATCACTCTCATCCACAAGGTGAATGAGCTGATGTTAAGCTGCATGACTTTACAGAAGTAATTTCTAATGTTCCTAATTAACATATTTTAACCAGATTGCTAAAAATAGTATATTATTAAGAACAGTATTTTATTTTGTTGGACTCTCTTATCATTTTCAGCATGATTCACAGACACTCAAGATATAATCTTCTAGATGTTTCGTGGTGTTGGTCATGCTTGGTCGAGTAATTTTATTTGCTTGTATTTCGCTATGGAGGTTTTGATAAATGTCGAGAAATAAAGGAGACAGCAGCTTTCTTCCTGGCTCACACCCATTCTTCTGTAGAGGCCCATTCCACCCTTTTGGTCAGAACCTGAGGTGGTGACCTTGGCCTGCAGGTGGTTATGTTGCCCCACGCCCTCTAGGGGGCGACACTGGGCTCCTCCGACACCCAGACACAGGGTGGTTGATCACTGCAGTTCATTGTCTGGTACAGACGGATGATGTTACCAGCAGAGCAGGTGTTCAATATCCACATCACACAATTGTGTCATTTGCATAATGTGATCTGACCCACTTTATACTCTTTTTACATGCATTCTCTCCAGGACAGAAATGACCTATCTTCATTCTTTGCTGAACATGGTATCCCCAGAGTTATTCTTTTAACTTGAATTCCTTTTAATTTGGTAGAAACAATCTAAACGTATCAACCTCAATGGCCACCAATTAAATTAACAGCACAGTTTCTGGTAAGAAAGAGAAATACAGATTCTGGTCTAGGCCCGGAATGCGGTTTCCATTTCTGGGACCTGTTTGCTGCCATCCCTGAGCTGCGACTTGGGTGTTAGGTCACACCAGCCCACCTTTGACCTGTCATCCCTGCACCCCTCAGGGTCCTGAGAGGTGGAGGCGCAGTAATCTTAAGGGGTGGGTCCTGAGTGGCCGACCTCACGGTTTGTCTTCACAGATGAAGGTGACAGTGCCGTTGAGCAGGTCGTCCATGTTGACGGCCACCATGTCTGCTGACAGCTCTGCCACGGCCCCGCCTCCCAGGGCCACGAACACCTGCTGAGAGCCGGCCAGCTGCGATGGGTCCAGGGAGAGAACCGACTCCGCTCCGTCCAGAAGAGGCTCTGTCGGGATCTCCTGCTGGAGGGAGAGGAAGACAACGTTTTGGAACGAGTGATGACACGTGGCAAAACTCCAGCCCTCGTCGCAGTTTGCCCTTCAGTCTAACGGTCGGGTACATCCGTATCTGAATGTCCAGATCAACTCTGTCCAGATGACCAAACGGCTACTACAAGGGGCTTCAAAGGGGTCTTAAAGAAATTGATGCATCATTTGTCCACAGTTGTATCTGATAACAGAACATTACATAATAATGCGTAACACTGACACAATGACACAATCATGTTTGGCACCAAACAAGAGCCAAGAACTCCCTCCTTCCTATTACACCATTCAAACTATCCTTGCATGCAGACAATCTTCTCTAGCGCAAGGAAAGCATGCAGAAAATGTTCCAAAAATACAGAAAGACACAATATTTTAGGATGTTTAGTGTAGTGTTACAAGACAAACAGATCTATATTCAAAATATAAGTATTATCTTTCCATAGAGCCCACAATGGTTAATCTGGCTAGTGTAGTCGTGGAGCCATTATGATTGTTGGTCTTGTCGTTTACAGAGAGAACAGCGATGGTCAGAGGGCACATAATGAGGGATCAGGGTGAAAGTGGCCCTGGAGAACGTTAGTGGTAGCCTGGCTCCGCCCGCCTAAGTACTTCCGCTCAATTTGAATTTCCCTTCAGTACTAGGTCTGGACCTGCTGAATGTAATTTGGTTTTCTGGTGCCGCCACAGCGGCCACCAATCAGCGAACAGAGGGCGTGTCTGAGAAAAATGACGATAAAGTCGTACGCCAGTTTGAGTTGTTGTTGTAGGTCGGTAGTTGATTAACAAAGTGCAATTTTTCCCTGATAAATTAAATTCGACAAACAAAACCTGCAGCTGTCGTTGACAGACATTTTCGTGCAGACGCGCAAGTTGTTTGGTTTGTGTACAACCTGCGCGTGATTCCCGGCGCATGACATACGTCACAACCAAACGTTAGCGATTGGTTATGGCAGATCCAGAGTGGCACTGGGCAGATCCAATAATTTTAAACTTCAACAGACACCCGCCTTCAAGTGATTTAACGTTTGTCAATTGATTAGGTCCAGACTCTCTGTACAAATGAAATGAAATGAAGTGAAGTACGAGAGTCTGGTAGAACCAGGCTACGTTAGTGGCAGGAGGCCATCCTAACCGGATCACAGGCTGGACATCAAACTAGTGGCAACATGTTTGCAAACAACCAAACACAGAATACACAGAACAGCCTCTGTGGGAGCCAGGAGCCGATCCAACCCCGTAAAGAGATTTCTCACCGTGCTGTCCGAGATAAAGGCCTCCTCCTCTTCCTCTGCTACCTCCTCCTCTCCTCCTCCTCCAACGGTGGCCCCTCGGCCTGCCTGCTCCACCAGCGCCTCCACGTGGCAGGCCAGGTAGTGGTCCTGCAGCTGTTGCTGGCTGGGGCAGAGCAGCGGGCACAGGGAGCAGCTGAAGGCCGTGCCCCCGGGGCTGAAGTGCTGGCTGGTGCAGTGCTCCTGGAGCCCCTCCTCGCCCCCAAGCAGGGCGGGGCAGTAGGGACAGCGCACCGCCGCCGCCCCCTCAGAGTCTGCTGACAGGGAGGTGGGGAGGGATGAGCATTGGTACACGGGGATGGGAAGGCCCGCAGCGCACACAGATCCCCTCAGGTTACAACCCCATTCTTGATCGTCGGCTCGGCCACGGCCTGTTTCTCATCGACTGAGGACCAGTGTTGGGCGTAACGCGTTGCAAAAGTAACGCGTTACGTAATATATTACATTTAGGCAGTAACGGAGTAATATAACGCGTTACTAACTATATTTCGGTAATATTATTACAGTTACTGAGTCCGGTAACGCGTTACAATCATGGACATAATAAAGGATGGACCACGGACTGGAAAGTGGCCGCCCATTCATTCATATACAAACTGCTCAGTGGCGCAGGGTAACATACAGGAGCGATTTGCTTCCGCGTTATGGGGCCAAGACACGTGGCCTAGTCCGTGACATACCGGATGCAGAAATATAGGACGCATGCGTGCCCATTAGGGATGGGCAAAATGATTATTTTCCGGGAACTAGTTCTTTCAGTTCAGTTCACTATAACGATTCGTTTATTTGATTCGGTCGTTTTGATTCGTTCGTTTCGTCTGATTACATCTTAAAAAAAATATATTTTATTTTATTCATGGTTTTACATTTATAATTTTATTTTACTTTACATTTAATTCTTCATTGTTCAGGCATTACAGAACTTGCATGGTCATAAATAAAAAATACGAACTGCAGTTTAATTTCTTTGTTTGTTCTTAAATTCACGTATAATGGAGCAAAGACTCCTGGGATTGGGAAATGCGTTTATCCAATAAACAGATGGAGGTCAAGTCTATTTTCGAAAAAATTTAGGGGGATATATGAGTGGCCCCACGTCGAATGGTATGACCCAAGATACGTCAGAGAGAGAAAGCGCGCATATTCGACGGTACCGCCTTGTCATTGGTTTACCCAGGTGCCATTCCAACACCATTGCTACCTCTCATTGGCTGAATCTTTGAGAACGTGTAGACTCAATCAATATAAGTCGCGGGGAGACGGAGCTCTGTTCGTTTGTATATTTTATTTACGTGACCATATGTTTGGTTTATGTTAAAAAAAAGAATCAAAGAACCAGTTCTTCTTGTTTTGGGGAACCAGTTCTTGTCGTTCACGTTCGGGATTCGTTCGTTGTAACGAATCAGTCGCAACCGACATATCCCTAGTGCCCATCCCCCCACTCCGGTCCAACAACAATATAAAATGATACCGTAATGCACCTGTTCTTTGTCTTTGGATCTTTTGAATAAATGGATCAATACATGATGAATCACAATGATCGCAAGCAGAGGACCGTGAGAGTTATTGAGCAGCAGATGAACCAGTCCAAAAATCGGACACGTTAACGGAGGACTGAACTAGGCCCTCTCGGATGCCATTTGTTTCACTACGACTCCTTTCAGCAGCACACCCCTCTTCCCCAGCGAGATAACGGCTAATAAAACGCTTGAGGTGGCGTTTTGAGGACATGGCATTTAAGGTAATTATGAGCCTTTGATTGATATCCAGACATTTTTTGCGGAGACACATTCCTGTTCCCCACTTGTATTGGAGTGAACGGAGATATCTACTTCTGGGTCCCATGATTTGAGGGACCCGTCCACAGCCCGCTTAAACAGCTGCAATACCAGGCTTGACCGCTGAGCACTGGTGGATTGCGGAAGTATGCAGTGTTCCTGGGGGCTTGGTTACAATCCGAGCCACACAAACTCCAGCCCTTGTTTGGCTGTATATTTTGTCTATTAAGACTTTGTTGCTTGGTCCTAACCAAAACATTAATAGGCTCTAAGCATAAGTTCCTTGTAAAGTCTCTGTGGGACTGAAATGTTGAATGTGTTTCATTATTTATGCTGTTCTCATGCTCTTTTTTTATTACTGCTATTTACTGCTATTTCAGGGCAGGATATATGCTCAGGTTCTAAAATACTTACAAAACATGCCCTGTCTGGTGGCTGTTAGACGTCATTCTTGAAGTGCACTTTTATTTTATTATTGAAATAGTATAAACTATTAACATGTTTGATTTCATGGGAATGCAACTTTTTTGTTAAATGTTTGTGTGGCTGCACTTTGTAACTCAGGAGCTAATAAATGAGGCATAGAAAAAGAGTTTGTGTCTTGTCGTGTAAAGGTTTTGGTTGTTTAATTATTCTATATCATAACATTATTGTAATTCAGCTATTCATGGTACACACTACATGCAGATGCAATATAGACCTCATTAGACTTTAATTTTTGCCCCCCCCATCTGCCTTGTCCTGAATGTTGATTTTGGTGAAAGTAATAAGTAACTTATTACTTATTACTCTACACAGAAGGTAATATTGTAAAGAAACGTATTACTTTCAAATGTAAGTAACTAGTAATATGAAATATATTACATTTTGGAAGTAACTTGCCCAACACTGCTGAGGACGACTGTGGAAACGTGAGCTGGAGAGAGCACAGTGGGTTGTGTTGGACTAGATAACACAGCGTAGCTTGTGTTATCTAAAACAGCGGTCTCTAACCTTTTATACTTTCAAATAAAAAAGAGACTTTCAAGACTTTTCCTAGAATGAGACACAATGAGAAACAGACAGGATCAGGTGAAGTAAAGTAACAATTTTTTCCTCTGTAGGGATCCTTTCCATAATGTTGTCAGGGCCAATTTTAAGTCAAAGGGAAGAAATTTGGTTTCATTCTCGTAACACAGTCATTTGTTCTTGGCTAGGTAACGATCTCAGAGGCTAGCTCTTGTAGGGTTAGGACCATAGACCAAACCTTGATCAAAACACTCACATTAAACCACTGTTTGTCTCTTCACCAAACTATTTTTCCTTAAAGGAGAAACATATCCCAGAGAGATAACGAGCTGGGATTTTCGTTTGGGAGCCAAAAAGCACGTGTAGACGCATTCTTAAGTTGGCTGTTTTTAGCCGATCCTACCAAAACGCTATAAACTTGGAACGATGGGGGCATGTGTTAAGGTAAAAACAAAATCGCTATTTTAAACCACTTAAAAGGCTAGAAGTAGCCCGACACATTCTTAGGTAGATTGGCGAACACAGAGCTTGTGACATCCGTGAATTTTATAATCTTATCTTCTATGCTTGTCATTTCTATTTGTACGGAGCAGCTGGAACGAAAAAATGTCCCCCCGGGGATCAATAACGTTTTCTGATTCTGATTCAACACGCAAGCTCTGTGTTCGCCAATCGACTTATCGAGTCTTAAAGACAAGATGGCGTCGACAGATAAAACTACTGATGGTATTGCATGTATAAAATGTCATTTTTAATAAACAATCTGTACACTTACAAAGTTATCAATGCCTCGTTTTATATTTTAAGACCCTTATACTACCAAAATAGTGTCGGGCTACTTCTAGCCTTTAAAGTGGTTTAAAATAGTGATTTAGTTTTTACCATAACACATGCCCCCATCGTTCCAAGTTTATAGCGTTTTGGTAAAATCGGCTAAAAACAGCCAACTTAAAGGACAATTCCGGTATTTTGAACATTGAGCCCCCTTTCTGGTTTGTCTAGGATGAAATAGAGTGGTCAACACCAAAATTTAGAATATTGGTCCTCTCTCCAGCATTATTCTAATTTCGAATCGCCCAGGCCTGCTTCACAATGGCTGGCTTTCGGCATTCACAAACACAGTGGTGTTCGTTGATGCTCCTCATCAAGATTCGTAGCGAAATACAGTTCCTGTCGGGTTTTATTTGGCATTTTGTAAATCGGCATTATGTAAATGAAACGGAAACCGGACCGGAAACGGAAATGGAAAGGGGGAGCGGTTGTAGTCTTTTTACTCGGTTCCAGCCCTACTGTTGATATGGAGAACCGAGTAAAAACACTACAACCACTCCCCCCTTTCCGTTTCCGGTCTCCGTTTCATTTACAAAATGCCGATTTACAAAATGCCAAATAAAACATGACAGAAACTGTACTTCGCTGCGATACTTGATGAGGAACATCAACGAACACCACTAATCAAACCAAACCAAAGAGATGATCATTGACTTCCGGAAGTCTTCCCAGCATAATCACCATCTCCCACTCTACATCAACGGTGAAGAGGTTGAGCGTGTCACCTCTCTAAAGTTTCTGGGTCTGACACTGACGGAGGGGTTGTCCTGGGTCAAAAACACAGCTTCCGTTTTGGGGAAGGCCCAGCAACGCCTCTTTTACCTCCGGAAGTTGAGGAAAGAACACCTTCCTCAGAGGCTGCTGTTTAACTTCTACCGCTGCGCTATAGAGAGTGTGCTTACATGCTTACATGCTTACTGCCTGAATGTATGGTCCTACAGCTGTACAAAGGCGGAGCAGGCAGCCATCCAGAGGCTGATTAAAACAGCGGGAAGGATCATTGGAGTAGAGCTGCCCGACATCTTGTCCATCTCCTCCTCCCGTTGCCTGCAGCGCTCTAAACGCATCCTCACAGACCCTTCTCATCCTGCCCATCATCTGTTCCTGTTACTCCCGTCAGGGAAAAGGTTCAGATCAAAAAAGGCTTGCACCTCTAGGATGGCAAAGAGCTTCTATCCCTGTGCAATAAGGCTCCTCAACAGCTTGACCACCCCACTCCCCACCCCCCTTCATCTCCCCCCGCCCCCGGCCCAGCCCTCCCTGCCCCCCATGGACTGCACTCTAAGACTTGATGCACCATAATATGGAGATATATTGCTTTTATTATTTTTATTATTATTTTATGTATATTTATGAATTTATTTATGAATCTATTTATTAATTGTTATTGTTATTTATTATTATTTAGCTGTGTAAGTCTGGTTGCCTCTACTGTCTCGTTGTCTTTATGGCAATGACAAATAAAGTACTTTGAACTTTGACCCACTCGATGAGCTTCACATTTCTTAAAACAAACGTTTAGGGGTGCTCATGAATGCCCATAGCCAGCCATTGTGAAGCAGGCAGGGGCAATTCGAAATTAGCCAAATGCTCGAGACAGGACCAATATTAAAAATTTCGGTGTTAACAACTCTATTTCATCCTAGACAAACCAGAAGGGGGCTCAATGTTCAAAATACCGGAATTGTCCTTTAAGCATGCGTCCACATGCGCTTTTTTGCTCCTTAACGAACATCCCAACTCGTTATCATATTAAACATATCCCAGATCCATTCTACACCGGATTTCTCCTTTAAGACTAATGCAAGGATGCAAGTCCTGCAATGGGTTGTTTCTCTTGCTGCTTAAAGGATGACGAGCTCAGTAGAAGGCAAATCTACCACATCTAAACTTTTGTGTTAGAACCAGTGTAATTTAAATGAATAAATGTAGATGGTTTGAATTTGACCAACTGGTCTGGTGCGGGGGCGTGTCTGATGAGAGGGCATGTCTGTACTACGGGCTGTGTGTGAAGAGGGGGCGTGTCTGATGCGGGGGGCGTGTCTGATGCGGGGTGTGTCTGATGAGGGGGCGTGTCTGATGCGGGGGGCGTGTCTGATGAGGGGCGTGTCTTTCCGGGGTGTGTCTGTACGGTGCGTCTGATGAGGGGGCGTTTCTGATGAGGGGGTGTGTCAGATGAGGGGTCGTGTCTGATGGGGGGCGTGTCTGTACGGCAGTGAACCCCAATTAGCGGCCCGCGGGCCAGATCCGGCCCGCAAGAGCAAAATGTCCGGCCCGCGCAGACCCACATGTCACATGTCATCTCCAAAAAAAAAAAAAAAAAATTTTTTTTTTTATTTTTTTTTTTATTTGCGCGGTCTGCTATATTTTCCCCTCAGCCCACACCATCCACTTGACCGTTGACGTTACTGCGTGCTGACGTAATAACGTGCTTCGTGCGTCACTTTCCCGCTATCCAAAAATCAACGGATTGAAAATTGATGAAAGAAACATGTCATTTGCCATGAAAAGGAAGGTCAACCAGGAGAACCGCCAGTTTAAAACTGAATGGACCGATGAGTATTGCTTTTCTTTACCGGACCATGCCAACGCAAAGCCGACATGCTTAATATGCAAGCAGAGGGTGGCTGTCATTAAATCGGACAACCTGACACAAACTGTTTGCATGCTGCCAGCTTTAATGGAAGTTTCCCAGAAAAATCTGAGCAACGCAAACCAAAGATTGCAAGCATGTTGACATCATACAAGCGGTCAGTTTTAACCATATGCAAAACGGCATCGGCACAAGAGAGCGCAACAGCTGCTTCATTGCATGTTTTCTGGATGCTTGATAAAGCTAAGAAGCCCTTTGCTGATGCAGAGTTCATTAAACAATGTGCAATTCACATGGCTGGTGAAATCTTAAATCAAGAGGAAAAAATCTAAACAAAAGTTGTGGAGCTATGAAAGCAGGTGCCGAGGAAATGTCAGCTGAACACAAAGATCTGTTGCTGCACAACGATGTTCGCTGGCTGAGTAAAGGCCGTGTGTTGGAGAGGGTGTGCGACCTGCGTGATGAACGTGTGTCATTTTTATCCAGCCTGCAGAGCCCAAAAGCCCGCGAATTTCTGGCGGGCTGACGCCAAGGTGTTGGCAGATGTTAATTTTTTGTGACATCATGTCTCATCTGAATCACCTTAACCTGCAGCTACAAGGCAAGAACCACACTGTTGCTGACATGTACGAAGCGATTGAAGCCCTCCAGTCGAAGCTGGATGCTATTTAAACCTAATTGATCTAGCCCTCCTGCATTATCGCAAAAACAGTAATTATAATTAAAGCTAAATTTGCACATAAAAATGGCGAATTAGAAAAATGAAACGACATTTCGGCCCTTGGCATGGCATGTTTGACCAAATTTGGCCCTCTGGAAAAACTAATTGGGGAACCCTGCTGTACGGGGTGTGTCTGATGGGGGGCGTGTCTGTACGGGGTGTATCTGATGGGGGGGCGTGTCTGATGAGGGGGGGGTGTCTGGTGGGGGCCGTGTCTGATGAGGGGGGGTGTCTGACGAGGGGGCGTGTCTGATGAGGGGGCGTGTCTGATGCGGGGGCGTGTCTGATGCGGGGGCGTGTCTGTACGGGGTGCGTCTGAGGAGGGGGCGTGTCTCATGGGGGGCGTGTCTGATGGGGGTCGTGTCTGATGCGGGGGGTGTGTCTGATGGGGAGCTTGTCTGATGGAGGGCTTGTCTGATGGGGGCCGTGTCTGATGTAGTGGCGCAGCAGGGCTTACCAGCGTGCTCCAGCGCCTGGTGGCTGCTCAGGCTGCTGGCGTTGGGGAAGAACTTGAAGCAGATGTCGCACTGAACCAGGCACTTGAGGGACTTGCTGGTCTGGCTGGCGTACACCTCCGGGTGGTTGGTCCTGTTGTGGTACCACAGGCCCGACAGTTGCTGGAGAACCAAGAAGACGAACAGGAAGGTGTTGCTAAGTAACCGATCAGACCCAGGTTTTCCCGTGCTAGCCGCCATGTGATAAACTAAGATGGTCACTTTTGGTCACAAAAGTGACCATCTTAAAGTGGCCATCTGGAGGATGGCTGAGGTAGGGAACAGGAGCCAATGGCCCACTGATAAAAGCCTTTTCTAGTGTTATGAACATCAGAATGTTGGGATCTATGGTATTGCTGTCATGTTATCACCATAGGTGCCACCAAACGGACCCTATGAGAGCCAATTCAATGATGGTTACAGATGTATGATGGGTTATTTGATAAACCAATCTTAACTTCCACTGAACTACCTTGTGACATGACATCACATAATGTTGTTAACTTATATATTTTTGGAAATATATATAGAGAAAGAAAGATTTTCTTTTGCATTATCAATATTTTCCAAGAACATACTTTTTTACATTTAGGGGGATTCTGCTTTTATCCAAAGCGACTTACAACCCTTCATTCACACGTTCACACCGCCGGTGGTGTCAGCCATGCAATGCGACAGCGACCTCATCAGAGCAGTGAGGGTGAGGCGTCTCGCACAGGGACATCTCGACATTCTAGGAGGAGCCCGGGATCGAATTCACAACCTTCTGGTTACCAGCCACTCCCGCCCCAAACATTTGATCTGCATCAGTGCCGCTGTGGAGGTACGGTTGTTCCCTGCTGCCCTGAGTGCCTGGGAACCCTACCTGGTAGGACTTCTGGCAGAGGTCGCAGCTGTAGGGCTTCATCCCGGAGTGCATGGCCTTGTGTTTCTCCAGCAGGGCGGCGCTGTGGAACACCTTGTGGCAGACGGGGCACTTGTGGAAATCACGCGGGTGGCTGTCCTGGAGGTGCTTCCTGTGCTCCTCCACTGACGAGAAGCTCAGACGGCACTTCTGGCAGTCGTGGGGCTCCAGGATGTCTGGTGAGGCCATGACACGCAGCTCTGAACTTTGTCCAAAACACTCACATTAAACCACTGTGTCCCTTCACTAAACAGTTTCTCCCTTAAGAAAAGCCTTCCAGTTGATGACATATCTAAATGTTTTGAGTGCTCTGTTGATTGCTACACTTTCCTCTGGGGCTGCCGCAGTGAGTGAATCGTGCGAGGGTGCATGCCTGCCAAATGTGTGTGTGTGTGCGATCTGCAGTGTGTGTACGTGCTGCGATGCGTGAGCGAGGTGTGTGTCTGTGTGTGGACTCACTGTGGTAGGTCTGGAGGTGGACCCAGTGGTGTGTCTGTGGGGGTGTGTGTGTGTGTGTGTGTGTACTCACTGTGGCGGGTCTAAAGGTGGAACCAGAGGTGTGTCTGTGAAGTGTGTGTGTTTGTACTCACTGTGGTAGGTCTGGAGGTGGACGGTAAGCCCGCTCGCCTGGCTGTAACCTTTGCCACACTCGCGACACACATAGGGCCGGTCACCCGTGTGTGTGCGCACATGACGGGTCAGCTCGATGGACTGGGCGAACAGGGCCTCGCAGTACTGGCAAGCATACATCTTGCCTGGAAAACACACACACACGCACACACACACATACAAATGAATACGGACATCCTTCAACATACTATGTGTGACAATAGGATACTTTTAGTGAGGATTTTGTGAAAATGAAAGTATGTATGCGTGTGTGTGTGTGGGGGGGGGGGAGGCCAGGTATGAGGCCCTGCTTAAGCTCTTGGAGTTGTGCGTGTGCATGGTCTTGTGTGTGTGCATGTTCGTATGTGCGCGTGCGTGTGCGTGTTTATGCAAGTGTGTGTATTAGGGCTGAACGATCTATCGTTTTAGACAAAAAATCGCGATCTCAAGCATTACGATTTTGGGATCGTCAAAGCTGTGGTTGTTGTTTTTTTTTTTTTTTTTTACAAAAGTGCAATTATTTTGATGCTGATGAGCCATTGAAGCAAGTTTACTTAAGAAAGAGGGCTCCCTTTTTATTTGACTTTTTTGGTTGTTGTTTCTTAGGTACTTGAATTAACAGTCTTGCATTTGAAATCTGTTGCCAGCAGTTTTCATTATTGCATTACCTTAATGGAATTCATTGGTTATATTAATTTATACTGAAACTTGATTTAAAGAAAATAAATCGTGGTTGAAATCGAAACCGCAATCTCTACCAGAAAAATCGCAATTTCAATTTTTTCTTAAAATCGTTCAGCCCTAGTGTGTATGCATCTGTGCATATGCGCTTGTGCATGCCTGCGTGTGTGTGGTACCCTCGGAGTGCTTCTTCTTGGTGTGGTAGGCCAGGGCGGCGGCCACGCTGAAGCTCATGTCGCAGTGCCTGCAGTGATAGGGCTTCTCGCCCGTGTGCAGCCGCATGTGGTTCTTCAGGGACGAGTTGGCAGCAAACTTGGTCCCACACTCGTCACACGCAAAAGGCTTCTCTTCAAAGTGCTCCGTGCGCTTGTGGTAGATCATGCCTGGAGGGGGGGTGAAACTGTGAACAGTGGAACAGCGCAAGAAGGTATTGGGTGCTGAGAAGTCACAACACAAGAGTTATTCATCCCAGACAGGACATCTAAATATATATATATATATATATATATATATATATATATATATATATATATATATCTTTAACAGAATTAAACAGTGTTAAACAGAGTTAAACAGTGTTAAACAGTTTTAACCAGAGTTAAACAGTGTTAAACGGAGGTAAACAGACTCAAACAGAGTTAAACAGAGGTAAACAAAGGTGAACAGAGGGGAACTGAATCAAACAGAGGTAAACAGAGTCAAACAGAGGTGAACTGAATCAAACAGAGTTAAACAGAGTTAAACAGAGGTAAACCGAATCAAACAGAGTTAAACAGAGTTAAACAGAGGTAAACCGAATCAAACAGAGTTAAACAGAGGTAAACTGAATCAAACAGTTAAACAGAGTTAAACAGAGGTGGACTGAAACAAATAGAGTTAAACAGAGTTAAACAGAGGTGAACTGAATCAAACAGAGTTAAACAGTGTCCTACCAGAGGGGTGGGCGAAGGTGCGGCCGCACAGGTCACAGGCCACCTTCTTCTTGGCCTGCGGGGCGTTGGGGTGGGCTTCTCCGCGGTGGCGCTGCAGGGCCCGCACGGTGGGCAGCCGCTGGGGGCACTGGGGGCACTGGTGCTTGGGCTCCTGCGACAGGGCGCAGCACTTGAGGTGAGCCCGGAGCCGGCACTTGAAGGCAAACCCCTTCTTGCACCAGCGGCAGGAGTAGGGCTGTGGCGGGGCGGGGCCATCAGGGTCCGGCCCTGAGGCGGCGGCCTCACACTTCACCTCCTCCTTAACGCTACCGTCCTCGTCTTCCTCTTCTTCATAGTCTGCCTCTTTGTCTACCTCTTCGTTGGTGCTATCGCTTCCTGCCTCCTGGTCCTGGTCTTCAGTGGTGGACCCTGGAGGACGGAGACAAACCAGAGGCCCCTGGACTGTGATGACGAGGTGGACCAGGGGACTTTGAGGCTGAGGGGAACGTGTCCGAGGAGCGGCGCACGGCTCCACTTGCTAACGTAATTCAGAAGGAATAATTGTTTATGTTGTACACAGATTTCGACGAGATGTTCGCCGATAATGTGAACTGCTTTGCGATGTGAAGGCAACTAAAGTGATGTTCAGTGGATTCACATTAACACAAACATTTTTGAATTATATCGGCGACTGTGCAGTACCGCAGCCAAACTGTAAATAGGGTTTTTGATTTTGGACCAGAGTAAGGCTCCAATAAGGTGCTGAGCTATGTGAGGACGCCACATCTCTGCGGACACACACACACACACAGGTCCTCGCCGTCAAAAAGGATCCCTGCGCTACTCAGAGACGCTTTTTGTCTAAAACAGACAAAACGCGGTCTCCGAGTAGCACGTGGGTGACGTCCGATTGGTGCTCCAGGGGGAGCTGAGTAGCATGGGCCGATGAAGCCCTTTAAGAGGCTCACTTGGATTAAAGTCTGTTCATGTTTCTTGACTTTACTTGGATTGACACGGTGCATTCAGCTCAATGCCTCTAACTCCATGCTACATATTTAGTTGGATGGTACCATCTGGTCCTCAAAGACGAAGTTCCTTCTCACACCATAGGGCTTGGGTTAAACACAGCACACAATGTGGGTAGTGCATAGTACACTGAACACCTTAAAAAGAGGCTTCTGGGCTGAGCTAGGGGGGGATTTTGTAAGGACGGCAGTAAACTTGAGACGGACCTTGAGACGGTTCTACAGGGTCTGCTGTCGCAGGGAGATGGGGGTGCAGGTGGGTCGGCGCTCTGGGTCATGCGGGGTTGGTGTGTCTAAGGATGCGCTGCAGCTCTGGAAAATACATGCTGCACTGTCGTTATTTACTGTCTGCCACGCAGCCTAAAGTGGGCAGGCCGAAGAAGTCTTTGCCGACTCCTGTTTTATAATCGCTTCGGTTTTGTTTTGATCACTGAACATAGGTTCATTAGGTTCAAATTCCGATTACGGAAATAAAATAAAATACATCGCACCATCTTTAAATCGCGGAACAATCTCCCACAATGCTCCGGCAGCCATGCCCATTTCAATGCAGAGATTTGGGCCTACTCCTCGTCTCTACGACATGTCATTTGATTCTGACCACCTCGCTGAGTGCAGGTTCCTGAGGAAGCCCCCCGCGCACCGAGCTCTCTGAGGACGTACCTGAGGAAGCCCCCCACGCACCGAGCTCTCTGAGGACGTACCTGAGGAAGCCCCCCGCGCACCGAGCTCTCTGAGAACGTACCTGAGGAAGCCCCCCGCGCACCGAGCTCTCTGAGGAAGTACCTGAGGAAGCCCCCCGCGCACCGAGCTCTCTGAGAACGTACCTGAGGAAGCCCCCCGCGCACCGAGCTCTCTGAGAACGTACCTGAGGAAGCCCCCCGCCTACCAAGCTCTCTGAGGACGTACCTGCGGCGGGCTCCACCTCCTCCAGAAGGGCCAGCAGGCCGGCCCCCCATGGGGCCGGAGACTCCTCTTGAAGGGCGGCGAGCAGCGCCAGCGTCCCGGCCTCGCTCATCAGCCCCTCCCTCAGCCGGGCCACCAGCAGGGCGGCGGCGGTGGGCGTGGCCCCCCCCGAGCAGCACCCCAGCACCACCTGCAGAACAGAGGCGTCAGGCACCCTGTCAGCCTCCAGAACAGAGGCGCCAGGCACCCTGTCAGCCTCCAGAACAGAGGCCTCAGGCACCCTGTCAGCCTCCAGAACAGAGGCGCCAGGCACCCTGTCAGCCTCCAGGACAGAGGCGCCAGTGACCCTGTCAGCCTCCAGCAGGGCCTGAGGCTGCACGGACCGGTCCCAACGCGGTGGATGGGGTAGCGGACAGACAGGGTCAGTTTGATTGGATACTTCAGGAGGTCGGCGTCAACAGGGGATAGAGTTGAGCTTTGTAAAGTTCAAGCGAAGCGGGACATCAGAGCCGTCTGGAACCTTTCATGGAGGTGATGGATGCTTGTATGAAAATACATTATTCACTAGGTTGAGGGAATTATACAATGGACTGAAAGCATTGTGGTCAAACTCAACCGCAATGCAATCAAATAATTATAATAGAAAATGAATGCCTCAAAAGGTAGGTAAGGGAACTTATTTTAGAATAATAATTTTTTTCTTTGTATCCCGACAGTAAACACTAAGGAAATGCTCTGCCAAACATAATAATAATCTGGTAGTTACGTCTGCCGCAGGCTTGGAATTAACCGTCCAACACTTTCATTCAGTTGAAAGAAATGGTTGGACGTCTTACCTGCGCGTCAGGTTATCCCGAACGCCACCCCTACCAACATGTGAATGACCTAGTTAGACCGGCTGACTGCGTACAGTGTGGACATGCCCCTTCACCTCTCTCTCCTGATCCTCCAGGCAGCTGGCCGCCGCCCGGGGGAGGAGCTCTGCGAGGGAGGCCACACCCCCCAGCAGCTCCAGCAGCTCCCCGGAGCGCTCCAGCAGAGCGCCGGCCGTCCAGGGAGGAGGCACCACCTCTGACGACTCCTTCAGCTGACGGAGGAGCGGCCGGGGCACGCAGACGTCCCGGTCTGGTTCAATGGAGTAAGAGGGTTCATTGATTATCATTGAAAACCAAAAGAAATGATAACACAGCATCAGTCGTTCTATATTAAAGCCATATATATTCATTAATAAATAAACCTATGAATTCGATTTCCCCATGATCATTGTGATAATAATGCATCTGAATAATCATTGGGAATTTCAAACGAAATAGCTTGATATCACCCTTTCATGTCATATTAGCCAAACTGGTGAGTTGAAACCGTGGGCACAAATGATTTAGAACAAGGAAAAAGCAGTTGATGAGTACTGCCTAGCCCGTCATCCAGTGGGGCCATCATTTGAGCCTTCACGTGAGCTTGAGGAACCCACCGTTGGACCCCAGGACTTCCATACGAGGGATCTTAGGGCTTGGCGCTTCCACACTTCCCGGCCTCTTTGACCCAGCAAGCCTCCTATGGCCAGGAGACTCCTCTACTTCCTCTCTGCCCTCCAGCCTGGCTTTCACAGCCTCCTCCTGCACCTGGTCTCCAGCTGGAGATGCTCTGTGTGCTGCGGGTGGCATTCCCCTCTCGGCCTGGACCTGGACCTGGACCTCAGCCTGGGCCTGGGTCTGAGGCTCAGCCTGGATCTGGACCTGAGGTTCAGTCTGGACCTGAGGTTCAGCCTGGGCCTGGGTCTGAGGCTCAGCCTGGATCTGGACCTGAGGTTCAGTCTGGGTCTGAGGTTCAGCCTGGACCTCTTGCTGAGGCTCAGTCTGGGTCTGAGGTTCAGCCTGGTTCTGGGTCTGAGGCTCAGTCTGGGTCTGAGGTTCAGCCTGGTTCCGGGTCTGAGGTTCAGCCTGGTTCTGGTTCTGAGGTTCAGCCAGGTTCTGGTTCTGAGGTTCAGCCAGGTTCTGGTTCTGACGTTCAGCCTGGTTCTGGTTCTGAGGTTCAGTCTGGGTCTGAGGTTCAGCCTGGTTCTGGTTCTGAGGTTCAGCCAGGTTCTGGTTCTGAGGTTCAGTCTGGGTCTGAGGTTCAGCCTGGTTCTGGGTCTGAGCCTCTGTCTGGGTGGTGGTGACAGCAGCAGCAGCTGCAGCAGGCCTGGGCTGGGCCCCGACCAGCCTACTGAGGATGTTCTTGCAGCGCACGGCCACATCGTACATCTGCAAGCTGTCTGCCGAGGCGATGACGCGGCTGACGTTGTGCTTTCCAGTGGGCAGTTTGCCCGTGTAAGCCAGGTCAAGCAGGCAGGCGAATTCCTGCGACGACACCACCGCCGTGTCGATAGAGATGGTGTCAGAGCCTTCCAGCAGAGATCTGATCGGGCGCAAAGCATAGAGCACTCAACGCAATTCAAGTGGTCTAATAAAACACATCTTAAATCGGGTCGTAGTAAGCACATGCAATCAGGTGATCATTTGCTTTCAACAGTCAATATTACAACCGGGTCATGATCTGTGTGAGCGTGTTTCATATCACCATTCACAATACGAAGGGGGTTTAATACACCTCAATGAATGCAGAGCATTGATCGCATTACAAACAATCAACAGAGACGTGTGCTGGGGGGATGTACCTGAAGAGCATACTGGTGGCTCCCAGGACCAGCTTGTGCGCGGTGTGAGGCGTGTCGCCCACTAATATGGTACAGTCACAGAACTTGCCCTCCGTCCTCAGGGCCCACAGCTGCTGCATGAGCTGCCTGCTGTAATTCGTCAGGTCCATGCCTGTTGAAGAGACAACAATGTTTTATTCTACGGTTTTATGAACATAGATCCAGGTCAGCATTCATTGGGACTGGCTAGGCGCTTCATCGTCATTTCAATCATATCCTATTAACAGAACCTGCAACCCATGCCCCTCCAAGGTTTGAAAAGTAGTGCCGTAAATAATATAGAAAAAATGATGTCGAAATTTGATAGTCAAATTTCCCATGCATTGCTAAGATAGCAGTGTAGTGTTATGGTTCTCATCAGTAGCAAAGTTGAATTCATAGTGATGAGGCCTTATCCATTTGAGCACGGCTAGGAGGGCTGCTCATTTCATCCCAACCTCAACTGGTGTTGTTGGTGAGGTACAAAGGGAGCTTTATCATGGTCGGCTGGTTGATGACTAGTTTATTACTCTTGGGAGAAATGCGACGAGTAGATGGCAACCAGTACAGCTATTGCTCGTCGTATGCTGCAGTGAAACCCCTTTGGTTGAATGGTCTAGTGCAAACCAGTTTGTTTTAACTTGTCTAACCCCACTGTGGGGAAGGTTGCATTTTGAGTTAGCTTCTGTAGCTACCGGGGAGGAGGTCGGATACCGCTTGAATAATATTAACTACTTTAGGAGAATAAACGAACGTTTAACACATGACCGCGTCCATAAAATGTGTCCCCACTCCATTTTACCCATTTTACCTTGTAATTCAAACGCTCCGATTCTTTATTTAAACTTCATAGATGAACAGTCGTAGGATCCCAATAAAGCTTCGGTCTTTTGAAAATGGCGTCATCACAAAAAAAAATGCACGGGCGAGATGAGACGCGCATGCGTAAACGACAATGACCTACGGGTAGACGCTTTTTTAAATCGAGATTTTATGGACGTTCACACAAACCTTGTTTGGTTTGTGTGAATAATACAGTGCTTTTAATGCTTCTATAAAATTTGTATATTTTTTATCTATATATTTTTTAGATTTTATATTTCCATTACTGATGAATGACCTCATCTGCAGGGTATAGCTGTTCACACTATTTGAATGTAGTATGGCAAAATGATCTTGTAAATAATTATTTCCGTTAAGAACTCATCCCCAGCCTGTTATCTGCTTCCACACTGTCCTACGTGAATTGAACACGGCAACTGGAATTACACAATTGTGACATGTTTTGGAAACAATATCTTTATTGTGGATATGAAATTGAGAGCAGTGTAGCACTGCCCGAACCATGCCTTCAGTTAGACAAAGACCAAGTGAATCATGAACCGTCCCGCTGGAGTCAACATCAACACACTGTGCAGCTAGATTTAAATGCCACATGAGTATATTTCTAATTTACTTGTTGAGGTAATAAATGTTCAAACATGGAAAGCGGTTTATATCTAATACTTAACAGTTACTCGTGCATTTTATTAAACATGGTTGGAAGAATCAGCAGTAACAGGAGTGAAACTGCCACTTGGAGCACTTGCTTATTCAATAGCACAAATCTAAAATAATATTGTAATTACATTTGTCATATTACAATAAAAATAAAATAAAAAACGGGTGTCTAAGACCAACCTATTCTCAAAAGAGACAGAACTACGGCGCCAAGCTCCTGACTAGAAGATAAATGTTATCTTCTTCAACCCGTTTCTATTAATAAGGTCAAAAACCACTATCACAAAGTCCTTGAAAACCTAACACGGTCTTTAAATAAAAATGTTATAGGTTCTTTAAATATCAAAAGCCAGCAATCTTTTTGAATATACAGAAAAACAGTGGGTTTGCAACACAGTCACAGTTTATATATAAATATATACATGCATACATATATATATGTATGCATGTATATATTTATATACAAGAACCTACCTAAACTTAAAAAAAATAATCGTTAGAACAAATTAAAGCACTTGTGTATGGACACTTGACAAGTTCAAGCTTTTTGATTTTCGTTCAACTTCTGCTTGGAGCAAAGCGTCGGTTCCCCTCAGTGGCCCAGCAGCCCAGTGCCTGTACAGACCAACACAAACACCACACGGGCACAGGTTAGAGGCGCTGCAACGACCCGTCTCTCACATCCTCTTCACAGAACCTGCAACCCCTGCCCCTCCAAGGTTTGAAAATTAGAAAAAATTATGTAGAAATTTGATAGTCGAATTTCACATGCATTGCTAAGATAGTAGTGCATAGTAATATGGTTGCATGTATGTATGGTAGTATGGTTCCTAACAATAGAAAAGTTATATTCATAGTGATAAGGCCTTTTCCATTTGAGCATGGATAGGAGGGCTGCTTATTCATCCCATCCTTAATGCTATCAGGTGCTTGAGCTAGCTGTATCATCGGTCTGCCCACTGAGCAGATGGAAAACGGGATGAAGGGGTTATTCATTAGAAAACCAATACCCAAGAAGGCTTTAACATGCAACATTCATACATACTGTAAAGTAAGAAATACTTTTTCAGGTTTGTAACCAAGAATGGTTTACCTTTAAATCCTTCTTCAGGCATCCCCACTGAAAAAGAGTGAATAAAAGTATTAGAGAACAATAGCATTATTTTTTAATTCATTCTCAAATTGATACTTCTGAGCTGCAGCCAAAGCATCCCTCACCCTGATAAACATCATCCATGGCTGCATAATCTGCTATGGGCTCATCAGCCTGCACAGAGGAAAAAGCCCAGACAGTGAGAGATTTAACATCAATTCAACCTCATACCCTTCAACATTAGGGCTTTGACTCTGAACTTTGTTATTCGAATATAATTCGAATATCAAAAAATAAATTAAAATTCGAACGAATATTAGGCAGCCCTTAATATTCGAACCTGTTATGGGCAGGCCAAGAGGGAGAGACGTCGGAGAACCCGACGCAGTCTATTCATAATATTGTAATGACCACGGAAGAGGCGAATGAAGTATTGATTAAACAGCGATTTATTAGAAACCTAATAAACCGTTGGAACACGCAAGACCGGTAACCATATCAATGCCGGTAAACAAACCTCGCAAAGCCCAATCCAGGTCTTACTGAAGGCATTTAATAGTCAAAATATTATTAATAAATATTCGAATATATTCGAATATTAATATTAATAAACAAACAAACTTTGAATATGATTTTTGGGTAAAAGTCAAAGCCCTATTCAACATTAAAGGGGATTTTCAACAACAATAAAAGCAAAAAACAGTAAGTATAAAAGCCTGGTGAGCAGTTCTTATCAAAGCCAGTGAGTTGATCCTGCAGGCCCCTCCACGAGGAGCTACCTTGAGACAGACGATGCTCTCAGGGATGACTCCCAGGCTGCCCAGAGAGGCTGAATCGTCAGTGAGACCCTTTCCCTCAATGGAGAGATTCTGGTCAAACGGTGCCACAGAGAACGCGTGCATGATCTGCAAAACCCAGAGCATGTGGTGAGCTTAAGCTGGTGATGATGTCAAACACAGTTCTGTTTTACATTGAGACCCGAGTGGGACATCCAGTCCGGAGCCGTCATTGTACAAACTCCGAAACAGGGGGATTCAGGCAAGAGGTCGACAAAATGTACAGGATTATACATCAAGTACACCTTTTCAGGCGGGCACATATTGTAAACCAACTTCCTGGTGCCGTAGCGGGCAGCACCTGTATTTTGAGCTCCTTGAGGGTCTGGCTGGCTGAGACGATGAGGGCCTTCTCTCCCCGGAGCTTCCTGTGCCGCGTGCTCCTCCGGATGCTCCCCGAGCGCCCCATGATCATGGCCCCCGTGCTGAGCGTGGCAGCGCTGCCGTCACTCATCTTGGCTCGCTTCGCTCCGTCCTCGCTCTGTTGGAAGGGAGCGGCTACAGGTCAGGTGGAGTCGCGGGCAGGTGGTATGGGTTTGACGAGCCACGGGTGAGACGATGCAGGTTAGGGCGTGGTTACCTGGCTGAAGTCACTCTCTCCCTCTCCGTCGGCCTTGGGGAGCTCCTCCTTCTCCTCCTCTGGCTCCGCCTCTGAACTGCTGGCGTTGAGCTCGGGAGCGGCCTCCTTTACGACCTGCAGGGTGAACACACACACACACACACACACACACACACACACACACACACACACACACACACACACACACACACACACACACACACACACACACACACACACACACACACACACACACACACACACACAAAAGACTGTTTCAGTAGGTGCTAATCTATCATTTATATTAAATAATCATAATAATGCCCAGTTTACAGTTTTAGGAGTTTTCTCCTTAGGACAGAACCCTGAAGATACTAGAAGGTTAATTGTGGTTTATAATTTACAATTATTTATAATCAGAATGAATCGGTGAAAAACTGTTAACAGATCTAACGTGGCTTTACGTTGAACACTGAATAAATAAAATAAAATATGTAAACTATTTCTGGGATTCCCAGGTATCAAAATATCTGGTTCTAGTTGACTGCATGTGCTATAAGAGACAATTTAGCTTTTTTTTGCTGACCAATCAGGGCTTCTCTTCTGATTGGTACGGGGAATCCATCTTTTTGCCCATCTATCACAAACAGCTCACTGTGATTCATTGTGAATGCTGGGCCACGCATTGAGAGTTGTAGGAAACCCATTTACCGCCTTGTCCTCGATCACCTTGCGGACGTAGATGGTGGCCTGTGTGTACTCCCTCAGGTCCCTCTGCTGCTGGAAGATGAAGCCCTCTCGACACTCCCAGCAGAGCTCTGGGAACACAACACAAACCCACTTAACTTGTCTGGGAAGCCTGTCCACTCTAGCCAAAAGGTTGTGTTTTGCATGTTCCCCGTTTAATAAACCAGTCAACTACCTCACATAGAAGTGATTTAAAAAGGTCAACACGCATTGTTCTTCAGATGGGTCTGCCAACACCAACCAAACTGGGAGAATGACCTCTTTTGACATATTGATTTGGATTGGTCCGATATATCCAACACTGTATTTACCCGGCTGTGTGGTGTACTGCGGTGTGGTGCCCGTCGCCGTCTCCGGGCCAGAACAGTGGAGGGAGATCGCCTGGTCCACTATGAACAGTTTGCTGATGACCTCCCATTCGCTAGGCCAGAGCAAAGCTACACTGTGCAGGAAGAACATCACCACTTGAGACGATGCCGTAGTCCACATGGTGATCACAGACACACGCATTCATACTTAAATACATCCACAAAATATTTCAAGTCGGCTCGACTCATTCAACAATGATTGACACTCGACACATCTTCATTGAGCAAGCCGTTCTGGACTCAGCTAGAGCGGCTCCAACGTGTGGCATGTGAACATCCAATACGGTTGGGCTTGGAGACCATATTGGTAGATCAGGGTCAGGGGTACTCACTGTTGAAAGTCCCCGTTGATCAGGGACTCGTAGGTGAACATGAAGCCACCGTGGGGACAGAGGAGTAGGCTGTTGCCCACACTGGACACTGGGGATGACTTGGTGGGCCTCCTGTAGGGGTGTGGGGCGGGGCAGATGAGAGCCAACGTATGAGGCCACAGTAGTCCAATTCATAAGCCAGACCTGTACCTCACATCTTAAAAAGGCCTCTCTATCCAAACAGTTCTACTTCCTGATTTTGATGTTTTCTCCAAACAAACAACCGGCTGGTGTCAAATATACAGAATGACATGCAGCACCATGGGGGCGAGAGACATTAAGGTGATGATAGTTTCTCTGGTTCCTCTTTGATTTGATGGATGGGTTTCTGTGTGGTTCCTACTGAACAGCACAGAGCTGTCGCTTGCAGGTTTTCACACAATGCTCTAACACCATGTTCAATATTGTCCACATGCTGCGCGTCCACACCACATACCGCTGTCAAAAACACCCTTTTCCAGCTTTCAAAATCAGACAAACGCGTACCTGATGAATTTCTTCCACTCGTCCACAAAAAACATTGGCACTATGAAGAGAGTATCTGTGCCCTGGAATGACAAGAACACAGTGTTTTAATCAAAGGGTCTAAACAGCAGCTCATCCCAACTGACAACTGGAGATTGGCACAACACATTTAACCTGACTCCATTATGTGGGATGCTAGGGACGACTTCCCCATTGAAAAGGTGTTTGACCCTTTGACAAGGTCTGACCTTTACATGGTAACGAGGATCCTGAAACAGTCTGTCAGTGTTAATGAAACAACAGGATCCTCAAACAGTCGGTCAGTGTTTATGAAACAACAGTCTGACCACCATGTGACCCAACATGTGGTTTTTCGGCTCCCCTTCAGATGTGCTCGAGGAAGGAAACACGGTTGTTTACCACTGTAGACAAGGGTTCTTATGTGCTGTCGTAGGAGGGAAAAGGCGCGGGCATAAGGACCCAATGAAGTGTAAATCAGGTTTGGCATGAGGTCAACACGTCACATGTAGCCGCTGCTGTTGGCTGGGAAAGGGAGCAGCGAGGCCCTCCATACCTGAGGCCACTTGGTGAGCAGAGGCCGGTTCTTCTCCTGGAAGAGGTTCAGCAGCTGGTTCTTCTGGTCTTGGGCCATCATCTTGCTGACAGCCTCGTTATCCTTCTCCTCCTGCTCCAGGGTCTGGGCCAGACAAGGCGGTTGGCCGGGTGTTACAGTGCAGCCAGTGTCGGGAACGTTTCCCGTTTCCAAGCTTTTAATTATTTTTACCATAGTCGGCTGCTTGGAAGTGGGAATCAGCAGACCTTTGCTAAAAAGTGCTTTTTGACAAATTGTGATTAGCTAAAAATCATGATTAACCAAATACCGTTACTCCCTTTTTTGGGCATAGAGTACACACATGCTTGTAAAGTGATTAACTCTCAATAGACTCCAGCTCTCTGGGGAACTGGGTCTGGTCCTCTCACCAGGCACTGGCCACAGGGCAGTTGGCGTTGGGTGAACTCTGGGGCTTTGGGAAAATAGGCCCGGACCTTGATCCACACCGCCGAGGGCACAAGTCTCCTCTCCGTCTCCAGGATACTCAGACCCCCTGCGGGACAACAGCACCACAGGCTCACTCACCCCCTGCTGCTCATACTAAAACATTACAGCAGCTTCTGTAGGTCATCTCTCAATTATGTGAGTGAGTGTGCGTGTACCGTGTGTGCAGAGGATGTCTTCATTAAAGGTCTTCATGGCTTCCTCTGAGTCTTCAGGAAGATGGGGGCCGTACTCTAAAATGAAACCAAAACCCCAAACATCTAAACGAGGGATTTTGATCATGGCCACAATGGCCTTCTTTAGGCCAGACAGATCTAGAATATACTAATCTGTTTTTAATCTGGATTGTATCTAGACTTCAAAACTGTTCACAGAAAGGGCACAATGTACTGACAACCCTCTCAGCCTGTTTATACATAAGGGAAGTTTGTGATAAACCTTCACTTGAAAATGCACAAGCATACAGAGCTTCAGCTCTGCACTGAAGCAATGGTTTGCTCCTTGTCTCGAGAATATTCTTTCTAGACGAGAACCAATGGCTCGTCAAACTAGATTCAATGCAGCGTGCAATGCAACGCTTGTGTACATCTCATACAACCCCTCCACCCTTTTCTGGTGGAGAAAACAATTAACTTTGCATCAGGATCTCACAACCGTTTGTAAAGATTTTTAAGGCTACGTGTGAACCAGGAATCTGATGCTGCTTTGAAAATTACACCTAGTGAATGAATGAACTACCTGTCCATCACATGGTTCCATATAGGACTCTGATTGGTCAGTTGTTCTCCCACAAGCGCTTCACTTGAAAGCCTTGCAAGATAGATTTTCACGCCATCTTGGAAAACCAAGGCCGCTGATCCAAGCTGATTCTATTGCATTTAATTTTCTAAAGCTCATTTACCTAACCTTGAACTCCGAAGACCTACCTTTATTAATCCGGCTGTGTGCTGCCTGTCCGTTGGTCTGTCCACTGCCATGCATGGTTTCTTGCTCATCTTCCTCCAGCTGCTCCATGGCCAGCTGTCTCCAGCTGCGCAGAGATGACTTGCCAACCCAGTAGCCCTCCTCACCGCTGCTGCTCACACCCCCACCCCAAACACACACACACACACACACTAAAGTTACAAACATCAGCCAAAATGCTACACAAAGCACATCAGGTCACTAGCTGTAAAATAATATTGAGTGTTGCATGTTCAACAATTTGGGAAAATAAGAAGAATCTGTTCTGAATTTCTAAATATTAAACACCACAAAAATCTGACATATGCAAAAGGAAACCAGATGAGCCTCTTCACCCAAGTGTGCGTTTCACCAGGTTGGTGACCTCTCTGTAGTCCTCATTGAGCTGGTTCTTCAGTCGTAGAACCCTGCAGCGCTGGCTCACACACTCCCTGCACAGGGACGACCCTGCACACAGTCAATGGATGCTTGGTTCAATGTGAAAATGCATCTCTTTGATGTAGTAAACTATTGTTGCCATGGTTGGTGTAGCTCAGCTTGCTACATTTCTCTGGAGAGTAGCATCAGTGTAGTGAAGCTTGAAACTATATGCAGGGTTAAATAGTAAATGAGAAATGGACTGCATTTATTTAGCGCTTTTCTAACCAATATTTACAATATTGCCAAACATTCACCTCTTCATGCACTCATTCAGACACCGACAGCGGAGTCAGCCATGCAAGGCGACAGCCAGCTTGTAGGAATCAGTTAGGGTGATGCATCTTGCTCAAGGAGGAGCCGTGGATTGAACTAGCAACCTTCCGGTTGCAAACCCACTCTACCTCCTGAGCCACATGCCACTCCCTTGGGTGGCATGGAGGGCAACATCCCCCATGCCACCCAAATAATTGAGCATGTCGTTCTACAAGTCATGACTCCATAATTTCCTTAAGGGTGTAAACATTAAGGACCATGTCCTGCCAGGTCTCCATGTGATCTCCTGGGTGCAGTTAACCACTCATGGGGGGACATGAGAAGGGACCGCTTACCGTCCAGCCGGGGCCCGCCCCCGTAGCGCTGGTACAGGATGTGGGCAGCAGCCATGGACACACGCTTGGCCTCCCCCACCTTGTCCGGGTGAAGCTTGCCGTGCGAGCACAAAAAGAGGGAGTTGTCCATCTCTTTGGTGGCAGTGGAGTCGTCCAGCCACTTCTTCAGCCACTCCAGGGGGACAAACTCGTACGGCTGGCCTACGAGGTGGGAGGGGAAGGGTCATTCCGCTCTACTGCCACTCAAAGACGTTTCCCCCAGCAGGGGACTTAACCAGAACACTAGCACCACCACGACAACAGTGAACACTGGGATGAAGGTGGATCAGCCGATACGGCTGCGTGTGATCACTCTTCATTGTATGTGTGGCATGAGAAATATCAATGAGCTAAAGTGACTATTTCCATAGTTTGATTTTACGGTGCAGTAACACTTTAATTATAGATATTTGGTCACATTCTTGCTATATAAACCATTGTTTACTAGTTGGCATATTGACCCTGAACTATAGTTATATGACCAAAACAGACTTTAATCAAATGGGATTACATACATGAATACTAACAGTGGGATCCGACCATGTCAACTGATTGGACGAGAGGCATTCCATAGTGCTGAAAGAGTATAACAGCCCTGGGCCTTCCATCTGGGGTCACACAGAAAACCAAGGACAGGGGGCCCTGAGGACTGGGGCCCCCATCACAGGAGGCCCTGAGGACCCTATCACAGGGGGCCCCGAGGACAGGAGGCCCTGAGGACAGAGGGCCCCGAGGACTGGGAGGCCCCAGGGACAGGGGGCCCCTAGGACAGGAGGCCCTGAGGAGAGGAGGCCCCGAGGACATGGGGCCTGTGAGGACAGAGTCCGTAAGGACAGGCCCCCGGGGACACCGAGTACAGGGGGCCTGCGAGGACAGGGGGCCCCGAGGACTGGGGGCCCCGAGGATAGGGGGCTTCGAGGATAGGGGGCCTGCGAGCACAGGCCCCATGTCCTCGCAGCCCCCCCCCCAGCCAGGCTACCCCTTCAGGCTGGGTGCCCCCCCTCACCCAGGCTACCCCGTCGGGCTGGGTGCCCCCCCCACCCAGGCTACCCCGTCGGGCTGGGTGGGGGGTAGCTCACCGTCTTGCACAGGCAGAAGCTCATAGAGCTCCTTGACCTCCTCGTGCTTGGCTTTGCCCTTGTCCACGCTCTGCCTCCGCATTTCCGCCATCTCCGTGCACCACTCCTCAAACTTGTGGTTGTCCTGGTCCACCAGCCGCTGTAGAAAGCCTGGGGAGACGCCAAACCAGGTCCATGAAGTTTAAGATAAGACCAAACTAGGGAGGACAAATGGAAAATAAGAACTATGCCAGTGCATACATATTTTAACAACGGCGTTGTTATAAAAGCAACAACCTGCTTTTATAATTTTGTGTTGAGGGAAAGCCATTTCTTATATGCAGTGCATATCCGGTGCCTGTTTTGGCACTCCATTTCATTTCATTTATTCATGGCAATGTTTTTCTATTGTTAGCTTTCATTATACTTTTTTTTTTACCAAATAAATTTGCCTTTCAAATATATTTGGTAGTATTTGACGTAGCTGCTCCGGTAATTCAACCCGAGGTACTAGAAGTGGTATTACCCACCAGGCACTTGAACGTCGTTTGCGGTGGGGTCCGTGCTCTCCTCCTCTTGGACCTTGTACACCAGCATGTAGGCGTTCCTGGAGCAGTGGTAGCCTTTGCTGCATTTGGGCTTCCTTGTTTGGGATTTCACCGTCTCCGCTAGCAAGGAACAATGACAACCATAAAGTTCACGTTAAGGAACTGGATCTTCAAATGAATACCAACTCCTATCACAACGCCCCTTGGACCTGTTCTTTACATGAGTACCACCTCACGTCTCAACGCCCCTTGGACCTGTTCTTTACATGAGTACCACCTCACGTCTCAACGCCCCTTGGACCTGTTCTTTACATGAGTACCACCTCACGTCTCAACGCCCCTTGGACCTGTTCTTTACATGAGTACCACCTCACGTCTCAACGCC
Organism: Gadus chalcogrammus; assembly: GCF_026213295.1. Taxonomy (NCBI): domain Eukaryota; kingdom Metazoa; phylum Chordata; class Actinopteri; order Gadiformes; family Gadidae; genus Gadus; species Gadus chalcogrammus. The sequence goes on along the minus strand of NC_079412.1, from coordinate 1,454,077 downwards.
CCTTGGACCTGTTCTTTACATGAGTACCACCTCACGTCTCAACGCCCCTTGGACCTGTTCTTTACATGAGTACCACCTCACGTCTCAACGCCCCTTGGACCTGTTCTTTACATGAGTACCACCTCATGTCTCAACGCCCCTTGGACCTGTTCTTTACATGAGTACCACCTCATGTCTCAACGCCCCTTGGACCTGTTCTTTACATGAGTACCACCTCACGTCTCAACGCCCCTTGGACCTGTTCTTTACATGAGTACCACCTCACGTCTCAACGCCCCTTGGACCTGTTCTTTACATGAGTACCACCTCATGTCTCAACGCCCCTTGGACCTGTTCTTTACATGAGTACCACCTCACGTCTCAACGCCCCTTGGACCTGTTCTTTACATGAGTACCACCTCACGTCTCAACGCCCCTTGGACCTGTTCTTTACATGAGTACCACCTCACGTCTCAACGCCCCTTGGACCTGTTCTTTACATGAGTACCACCTCACGTCTCAACGCCCCTTGGACCTGTTCTTTACATGAGTACCACCTCACGTCTCAACGCCCCTTGGACCTGTTCTTTACATGAGTACCACCTCACGTCTCAACGCCCCTTGGACCTGTTCTTTACATGAGTACCACCTCACGTCTCAACGCCCCTTGGACCTGTTCTTTACATGAGTACCACCTCACGTCTCAACGCCCCTTGGACCTGTTCTTTACATGAGTACCACCTCACGTCTCAACGCCCCTTGGACCTGTTCTTTACATGAGTACCACCTCACGTCTCAACGCCCCTTGGACCTGTTCTTTACATGAGTACCACCTCATGTCTCAACGCCCCTTGGACCTGTTCTTTACATGAGTACCACCTCACGTCTCAACGCCCCTTGGACCTGTTCTTTACATGAGTACCACCTCACGTCTCAACGCCCCTTGGACCTGTTCTTTACATGAGTACCACCTCATGTCTCAACGCCCCTTGGACCTGTTCTTTACATGAGTACCACCTCACGTCTCAACGCCCCTTGGACCTGTTCTTTACATGAGTACCACCTCACGTCTCAACGCCCCTTGGACCTGTTCTTTACATGAGTACCACCTCACGTCTCAACGCCCCTTGGACCTGTTCTTTACATGAGTACCACCTCACGTCTCAACGCCCCTTGGACCTGTTCTTTACATGAGTACCACCTCATGTCTCAACGCCCCTTGGACCTGATTCTCTGGACCCAAGAGCCAACAAGACACTAGCTGTTTGTGAAAATAATGCCCGGTAATTCATTACACAGCCAGGGAATCCAATGGGACACGTATCATTTATTCTCTCAACACACCAACTCTTTGTGACATCCTTGCCTACGAGGGAAGCACCGTCTAGGGGTTCTCTGATGAGTTTAGAGCGGGGGTCCATCGAGTAGGGCAAAACAAACAACAGCAACTACAATCACTAGTGTGGCGCCTGTTTGTGTTCAGTTGAGTTTAGCAGCTATTTACCGATGTCCTCCTCAATGCCCAGCTGCAGCTTCTTGCCCTCCATCTTCTCGATCTCCTCGTCGTTGAACTTGTACCAGTCGCTGGTGCGGGCGTCCTTCACATGGGCGATGTAGTGGCCCGAGTAGGCGCTCACGCCCCGGTGGATCAGCACAGCACTCAGCTCGTACACACACTGCTGGTCTGGGGCGAGGGAGGGCAGGACACACGTGTTACATGGTGACAGACGACTGGAAACACAGGTGAGATGACTAGCCCCAGTGTCAGACTGCTTTGCGAGAGATTTCTCGTTGAGATAAAGACGTGTAATCGATTAGAGTTTTAGGATGTTCCTTGCATCCCTCACACCGAAAATTCAAATTGATGGGAAACGCTACAATAACAGAACAATAATAATCGACCTGCCCAAGTAAAGCCTATGTTTGGGGAAAGGAATAAATAGTTTGGTGGCTAGTTGTTTGTAGTTATTTAGATCTGGAAAGTTTAGATATTGGACCTTGATGATGAACTAATGATTAATCAAACTCTGATTTAAATAGCTTTCAGTTAACGAGGAACTAATCAATTCCAAACCTTATTATAAACTGGTAGAGGACTAATAGTAGACATTTTAAACGGGCCTGTTTTTCCAATCAGATGTATGATGGACAGATCAGCCTCCCAGTTGGTACAGTCCACAGGACAGGCTGGTAGGCTGCCCAGTGGCTCATTAATCCTCTCTAAATTTATACTATAGTTTGGTTAAAGAATGGTTCATCGTTAACTAAAGGCTTATAAATGATGACTACATGCATTATAAAGAGTTGCCAATGCATTTAGGGCTGAGAGATCTAGGAAGGAGGGGGAGGTACCTATGGTTACGACCCATGGCAACATTGTGATGCTTTTATTCTTAAGCTAATATTGTTGTTTTGTCTGAATGGTATAATGGGCGATGCTGCACATGAAACTGAACACACTGTGGCATCATTATATAGATTTCCTAGGAGCTTAACGCTCTCCGGGCCATCGATGCCCACCACTGCCCGGACGCAGTGTCATTCACCCATCACCATACTGTACCCTCTTGCCTTCAGTGTCTGTGTTATGACGTCTAGATTCCTTATTAAGAGGCAATTAGACGTACAAAGAGTACGTGACATGACACCTATTTTCTCGAAATGACGGTCTTATTTAAGTAAGCAACAACATGGCCTGCTGTGCTGCTACCTTGCGGGGTCTCCAGGAACGGCCCCATGTCCAGCTGCTCAGGGAAACTGATGAAGGTGTTGAGCTTCTTCTTGTGGCCCGTTGTCCTTGAAGAGAAAAAATAAATGCCACAAGTAAGAGCTTCCGACACAGTTGAACCCTTCCCTTTCCCCCGTGAAATGTCCCGTGTTTGTAGCAGCTTTCTAAACGTGCCTCAGTAGGTCTTCTAGGGCAGGGGTTCCCAAACCTTTTGGTTCCAAGGACCAGCATATTCATAAAAGCATTTGACGGACCGGTAGTCAATTTTAATGCATCATTTTAGGATGCATAATTTTAAACTAAGGATGTGGCTGTTTTTGAAGATGGTTTATGGATCTTATTCACAACAAATAAAGCAAAAGCAAATAACGTCTAGATTCCTTATTAAGAGGCAATCTAGACAAATAAAGCAAAAGCAATGAAATTCTCGAATCTCTGCCTCTTTTTTTAATTCAATAATATATAATAATTTATATGAGAAACACAAGAAAAATCAACCGAGACTTAAATCAACATAAAAGTAGTGCAAAGACAGTTTAATTACAGTGCTTAATTTACAGTGGTTTAGTTGCATATTACGAACAAGGTGGCAACAAAGGCAAATTGTACGAATGGAATACACCAATATTAAACTTTCAGAACAATTCACAAAATGTTTCCCTTTTCTCCACTACAAATAGGGTGTATGGGTTAATGTGTTGGAGGGAATAACAGTGAACCGCTGTTCTAGGGGACTGACCTGTCGAAGACGAAGCGCATCAGCTGCAGGTTGAGGGTGCGCGGCAGGCTGTGCAGCTTGATGCGCCTCGTGGCACACTGCTTGTTCTGGCAGCTCTCGCAGAAGTAGCGGTTATCTCCGTCTAGCTTCTCTTCCTGCAAGGCAGGCACACAGCTTCCTGATTTTAATGCTTCTTCCCGATGTCACATGTCTGTCCAAGTAGCTCGGCAGGGCGACAATAGATCAGGGCCGGACAGTGTGGTTGGTGTAGTAAGTACACCGGTTTGACTTTGCCCTACGACATGAATTTCAGCGAAACCGTTCAACGGGTAGGGTTAAGGTCATTTGATTGAAGTAAAATAATGAAAAAGATGCACGGACCCCTGATTTATGATGCGTACAACCTACACGCCCCACTCCAGAATTCTCCTAAAGTAATGCTATAGTGGAGCTACGCCACCATTTAACATAAGAAAAGAATGGTACTATTGCGAAGTGGACATTTAGTTGACGTCAAGATTTTAATTTCTGAAACGGTTCACTTGATTAAATAACCTGTTTTATTTGAATGTCGCTTCAAAAAGAAAAATAATATATATCACAAGTCAAATTTTGTGTGGAGGAAATAAGCAAGGGAAACCAGGTAGAATGAAGCCCAGTGATATGCAGGCTGGTAATTGCATCCTATAACCGAGACCAACAAAAAGCCATTTCTATGGTAAGTGACTACGACTACTACTACTACTCTTCATCCCCTATGGGACATAAGGCTTCAATGAGCACTCTCCATTCCACTCGGTCCCTGGCAGCATGTTGGGCCTCTTCCCATGACAGGTTCATCTGTTTCAGCTCTTGTGTCACAGTTCTGCGCCAGGTGGTTTTTGGCCTCCCAGGTTTTCTTTTGCCTGGTGGTGTCCATCTTAAGGCGACCTTTGTGATGCGGCCCTGCTCCATCCTCAACACATGTCCTAGCCATCTCAGGTGTCTGTGCGAAATCTCCTTGGTGATGCTCCAGCTTCCCGTTTCTTTGTACAGGTCATTGTTGGAGATCTTATTAGGCCAAAAGATTTGGCATATTATGGAACACTTCCATTCTCCTCATGTCTGTTTTGACAACCCGCCAGCTCTCTGAACCATACAGCAGAACAGACTTAACATTGCTGTTGAATAGGAGCATCTTTGTTTTAAGGCTGTATATTTTTGATCTCCAGATGGGACAGAGGTGGGAGAAGGCACCCTGAGCCTTTCCTATGGTAAGTGACAGTGTTGGGGGTAACACGTTACAAAGTAACGTGCTACAGAAACGATATTACTTTTTTGGGTAACAAAGTAAAGTAACGCATTACATTTTAAATATCAGTAACTAACTACACTACTTTACTAGACTATAGTAACGCGCTTTCCTGCGTTACCAAAGCCGTATTTGCCTGCGTGTAAAGTTCTGATCTGTTGTTGTGCATGCATGCGTGCCGCCTCTGTGTCTGCAGTGCCAGCTTAACTCGGCACGTTGCCGTAGCGATCGATTTGAGTGACGTAGCTGCTTGTGCGAAGGAGTGTTCAAGTGTTGGAAAGCTGAAGCAGGTGACCCAGAAAGACCGGCCGGTTGCAGGGTTCATTGTAGAAGACATGCTTCCCCTGTCGACTATTGAATCGCCCAGATTTAGAAGAATACTAGATAAAATACCCGCGACTCGCAAGCCAACATCCGACAGGAAGACATTTTCCCATTAACTGCTGAACAAGTGTTATACCGACATGGAATCAAAGCTCAAAATAATTTTCGAGTCTTCCCTGGATCATGTGTCCACCACCGCGGACATTTGGTCCGCCAATAACAAAAGTTAGTTAGGAATGACGGTGCACTGGATAGACAGCATTACTTTAAAACTTGATAAGGCTGCTCTTGCCTGCAAGAGGGTGAGAGGAAGACACATTTACGATGTCATAGCTTGCGAAATAGATCAGGTTCATTCAGCCTTTGGACCACATAAAGTAACAGCATGTGTCACCGCCGCTTAAGTGCATTTCTGTTTTAATTGTATGGGATAAAGTGACCTTTTTTATATTTTTCATTGACTACTTAATTTTTGTTCTCGTTAGCCAAAGCCTGTGTTTTGAAACTTGTGTGTTGCTGCTGATTGACCTCAACATAGCCTACTTTATCCTGTTGTTTGTGGATTTTACAGTGAGGCATTTCTTTGTGCAGACAGGGATATCATTCTTTCATCTTTGATTTTTTCTATTAATTAATTTTTGATTAATTTTATTGTATGACAATGTTTATATGTGAAGCACTTTGAGTCTGCCTTGTGTACGAAAAGTTCTATATAAATAAAGTTGCCTTGCATATAGTTTTATAGGCTAATTTGTATAGATTCATACAATAAACACTAAGTGATGATAGGGCTATGATGTTTATCCATGTATCTACAGTAAATTGAGAAATGGGAAAGTAAAGTAATAAGTAGTGAAGTTACTTTTCAAATGCAGTAACTAGTAAAATAATCTCATTACAATTTACAGAAGTAACTAGTAATAAGTAACTTTTTTTGAGTAACTGGCCCAACACTGGTAAGTGAAGCATACCTTTATTGTGAGCCCAGATGAATTATGTTAAAGCAGGATAACTTTACTGTCTCAGTGACTGGCCCTAATGGCGGCAGGTCTTTTGCACAATAGTTTGAGTCACATGATTGGCTCCTGCAATCGGCAAATTTCAAGTTGATCAGCCGATCATCAATCACGTGTTTACGGTGTATATCAACCGATAAAGATCGAGCAATCTGTGGCTCGTATTGGGTTCTACCAAAAGTTTTTCTTGTGTTTGGTTTGGGGAAACCTTCTTGCCTGTTGATCTCCTGTGCAAACACAGTGTTGTCATAGCTCCACCACAGGGGTGTACACTAGGGGTGTAACGAAAGATTCCGTTTTTGTACCTAACGTATTTCTACGTATTTGTACCTAACCGTCACGGTACAGGCACTTTTGGGTGGTTACAGAGGTGGACTGCGGTTCGTAAATGTGGCATACATAGCGTTAACATGGCGAATGTAAAGGCTTGTATTGCAATGCAGACTTTAAAACTTGGAAGTCAGAATCCCCCCCCAGACCGGGTAGCCCAAGTATACTACTCCGATTCCGTAACTAACTATGGAGACCCCTCGAGCATTCGCAGTTCTCCGTCGGGGTGTCGGATACGCAATGCAATTCGCCGCACGATCGATTTTATATGTTGGCAACAAACCATGTAAGAAGTGTTGTAAATAAACTTTGAAAGCTTTTCAAATCTTATTTGTGTCTTTTATTGGTCCTTAATCTTCAAAGTAAACAGATAGCGATTAGTATAGGTCTATGATTTTATTTTACGGAATTAAAATGGACAGCTCTAATATACATATAAATATGTCAAATAACTGCCGATATACCTGAGTTTTTGAATATTGGGCGATATTAGGGCTGGGCGATATACCGGTTTTAAAATTATACCGGTATATTTTTGAAAAGCGATATGTAGTTGAGACAATATCGCCATACCAGTATATTATATATTATTTTGATGTTGCCTTGCGAGCGCTATTTTATAAAGCTGACTTCTGCTCTCTAAGCCTACAAACCATGTTCAGCTGCTCAATCCCGCCCCCCCCCGTACGTAGCGTTCTCCCACCCACGGACGTTTCGCATCACAACAAAACGTTTCTCGTGCGCACGAGAAAGTATCTGGTGCGCATATCACACTCTCTGTGTGTGTGTGTGTATGTATGTATGTATGTATGTATGTGTGTATGTGTGTATGTGTGTGTGTGTGTGTGTGTGTGTGTGTGCGCAGTGGACGAGGGAGCGGTAGCGTGCATGTAAGTTTAGTGAAGTAATGATCGAGTCCGGATGTGTGTAAAAGAATAAAGCACCCGGCAAGAATCGGTGGCCGCTTCATTCCGACCATATTCAGACCTATAAGCAGACCCACTGCCGTTCAAAGTGAAGGGTGTGTTGCCCCTGAGAGATCATCGGCCCTGGAGGGAACGTGTCTGGGAGCCGACAGCAGAAAGTTGTAACACTAACCATCTCGTAGTCAGAGGCGGAGCGCAAGAAAGTAGTACGTGCTCCAATAGTGCAAAATAAAAGTAAAGCACATTAATTTGAATGATTTTAGCTTGTGTGTGATTTATCGCGGGCACGGGCACACACAAGCTAAAATCATTCATATTATAGAAGAGGCTGTCAAGGAAAACAGGATTTTTTGTCTCAGATGACGTCTGTGGTATCACTCCGCAAATAGTCCGGTAACTTGTCAACTCCAGCGTCTTCGGTTGCTATGCGACGTCAACGTCTTTGGCGGACTATTTCTCTGCTGATCAACACTACGAATGCTGGTTACAAATAAATTGTAAAAAGACCCAGCATGAAGTTATTTTTTCGTTTAGGCAAGTAGCCGTGTAATAAGCGGGATAATGTATAGAACGTCGTCTGTCATTATTGAAAATAAGCCCCTTCAGGTCAGTGTCCTGTTCGCCCTGTCGGGGTTTATTTTCCCGATAATGACCGGCGTTCTTTACATTATCCCTTCTATAGGCTATCTGTTGTTAAAGCGCAGCTGTTCTTCATTGAGCTAAATAAGTGGTTGATAGTGGCGCGGAGTTAAAACTACACACTTTACCTGTTTTGTTCAAAATGTCGTTATAATATCGTATATCGCCATTCGAACAGAAAATATTGAGATATGAGTTTTGGTCCATATCGCCCAGCCCTAGGCGATATATATCGATATGTCATTTTTCACTCCCCCCCCCCCCCCCCCCCCCCCCAATATCGGTATCGGCCCCTAAAATTGGTCGGTCGAAATATGCCTTAGCAACAGTCGCCAGCGACGGGAGCTGAATGATCACCACCGCCACCTTTTCTCAACAGAGGCATACAGTAGAACGTGAATGATTTGTAGGTTCAGATCAACTGCGCAAGGGGTACCTTGAGGAACTCTGTGATACACTCATTGAGGTTCTTGTGGCCTTGGATGTTGAGCTCCAGCTCGTAGAATCTGGACGGAAGGGGTGATGCTCGGCCACACTGGTTACAACTGTGCAGAGAAACATATTTTTGGACATAAAATATAATTGAATATAGACTTTGTGTGATATAAAATAATAAGAGTAATAGAAGTTTGTCTACTAGCGCCCCAACGTGATATTTTTTAAAGGTTTGCATTCTTTGAAGAAGCCAAAAGCCACATACTTAATCACCACTAGAATATCTTCATGAGGTCTTAATGTCTTCAGACAGTCCCGGTGAACTTCACCAGGCGACAAACACATAATAAACACGTAAGCTAACATGCAAACAATGAGTCAGGAGTCTTGGAGTCAGGGTCTTAGGAGTTAATATCTTACACAGTAACATAGGAGAACTGGCCGCAGAACTGGCGCTGAATGATGTTCTGGAGAGTGGTGCTCTTCTGTTTGGATAAGGTGTCTTCCAACAGGGACAGGAACAGTTTGGAGAACTCCTGGGCGTCCTAGGATGCAGAACAAGGGTAGGAACACAAAATTGGGTAAAGTGAAAATTAGATTTTTTGCTAACTCTGGCACATTTACAACTAAAACTAAAAATGTCAATACATTTGCATTGTTCCTTTTAAATAAATAAATAATAAATAAAGGTAGATGCGTTTCAAGATGCGTAAATGTTTTGCTTTCTACCATCAGGATTGTTGTTAATTAATCTTGAAGGTTTTGACATGGTTATTGTTAAAGGGACTCTCACCTTTGTTGCATTTTTACACTTTTTTTGGATAAGGTTAAATTGGTATTAATAAGGTAATAACACTCTAATATGCAAGACAGACCCAGCAGGAGTAAAAACAAACAATTATTTTACTCTCATAACATTTAGTGAAAACTTCAACCAATAAAATTCTTCGGACCGAATGACCTTATTGGCCGACAGACCTGTCTGTTTGCTGCATGGATATATAAGGTTTTCCATCTGCTTCTTGTGGCGCATTCGGGCCCGCGTCATCAAGGCGCGTCCTCAACTAGAGGGTTTGTTTTGATTCCACGGCAGACAGTAGCGAGTAGCGACCGTAGCGACTGACGATGGCAGACCAAAGTGGTCCACGGCGTACTGAAACTGCACCATTCAGTCCGATTAGGGGACTCATCTCGGACTCAGACTCACAGAGTTACCCTCCTCTGGAGCCTCAGGAAGACCTCCAGACTGTTGGCCACCAACTGCACCATTCAGTCCGACAAGGGGACCCGATTCGGCCTCAGAAGCCAAGTGGTCCCGCTCCCCTGGATGATTCTCAGGACCTCCAGACCGTTGGCAACCAACCGCACCACTCAGTCCGATTAGGGGACCCGTTTCGGACTCAGACGCGAAGTTGTCCCGCTGCTCTGGAGCTCCGGGAAGACCTCCAGACCGTTGGCACCCAACCGCACCTCTCAGTCCGATTACGGGACCCATTTCGGACTCAGACGCGACGTTGTCCCGCTACTCTGGAGCTACAGGAAGACCTCCAGACCGTTGGCACCCAACCGCACCACTCAGTCCGATTACGGGACCCATTTCGGACTCAGACGCGACGTTGTCCCGCTACTCTGGAGCTACAGGAAGACCTCCAGACCGTTGGCACCCAACCGCACCATTCAGTCTGATTAGGGGACCCATTTCGGCCTCAGACGCTACGTTGTCCCGCTACTCTGTTTGTAATGCTCATACACCTTTCTTATACTCAGTGGGAACACTGTCCTTCAACATGGGGCCTCAAAACGGTATCACACGAAGCCCATAAAATTACAGTGAGCCAGCTGCTAAATTTCTTGTTTACTAGACCCCTGGTAGATATTATGACCCCTGGGAGTCTAAACATAACCCATGGGAGTCTAAACATAACCCATGGGAGTCTAGAACTTTTGTACTGTAGCGACCCTGGGACAGTTAAATAGTTTGTGTGTTATGTGTTACATTATATTTCGTTGTCCGCTATGCCAGTTGTTCTATGTGCATGTATTGTAATGTTCTTCTTGTCAATCAGCGTGGGGGCGAATCATTAGGTTAGCTGGGGGAGGGCCTTGGAAGAACAGGCGGGTGGGGGCCTGCACGCGAGTGAGACCGTGTTGGGGGTTGCCGGGGTAACCAGGGTTTGTTTTGTGTCGGTTTTCTGCCGTTGGTTACAATGTTACGGGTTTCAGTGACCTGGTTTTGGTTCATTAAAACTACCTTCAACTACTAATGACTCGACATCATTATGTCACCGGCGAGGTCGTTACAGTACTCTAAAAGATAATGCTTAGTTTTGTACTCTAAAAAATAACGCTTAGGGGGTGGGGCATTGGAGGAAGGCGGGATGATTTGAATGTGCTGTAATTCTCAAATGCAACAAAGGTGAGAGTCCCTTTAAACATCGATACGCTTTAATGTTTAGGAAAAGCTCTAAGAAAAAGTGTTTGCACAACTCAATTGTAGGCCAATTCCATTCAATATTATATGTATAAAATATTGTGTCCAATACAGCGCAATTTACATATTGTCTACATGAAGAGTGTAACACAAATCCCATTTTAAATGCCTTTGTACCAGTATATTATCTGGTCAGTGTGTTTTAGTGTGAATGCTTGTTAAAAACTGAATTGAATGGATATGACTTGACTCCTGAGGTATTTTGACATTATGAATAATTTTTTATTTAATTGAACATGATTCTGCTAACAAAAATGTCAGTGAAATTAGGTTTTATGAATACTGCCTTGGAATTGTATTTTTTTTTATCTTCTATCTAGGGTATATATATTGTCAGCAGATGTTTGGGTTGAGTCATACCTGTTGTTGCCCCGTATCCAGCCCCAGTGCTTTCACCAGCCCCGATGGGTCAATGTATCTTCGGTTGCTGTTTTGCAGTAGTGCAAATAGATATTGGAGATGTTCGCAAATGGACTCAGGTTCGTAATCTGAAATGTGGATAGAGGAAAAGACAATGCACCAATTTGCATTAATATTTTATAAATACAAAAACAAGTTTTCGATCTTGATATTTTACAGATTGATCATTTAAAAAGATTCACTTTTAGTTTGACAAAAGTTTCAGTTTCAATCCTCAATTGAATTGAGAAAAAGGAATCACGACGATTCACGACGATAAACAGCAGGTCACTGTGAAGGCATATGCTTTGTTGGTTTTTGACAGGAGGTGTTCAATATTTCTAAAACAAATTAACCTACAGTAAATTCTGATCGGTCAATAAGAAACTAGTATGGGACGGCATATTGCTCAAGAATGACTAAAGGTTGGGCAATGGACATTGGAGATAGAAAGACGCATATTCTTTCCTTACACAGAACAACCTCAGATTTAATTAGTCATAACTCTCATAGTCTCTGGTAGTCTTTAAAAGTACGAGGCATAAGTATATCCTTCTAAAAAGAAACATGTTGGCGAGTACTACCCTCCTACCATAGACGGCCAATAGATCAGCAGATGACATTACCTAGTTGGATGTTGTGGTCCTGGGCGCGAGGGTTTTGGCACAGGTAGAGGCTCCTGCGCAGCTCTAGGTTGTGGAACCATACTTGCAGGAATGTGTTAACATAACAAGTTGCTCCAAGGTTTGTCAGGCCCACAAATGTGTTCTGTGGAATCAATTGTTCACATATGAGTTTTGCAATAGGCCTCTGTGATGAGGAACCTGAGAAAGAGAACAGGAGTGAAGCACGATACAATTTGAAAAATACCTTGTCTCGACGCTCTGAATTAGGGTCATCGATGTTGTGGAAAGCATTTTCATCGATCTCTCCCAACCAGGCCTGTTCTCCGATACCCACAAGGCAATTAGGGTTACCTTTACAATTCCTCCTGCCCCAATGAAAACCGGTTATTCACTTTTCCACAGCTATCAAAATGCATACATTTAAAACGTGTGAAGCTTGTCACAGAAGTAGCTCATAATAAACTGCTCTACGAGAAAACGACAAGCTCTTTTTTTAAGCAAATATTGCACATTTGTATTCCACCACAGCAGAGAGTGATGCGGGGTAGGAGGGATGCGAGTTCCCGGGTCCACCACATACCTGCAAGTCCCTCTTCTGCAGGCGGGCACATTCACACGATAAGATAACTCTACGTGTTCCCGGCCGATGTCCTCCGGCTTCACGGTCTCCACCCACCGCCAGGCAGCCTTCTCCAGCTGCAAACGGGGCGCCATAACCTAACAAACCCACAGCCGAGAACCGGGCAGAAAGAGGTCAGCGAACCGCGGCCTAGCAGACCTGTTGTGATCGGTGCTAATGTTGTTAGCTGGGCGGTGCGTCGGTCATCCTGCAACTAGCTTAGCCTCATCAGGCAAACCCCAAATTTCCCCGTTTCGTCTGGTTTCAAAAGTAATCCTTCCAAATGAATTAGCATTGATATGCCCCGACAATGGAGAATTCACAATGAAAAGAAGGGCACGTTACCGTAACCGAGCGGTATCGAATGGAACTCTTTAAATCAAACTAATATCCATCACTAGCGCTAGCTTGGAGGTTAGCACAACACAAGAACTATGCTAACGAGTCAAAATCAAGCGTATACAACCCGATACGCATTTCATTTAAAATAATAAATATTTTTTAACCTTGTCCTTGGTGAGCTATTGATTAAATTTCCATTTTCACATTTTAGTCAAAAAAATATTTAGATTTAGCGCCCTTGCGTCAGTTTATAAATAAATTATTCCTCTGCTCCACAGCAATACGACGTCAACACTTGACGTCGCCTACGTCATCCCAAGCTCTCGCCCCCAAGGCCTCTTACCATTAAACCCCTGTACAAAATGGATTACAATGTCCAGTTTAAAAATATATATATATCTGATGATTTGGGGATTTGGAAATCCAATGATTTGCTGCCATTTTCTGCCAGTTTTTAACCCTCATAGGGTGTACGTTTTTTTGTTACACAGGAGGTGCTGCTGGGTCTGGTGGACCCATTGCCTTTAATTCAACATAATCAAACTTTTTTTTTTTAAATACTCACCAGATGGTTACTTCATCCCAATTGCAAGTAATATAAACAACACATATGTTAAATTTGTTCCTTTTACCTTTGTTAAATCACATTTATGAATAGAGGTGCCACTCGTTTTTGTTTATTTTTGTATTAAAATGTAACAAAATAAGGAAATGCATCATAAAACAGGCATAACAGGGAAATAATCAACATCATTAGAAATTGAAACATACTCAATCACATCTGTCTGAACAACACATTAAAGCCTTTGAACACGGCCATTATAGGTATATCAGACTATACCACACATGAGGGGCAGAGTCTCACTGTGTGTGTATCGCATGTGTATTTTTGGCACTGGTTGCATGTATATTGTGTTTTTCTGTCCATCATGGGTCCACACACTTCACAGTGTTTCTTTTTGGCTGACGGGCTGGTCCTACATCGGGCTGCTCGCGGGCTGGTCCTGGGGCTGGCTGCTTGCGGGCTGGTCCTTGGGCTGGCTGCTTGCGGGTTGTTCCTGGGGCTGGCTGCTTGCGGGCTGGTCCTGGGGCTGGCTGATCGCGGGCTGGTCCTGGCTGCTCGCGGGCTGGTCCTGGCTGCTCATGGGATGGTCCTGGGGCTGGCTGCTCGCGGGCTGGTCCTGGGCTGGCTGCTTGCGGGTTGTTCCTGGGGCTGGCTGCTTGCGGGCTGGTCCTGGGGCTGGCTGCTCGCGGGCTGGTCCTGGCTGCTCATGGGATGGTCCTGGGGCTGGCTGCTCGCGGGCTGGCCCTGGCTGCTCACGGGATGGTCCTGGGGCTGGCTGCTCGCAGGCTTGGCCTGGCTGCTGAAGGGCTAGTCCTGAGGCTCTTTTACGTTTCGGAGCTGGCTGATGCTCATCCTCCTCTTCAAACTCAGTGTCAGACTCTGAATTTTCAGAAATGTTATCCTCACTTTCTGAAACAATTTCCTCTGCATCACCATCAAAACCCTCTGTCTCTTCAAATATCAACTGTAAGGCAGTCTGAACAGAGAATCGCTTTGCCATCTTGATCAGTTGTGGTATGGAACCACGCTGACAGAGCTTTTTTATAGTGTAAGGTCCCCAAGCTTGGTTCCCGCAAGACAGAGGGTGAAATGTGGGTGTAGATAGTGTTGGGTGCTCCAATTTCAACCTTGTGCGGGAACAGTGGGTGCACACTGTGGGTGCTCACACCAAAGGCCCATTCACCTGCTTTACTCTCTCCTTCTCTCTCTCTCTCACACACACACAGAGGAGGAAGGGAAAATGAGGGTGCACAGAACCTAAGTTTTCCACACTTAAACTAGCTCCGGGTCCACTGGACCCGAACACCCTGTGTGTAATATAAATGTGAAGGGGGGGTAGACAGGGGGGGGTCATTGAATTTTTTTTTCTGATTTATGTTCCTCACAGAAAATGAGCCAAAGCCAATGATTCTTAGTTCACAAAAATAATTATTTGTATCACTTTTATTAAGCTAAAAACTGAAAACCGGTCCCACAGACCCGAACACCTTATAAGGGAACATTCGATTGGATCACTGTGATCCATCTGCCAAATTTTCCAACTGAATGCACCCTTCCAATGGGATCAGGATAATCCTGTGTTTTTTTTGATCAAATCCCAAACCGAGTTCAAAGTTTTGAAAAACTCAAAGGGCAGGTTTGATCTGATCAAATGTAAAATCGGATTACATGATCAGATTTTAGTTTGGAATCCCTCTTTTGCTTTGAAAACCCATTTCCAAGAATTGATCCAATCCGTGATCCGAAATACCACTGGATTACTTTTGAAAAACTGGGCCCAAGGGACAGAAAAGGGAAAAGAGAGGACAATTTATAAAGAGAGGAAAAAGTAAGAGAAATAGAGAAATATTTTCTCTATTTTCTATAATAATTTCATAATAAATAAAATAAACTATAGAACACATTTCCTTAGCCAGTGTATCGGCAGGTCACTGTTGATATTCTTGCGGAAAACAAACTTAAAACATTTAGCAAGCACTGTAGTTTTCAAAAGTATTTTTAAAGTTGTATTTACATTTGTGGCAGGGATGGGCTGATAGTCGATTCTAGCGAGTATCGCCGATAGATGGATTCCATCGTCGATTGTCTCAAGTTGTCGATAAAAAGGCGATAATTTTTTTAATAAAAAAAATTGAAAAACGGCGCTGTGGTGGCTTTTTTTACAACTTAAAAAGCCCCGCAAATTGTAATTGAAGTTAACTGGCACAGGTGGAAACACACTATGTAGCTGACCTGCCGTATTCACTCACTGCTACAAGGAAAGGGGAGGGGCTCGAAACCTACCGCTCTGCTCGCACGGCGAAATGACATCACACCCCGCTGCACATGTCACTTTGAAAAACTTTGAAAAGAAGAATTAAATAGAAAAAAATCTGCTTGAGCAGGGGAAAATGTTTCACAATTCATTCTCATTTGTAAGGGAAACACTGATATGTGTAACTATACTCAAAGCCTGTGTTTTCTTTCACCATATTAGCCTACCCTGCAGCGCAATGGCAAAGGCTGCGCGCACAGTTTACGGGGCGATGTATATATTTTTGAAATGATTTAGGAGTTTATGATATCAGGCTATATGATCAAATTAATGAAATATTAGATTATAACAGAGTATTGAACATAACACAAGTATAACAGATGGCGAAGTCTTCACAAAACTCTTTTAAAACGAAAAAAAAATGCTGGCAGAGCAAATAAAATAGAAATGGGCACAAAATTGGCTAGGCCTATTGCAGACTGCAGAACGCAGTCGAAAGAAAACGAAATTTGGATTCAAAGGAACGAATAATCCAATGTTTACAAGCTTTAGCTGACAAACAATAATAGTCCAATTGTATTGTGCAGTGCAAGTAGGCCTAAAAGCATAATAATAAATTTAAAATTAAGTCTAAGTGTCCATTTCGCAAATTAAGAAAATGTAAATAAATTATTTCAGAGCAAATAAAATAAAAATGGGCATTTTGCAAACATTTGCTAGGACTATTGCAGACTGTAGAACCAATCGAAAGAAAACCTAATTTGGATTCAGAGGAACGAAATAATCCAAATGTATGCCTAAAAGCCTAATAATAAATACACATTTTAAAGTGTGTGCATAGCCTACAGGTTTCTGGACAAGAACACCAGCATATTCACCTTTTCTGGCTTCAACAAGCTCCTCAGTGGCGTGACAACGCTGCCTGCAGTGCTAAATACACGCTCAGAGGCCTGTTTCAGGTAGCTGGTTTTGAGGCAACCCCGAGTTTGTTCGCTCTGAGTTAGTGGAAACTCTGGATTTTCCGTTTCAGGTAGCAGGTTCAACGCAACCGAGAGTTAGTTGCTGCGGCAACATACGCCGTGGGTCTAACCTGCTCGGGAGGTGGTTAGACCTACTCTGAGTTTGTTGTCTATAAGGCTGAAGGCAGCTCTCCGACAGAAGGAAGTGTTAGAAATGGCATGTCCTTTTCTACGAGAGCCTGTGTACGTAGAGGCTTCGATCCTCAGAAGGAATCTCCGTCAGGAACGATTATTAAGACCCCGGTTGGATATACTTTATTTTCCTGATAATTTTCTTCACGAGCGCTATCGTTTTTAAGCGCAATCCATCATTTATTTAGACCACCTTCTCAGCCCCCATGTTAACTGTCAAACGCACC
Organism: Gadus chalcogrammus; assembly: GCF_026213295.1. Classification (NCBI taxonomy): domain Eukaryota; kingdom Metazoa; phylum Chordata; class Actinopteri; order Gadiformes; family Gadidae; genus Gadus; species Gadus chalcogrammus. The sequence continues at coordinate 1,437,017 of NC_079412.1, read as the reverse complement.
GGGGGCATGCTTGAAGTTTAAGTTTAAGTTTTTTGACGCAATTAACGCATAAGTAGAATGATCTGCCCCGTGCATCCCACCCGCTCTGTAGGCTACTACAGTCACTTTAACGTTGTGGCTTTCCCATGATCAGAGTAGCTGACTAACCACGGACCTATAACTGCTGCAAGTCAAGAAACTCATTTTAAGAATGCAAGGCAGAAAAGTCCCTGGTACTGCTTTTAACCAGATGCTGTTCTTCCCTACACGCACATGCTCAGCATAATCGTATGCAATGTTCACTGAAGTAAAACCCTTTGAGTAAACTGTTCAACAAAATAACTTGTCCCACCACAGCCCGTGTTCTAATAAAGACAATCTACTTTTTATGAGGATTTCTTTATTTCCTGAAAGCACAAAGTCATTCATATTGGGTATGTTTTTAGAGCAGGGAACAGTATCCCAGTTTCCACCTCACCCACCTTTAACTTATGTTCCAACATTTGGATCTCCAAAGCATCCTTTTGCATCTTTTGAATTGTTACAATTGCATGAAGGTTGGTGAGGGCATCTGGTTCAAGTAGCCTAGGGCGATGACGCCATCAGTAACTGGAAGAAGATGATTAGACAGTGAAATTATTACTTGAGCCAGAATATTGCCCCATCCAATTTGTAACGTGCTGTGTTGCGTGTACATATTTAATTATTTTGAATAACCAACCTCTTATAAAAGCATTTCTATCCTGGAGGGTGGGGGGGGTCAGAGGAGCTCCCCCCAGGGATGCCCTCAGCCACAGGACCCATACTCTGTTCGCTGAGGGCCATCCCCTCAGCCTCTGTGAGGGCTGCAGGGGTGGACCCCCTCCAGTCTTCCGGGCCTCTGCTTTTTTTCGATTTGCTAACATGGAGGAAAAATTTTACCCTAAAATTCAGTAAGCGCAATTTTGAAGACATGTCTATATATATATGTAATGCTTTTTGCCTAGGTGTAGCATTCTAATATATCTAAATCCTATTAACTATTGGCAGTGTTGGTGTGGCTGGGAAATGTACTACTTACATTTACTGCTTAAATATAGGCCCATCACATGTTGAAAATAGCTGTTAAGGCTGGTAGAGCAGGCAAAACAGCACAATTGATTTGATTTCAATTAAACATTAGTTTACATTTTTGAACTACGTATATTTTTGTACTTCATCTTCATTTGCTGCCAAGTCCTCTTGGGGCAACTTGGGGTTGCGTAAATTGACACACACACATACACACAATTTACATATTGAATGAGTGGAAGATATTAAACTATCCTCTTATTTTATTTTACTAATTTATTTTACACAGGCATTGACTTGTTCAGCTATTTCATGCCAAGCAATCTCTCGCGCTCTCGCTGCCGCGGCGGTATTGTTTTTTTTTGTTTAAAGGGGTAACTGCTCGGCATACGCGTTCATTAGAATTTCCAATTCCGTGGGGAAAAGTAAGTGGATCTCCGCTTTTGGTCCATGTTTGATCATGTTATCAGAGATCCATTGATGATGGCTCTTTATAGTCAACAGGCACGCCCCCAACCCAGCGTGAACACACTCCGAGTTGATTAAGCCAACGCTGATCGCCTATCCTGAAACCGAAAACCCAGAGTTGCTTTTCAACCCTGAACTCTGAGTCAACCAACTAAGAGCGCAGGATTAAACTCAGAGTATATTAAACCAGCTACCTGAAACAGGCCTCAGAAGGTGAACTAGTTGCGCATATACAAAGATATTTACTCGCAATCTTGGCCATTAACGGAAAGCGGTTCTCGTTTGCCTTCCACCATGCGAGTGGGTAACTGTCCCCATCCAGTGCATCTTCTTGCAGGTAGGCTGTTACTTCTGCGTTTGCCCGTTGCTCCTCAGTGAGTGTCACAGGTTGCTTCGCCTTTCTCAAAAGGCTACCCAGGGAAGGTTTTATTTTCTTAGGTGGTGGTGGTGGTGGAATAGGTGCCACTGGCTGCTCCGTCTCAACATCCTCCACTCTGACCCTTACCTGTCCGGTGGTCTGCCTCCTGCAGAATGACACCATCTCTGCCTCCAATCGAACTCTCGTGCTGTCGAGGGAAACGGCATCGATATGGTCGCCCTTGTAGCGGGGGTCGAGGAGAGCAGATAAGCGCATTAATTTTAATGACGCTTCATTGTCGTATTTGTTATCTAGTTCCAGCAGCACCCCGCTTTTAATGACGGACGTCATCCGGACGTCATCGTCGTCTTCCTTCAAGACGTTGTCTTTCAATAATTGTAGCATGGGCAGCAAGGAAGAGACTGTCACAAAAGAGGTTTTAAAGCTTTGTTCACTGCCTCCAGCACAGCTTCATCTTGCCATGTCAGGTTTGGCAGGGGACGGCGGCTTCTGTCGTTTGCGAAAACCCTCTTGATTGCTGCGGCCTGTTCCAGTATCCTCTCTGCCATCTTCTGCTTCGAACCCCAACGTGTTGCACAGTCCTGTTTTTAAAATAAGACTGATTAGCCCAATAGCCTGCATAATAATATTTGCCTATTCATAATAACACCACTAGCCTACTAATAAAATCTAATAATCCTACCGTAATCAAAGCATGGTTGGGGAGTGGTAGCTCATCCTGGGCTTTGCTCAGCTCCCGTTTCCGTTGCCAACTATGAGAAAAGGCGCCGTTGATTGCCCGGCAGACCCCAAACGCACGACTAGTGTGATCCTTTTCTCCGTCAAGTGCGTTGTTTATGGCCATATTCAAATTATGTCCAAAGCAGTTCAACCAGGGCCATTTGAGCTCCCGGACGGCTGCAATAATGTTTGCACCATTGTCGGTTGTGATGCAGGATATCTTCTCTTCCTCTACGCCCCACTCTTGAGCGCCGACTTTGAGGGCGTCTGCCAGCACATCTTTCGTTTGATTTTCTGGGACGAAGGATGTGGCCAAACACTTCGCCTCCAGTTGCCTGTCTTTGCTTATATAATGGGCTGTGAGAGACATGTATGGCGTCATGTTCACGGATGACCACATGTCTGAGGTCAGGGCAATGAAGGATGCCGATTTTAATTCAGTGACAACCGACGCTCTGGTTTCATTGTATACATTGGGGATGGCCGTTTGGGAAAAGTATTTGCGCGTAGGCAACTCATACTGCTTGTCCAGCGTTGCCAGCATTTCTTTGAAGGTGGTCTTCTCCACCGTCTTGAAGGACACCATTTCTTTACACAAATACCGGGTCACAGCTGTGGTACACTGCTTCCATCGAAGGCTGTCTCGCTTGTATTTGGTTCCCCTTGAGAAGGCGCCCAGGATGGAGGGCTGCTGCGAGGTTGTAGCAACAGCGGAGGCCGCGGCACGTGGGGCTAAAGAAGCATGATCTGCCGGGTGATGCACTCTCAAATTACCGTGTAAATTTGTTGTCTGGGAATCCTTCACCGGAATCATCCTTCTACAAAGCCGACATATCGGCTGGTTGACGTCTTTAGGTTCACCTTTCCCATTTGGCTTGAATCCAAAAAACTTCCATATGGGCGAAATTGCTGTCGTCTTACTAACTAAGATAGCCTCCATTTTGTGTAACATGTCATGTGCTGTGCCGCTGGAACCGCCGTATCGAAACTTAAATCAGCGGAGGCTCACGCTGGTCCAAGGGGAAGACCATCCGTATCGTTTTTAAGAAAAAAATTGAAAAATATAACCGCAATTTTATAATGTGATCAATTATTAAAAATATTTATTATTATTAAAAAAAAGTTGCGTGCGCACGCAAATCCTGACCTACCACCGATCCTGCCTGTTCTCTGATCCTTGCCTGTCTGACTCTTCTGCCGGTTCCTAATCCCCGCCTGTCTGACTATTCTCCCGGTTCCTGATCCCTGCCTGTCTGACTCTTCTGCCGGTTCCTGATCTCCGCCTGTCTGACTATTCTGCCGGTTCCTGATCCCCGCCTCTCCGACTATTCTGCCGGTTCCTGATCCCTGCCTGCAGTGGCGATTCTAGAAAATTTTACATGGGGTGGCAGAAGGGTGGCAAGTTAAATTCAAGGGTGGCAAGTCACACACACAAAGTCAAGTCAAGTCAAGTCTTTTTATTGTTGGAAACACACATGCCTGGTGTCTATATGTATTTATTTATACCAATCGCTAATGAAAACAGTTAACATATTTACATATCCAGCAGCAAAACAATTCAGTTTTATTTAATTTCACAAACAATTAATGTAGCCTATATTAAATTCTAAACAGCAGGTCAGGGAGCTAAAAAAGAACAATACGGCGGTTGCCATGTTCGACAGCAAATCGTCTCACAAACTCATCTAGATCAAGACCCTTAGCACGTGCTGACTCTTTACTAAGTGTAGCTAGGCTTGACAACCTATTCTCAGCCATGGTAGAACGTAAGTGGTTCTTGACCAGCTTTAGAGTTGAGAAACTCCGCTCACATGAAGCACTGCTAACGGGTAAAACTACAGCTATTTTACATAAACGATGTAGTTCAAAGAAAACAGTCTTAATGGGATCCAAAAAAAGTAATTGTTCCATGAGACTAGTCGGTCTCTCCTTTTTTGCTGTTCTATCAAACAGTCTCTTAACCTGATGCAGTTCAAGCTTAACATCATCTGCATTTGTCCCATAGGAATTTGCCAACAAAAGAACAGCCTCCTCACTGAGAAAGCTAGGACTTGATCGATTGAAGGCCTGTATTCCTTTCATGATTTCGCAGTTAATTTTTGAAAAACGCCTTTCCATCTCTCCAATCATGCAATCTATTATGGAGTAATAGACTTTAACTCTGAAAGATTCTTTGTTATCTGGTTCTGTGTGCTGTCCTAGAGTGGATGTAACAACACTACTCTGTAGTTTTCTTGCTACCTGTCTTGCTCGTTTACAGGTGGGCTGTGATGTAGGGATGCTGTTACTTTGGCATATGTCGAGTACTTCACCCCAGACAGTCTCAAAAGAGGGCTCACTGCGATATTCCCTGAGAGTCTGTTGGAGTGTTTCTGCCAACTCAACAGCTTTTGTTAGGTCTATTTTTGTTGACTGGAGCATGTCTGCCAAAACTTTGATTCACCTAAAATCTTTCTAAACACCACAAGACATCCAATAAAATTGAGATCTATCTGATGCAGAATTCCTCTGGCCTCCACAGCTCTATCTGGGTTGTCCTCATGTGAAATGTCTTCAAGGACACACACAATAGCAGGCAACCTATCCATCACATTCCGACAAGCTACATACCTGCACGCCCATCTTGTATCACTAAGACGCTGAAGCTCCCTTGGTCCTTCACCTTTAAACATCTCTTGCTGCACCTTCAGCCATTTATCATGAGCATACGAGCCTGACATAAATACATACAGACGTTCCAACAAAGAAAAAAACTTTCCTGCCTCAGATACAGATTTCACACTGTCCACTATCACTAGATTTAAACAGTGTGCACTGCAGTGTACATAAAAAGCATGACTGGCTACATCCCTTATTCTAGCCTGTACGTTATGAGTGTTTCCCGCTCATAACGGCTGCTCCATCATAGCCTTGCCCGACTAAGTTTTCCTTGTAATTCAAGCCATGCCTCTCTAGACAGTCTATGATTTTTTCTGTTAAACCTGCAGCATCCAGCCTTTCTGCTTCCTGAAACTCTAAAAAGCTCTCGTGCACCATGCCGTTATAAAAGTACCTAAGAACAAAAGACATTTGTTCTTTTTTTTTTACATCTTTGGTTTCATCCACTATGACAGAAAAATGTTCACTTTCTTTGACCTCTTTAATAATCTCATCCCTGACCATCCCTGCTAAAATGCTTATCATTTCATTTTGAATATGGCTGCTGGTGTATTTGGCATTCTTGGCTTGATCTTCTAATCGTGTCCTAACTGACTGGTCATGTTTGCTTACGAGTTCTAAAATCTCAAGGAAATTGCCCCTGTTTTCTGAGTCAGAAGACTCTCTATGACCACGCTGGGCGATATTCTGGGTTGCTGTAAGACACAGTATTTCACCTAGTGTTTTGATGTATTTTTGATTGTCAGTTATCTTTTTCCTATTTTCTGCTTCCATCAATACTATCATTGATGTGTTGTTGTCCTTCCTTCTTTTATCTTCTTCCCATGCAAGCATTGCATTGACATGGTGCTCAGATTTAGCATGACGACAAAATCCACTATCCCTAAATGTTGCTTTTTTCCAATTAGAGTAACCATCCACTGACGTAAAAACACTCTTGGGGACATTAGGTAGAGAAAAATGCCTACAAGGATAGCAATATGCTGCATCTTTAGAATGCGAGTACTCAAGCCATTGACGTTCTTGGTACCACTCTATGTGGAAACTTCTCCAAGCTCCACCCTGGAGAGTTCTGGGGAATCCCTGCCTGATTGGTTGACTTGGGCTGTCACCTCGATGCTTAGATATATCTGGAACAAGAGAAAACAGGTTAGAACTATTTTACAGTAAAAATAATTGACATGATTCCTCTACAGAAGTCATACTGATTACTTTGCTTAGGTATAATATGGGCAGGGTTAATACAAAAGGTGTTTTGTTTACATAAAAAAAAAAAATGCAACCATATAAATAACTGTTTTATCTAATCTGAGACATACCATGTGGACCTGTTGGACTGGTTGTGTCCTCTGGGGGTTCTGGGCTGTCTTTCTGTGACTCCACCTCCACACTCTGACTGTCTTTCTGTGTCTCCACCTCCACACTCTGACTGGCTTTCTGTGTCTCCAGCTCCACACTCTGACTGTCTTTCTGTGTCTCCAGCTCCACACTCTGACTGTCTTTCTGTGTCTCCACCTCCACACTCTGGCTGACTTTCTGTGTCTCCTCCTCCACACTCTGACTGTCTTTCTGTGTCTCCACCTCTTCTGTCTCCCTCTGGTTGACTGACCTTTTCTTGAAAAAAGTCCTGATATCTTG
>NC_079412.1:1050472-1130025 GCF_026213295.1 Gadus chalcogrammus | reverse complement strand
TAATGAGAAAACTGTTTTAATACCTATACAAAGCCACTCAAGAGCCGTTGGTTGTGTTTAGATATGATGTTGGTGACACGGTTAGAATTTCAAAAGCCAGAGCTACATTTCGAAAAGGATATGAGCAGACATTTACAGATGAATATTTTGTTATATCACAACGGATAGCAAGGTGTCCTCCAGTCTATAAGCTGCAAGACTATGCAGGCGCCCCTGTCCATGGAACATTTTATGAGAAAGAGCTACAAAAAGTTATAGTGTCTAAAAACAAAGTGTATAAAATAGAAAAGATTATAGATAGAAAAAGGGCGGGGTCTAAGAATCTATTATATGTCAAATGGCTGGGATGGCCGGATGCCTTCAATTCATGGGTAGCTGAAAAGACACTAGTCGACGCGTAAGAGACATACAACCCAGTATATCCAGAGTGCACTATGGATAAGGAGGTGTCTGGGGGTTTCTATGTGACTCTGGCGAGTAATGCATCGGCAGGGATCTACCCACAAAATAAGATATGGAATTTAGAACTAAATTAGCAAAATCTATACACACTAAGCAGCCCTATGAAGTAGGCCTAATTGAAGCTCAGTACCAATGCAGCTGGCATAGTTTTCCTACCGAGGACGCTACGATGACCGTTTTCGATGGTAAAACGGGTCTTAGGACATCATGTCTATTAGTTGGTGGGCTTTATGATAGTATCGGATCGTTATTACTAAATCAACAAGACTTGGGCCAAATATGATCCTGGCGGTAGAGTTATACTACATCATGAAGGTATTAGAAACCGCATTTATGTAGAAGGAGACGATCACCTAGCTATCGTCTTTAGAGGAAAACTGGCTGCTATGCTGGGTTTCGATGCAGGGGTCAAGCTACCAACCAATAAATCGTATGCAGCATACGCCCCCCATCCCACCGATATTCTCGGGGGGTGTTACAACATGTTCATATATAGCGACATTGTCGACCATCAGTTGGTCGGAGATAGTTATGTCCCCCTGCTAAGGAGTATTAATATAACCGACACCAGCAGGAGACACTGCATTCACATGTTCGACAAGCCGCATTACGTACACGTAGCCCGAGACCCTCTTGGAGATATGGAAATCGATCTAAAGTCTGACCAGAATACAAATATAAAATTCACATATGGTAAAGTGATACTCAAGCTGGATTTTAGACCTGTAAAACAGTAGAATTCATAGCACCATCTATAGGGATGAGGGGGTATAGACCGCCTTACGACGAGAACAAATATGTTCAGTATTATTTAAACCAAGCAGGGAGTGGGCTACCTGGCTATGAGGGTAGCAGCACACAATATGGAGCCGGCATCGGAGGGATGTTCCGTAGCCTCTTTAGAATGGCTATTCCGTTATTTAGGCGAGGGGTTAGCATAGCAAAGCCTCATCTGAAGACTGCTGCTAAACATATTATAGGCGACGTTATGACCAACATAGCCCATGCTGCATCTACGCCCAAACAGCAGGGGTCAGGCATGAGGGTATATGCCAGAAGAGCAACAAAGTATCCTCCTATAGGTTGTGGGCGTACCCGTGCACTGGCACGACGTCGTAAACAGAATAAAAGATTGGCATCTATCAAAAAGAGAGCCAAACCTAAAAGGATCAGGAAGGTGGCTGTGATGACGCGGCTATTGGCGCGTCCTCACGCGTCCGTATTGAGGCCGCACCGGGCATTTAACCCATATAACCCGTCTAACCCGTAATCGAGTGTCTGCATATTTGTTTGGGGTTTGGTGTAGGATGCGATTGTGGGGCGGGTTTGTTTATGGAGTGTTAAAAAAGTAGAACTGCTCACCGCCGTGGTCAGCTGTGCGTTCCCTGCGGCTTCTAGGAAGCGCGCGCCCGACTGGGGACACAGCTATATGGTGCGGGGCGTGTGCGAGTGGCGCCGTGGAGTCGCCGCCAAATCAATTATCTTTTTTGGAATATATAATTTGTAAGTAGTGGCGGGTATAGACGCACGAATATTAAATAAGGTGTTGTAGTTTGATTAATTTAAGATATGTTTGTTTTGACCAGTTTTGGTGCATATTTTGTTGATTTGATATGTAAACACCCCCGCTGATATTTGAGGGATTGGTATGCACCAATCTCGGGTCAGCCCATATAAGGGAGCCGTGTCAGTCCTGATGGGGGGGAGCTAGAAGGCAGAAGCTAGGCCATGCTCTGTGTATATGCTTTGGAAAATGAAAATAAAAGGAATTTTTGCTGCACCACTGCCTTTTGTGCTGATCCTGACCGCTCGACGTTCTACCCCTTGACAGTGGCAACCCGTCGTTTTAGAGGGGCGGCTAACGATATATTCATCTAGTATAGCAGGGGGCTGAATAACAATGGCGTTGCTACATAGCATGTCAGACAAATGCATTAAGAGCGAACTGAATCTCTTCTCCCTGCCGATGACGCAGACTTCGATAGAAAAAAGTACATATATTGAAATACCCCCGCTATCGGCGCTAACAGATGGTGGACCCATAGAGTTCTTTGTATCGGCCAGTAGCGAAGACTATATAGATCTAAACAATACGTATTTACACCTGAGGATCAAGATTACTAATCCTGATGGAACAGACTTGGCTCCGGCGGCACCCGTGGGACTGATTAACTATCCAGGATGCACGTTATTCTCCCAAGTAGATATTACTCTGGGTGATAGGCTTATCACCCAGTCGTCAAACACCTATCTGTACAGAGGCATTATAGAATGCTTGCTAAACTATGGAAACGGGACATTAGACACCCAATTTGGCTGTGGTCTATTCCAGAAAGACACCCACGGTCATATGGACGATATTCTTCCTGGAGGCCTCAATCTAGGCTTAACGACTAGGAGCGAATATACGGGTCGAAGTCGTATCGTTGAACTGATATCTCTATACACGTCTATGTTTTTTCAGGAGAAACTGTTGATTAACGGAGTTGATCTACGCATGAGATTCATTAGAGCAAAAAATGATTTCTGTCTGATGTCCGATGGTGCTGTGGAATACCGTGTATCTATAGTGTCTGCAAATGTTTTCATTAAAAGGTATCTATAGCACCAGGCATCAAGCTGGCCCATGCCCGTGCGTTAAACCAAGCTAACGTCAAATACCCCGTTGATAGAGTGTGTCTAAAGAATGTATCCATCGCTGCTGGCAGCAGAATATGCACCCAGGATAATCTATTTCTAGGACAAATACCCAAGATGGTTATTATAGGTTTTGTGAATAACGAAGCATTCACAGGGAGTTATGCTAGGAATCCTTTCAGTTTCCAGCATTTCGGCATTGAGTTTTTATCCCTATACTGCGACGGTCAGGCCTATCCTGCTAAACCCTTTCAGCCTGACTTTAGAAATGGCCTCTATACCCGAGAATATTTTCAACTCATTCAGGCTACAGGTCGTCAGCTCAAAGATAGAGAAATAGCTATTAATCATAAGGAATTCGGAGATGGGTATGCATTATTTTGTTTCAACCTTGAGGCGGACGTGGGTTGTGGACAACATGTATCGCTAGTCCGAACATTGAATGTGAGGCTAGAAGCACGATTCAGAGCAGCGCTGGCTACAACGGTCAATTTGATATGTTACGCAGTTTATGATTCTGTTATAGAGATATCAAATAGACGGCAGGTGTTGTTGGACTATTACTGAAAAGACATTGCGATATGAATACTATAGAGCTGACAGCAGTGTGTCAAAAAATGGCACACAAGGCTTATTTTCTTGGTGCGTTACCGTGTAATCATCTACCCCGGGAAATTCGTCAGAGGCCTGCAATGCTGGTGATCAACACCGAACCTTCACACATGGCCGGTGCCCATTGGCTAGCTATATATATTACGGCTGAGAGCCAGGGATACTTTTTCGACTCCTACGGCAACCCTCCCTCATACTCGTGAGTTTCCTGAGACCATACAGCGTTTTCTCGATCAGCACTGTATAGATGTAGTTCATTCTACACAACAGGTCCAAGATCCATCAAGTACCGCATGTGGGCACCATTGTGTTTTTTTCTTGTTTAATATGCAAAAGGTGTATCCTATCAAAAGTTTTTGAAAATGCACGGAGATAATCTACCCCGTAATGATGAAAAGGTTTATGACTTTGTTGGCCGTGTACAACCTAGTGTCTGTAATGAACATGATATTTCATGAGTGTGCTGTCATGTATATGCGGATGTAACATGTGTTGTTTTGGTATGATAATAAAAAATAAAACAATGATTTGAATACATTTTCAGTCGTACTGTTGTTCTTTTATTTGTACGGCTATAACATATACATAAAGATACATAAGAAATTTAAAATGGTATCCACTCGGCCATAGGCATTCCAGGGGAGGTAATAGATGGCAACGTCTGATTACGTTTCCTCCTTTTACCAGATGAGACAGGCATAGCTGCCGTCGCATAGTCACCCTTAGTTGAGGGCGTATACTTATACATGTCTACAGTTTGTCTGAGCTGTTTATTAGGGATAGCCGATAGCGGTATATTATTACTGGCTAAAAATTTCAGAAATACATTCCATCCCTGTGGTCTGACAGATTCGACAACATGGTAAGGGGCGGTAACATTCTTTAACAGATCAAACATATGGGACCCCTTAATAGTTTCGCCTTGTAAAACGAGCTCCCCCTTGTCCGTCCATGAGACATTTTTAGATTTCTTTAAAGAGTCCAGGATATGTCTGGTATTGCTCTTGCTTCTGACGGGTATATGTTTCATTATATCCTTATAAATATGATCGTCGTTGCCATCATCGTCATCAACACCATGCTGTGCCGCCACAGGTGTATGAACTGGGCCCCCATCGGCAAGTGACAGAGTTAATTCTCCATGCTCACGCTGTCCTTGTTTCACCATGGATAGATAACGCTGCAGGACCGCTCCGTACCTGGCAGCTTTTTCATATAGGTCTGTATCGGGAGTGTTCAACACCATCGCAATGGCCTTATCCAGCTCATTTTCAGCAGTCTGTCTAACATAATCCCTGGGTTGGGTATGCTTTAAGGCAGGGATGGGCAACTTTCATGATAAAGAGGGCCACATTTTTCATCATAACCATCAGAGGGCCACATGACTGCACACTTCAACTAAACCTGAGCTGAGAGAAGCTACACAATTTTGTATTTGGTAGATATGATTTCCTGTATTCTGGTGCATTTTGAGGATGGCCACTAACTAAAAAATCTTCCAGAAACATGACCTATGTACGGTATGTTAATTGAACCAACAAACATTAATTTCACGGGTTTGCCTTTGAATTATATGAATTCTCATCTTTCTTGACCGAGTTTTCTGTAACTCCATGAATTATTATTATTATTTTTTTTTAATATATTTTAATTATGTGCGGGCCTGACTGAGTGAGGATGCGGGCCATATGCGGCCCGCGGGCCGCCATTTGCCCATCCCTGCTTTAAGGCATCGAGCTGATGTTGAGGAACTAGATACATCTTGTGCGTATGATCCATTATAATCACCCTCCTCTTGAGAACAGGCTTGTAAACAACGGTATGGCCACAGACAGCAGGGGTAGAAGAAATCCACCAGTTTGATTGATTAGTCTTTTCTTTCTAGATATTAGTACATTTTTATTGGCGAGTATTCTGAGGTCCTTCTTTCGTCTACGCAATTTCGTATGCTGACGGGGGGTTAGTGGTATTTTGCCTTGTAAAATATTCAAGGCTATTTCACACAGTGAGTTGATAAAGTCGGTGTTGGCTGTCCTGAGGATAACTTTACGCTGTGCTGGAGGTGCTTTATATAGTTGCTTAAGACGCTCACGATTTCTGCTTATACGTGAGGACATGGTCTTTTGGGCTAATCACTTTGGCTCTCTGAGTGTATACAACATGCCGGTCCGACAATATATCTGTTCTAAGTCTCATGTTGTCTGGGGTCATGGCTTTAAAGTCTACAAGCAGATAGCCATAACGGTGCGGCCACACCAAACGCGTTACTCGCGTTGGATAACGCGAGTAACGCGCCTAACCTGACGCTTGATCATTGTGTGGTGGTTCAACGCTTCCAACGCGTCAACGCGCCAACGCAGCTAGATGAGTCCATGTCCATGCAAGTGAACGGAGCGTTCCCTCTTTGTCATAACTATCAAACCAAACATCCTTCACATTCACCGAGCGAACATTATGAAAGTAATAATGTTCGCTAAAAATGTTTCCATAAACGCATTTAATGGCATAACTATGTTACTATTTCCACCCAGAATAAAGATAGTTGTCGGCCGTGGCTGCGCTGGAGTCCGAGATAGGAAACCCAAACGCCGCCGTGTTTGGGTGATAGATCTTAGATCGGGTTAGATTAAATAATCTCTGATATAAATAACAATAATCGGGTTAAATAACTTCACATGGTGTGTCTGGTGTGTTTCCAGCATTCGTAGTGTTGATCAGCAGAGATATAGTCCGCCAAGACGTTGAGGTTGCTTAGCATCCAGAGACTCTGTCCATGCAAGTGAACGGAACCAAACCAAACATCCTTCACATTCACCGAGCAAACATTATGAAAGTAAAATGCACATTTCTCTCTAAAAATGTTTCCATAAACGCATTTAATAGCGTAACTATGTTACTATTTCCACCCAGAATAAAGAAAGATGTCGGCCGTATGCTTCTGTCCAAGCTCGAGTCACTACTCTCTGCCAGTGACGTCGGGTCAAGCTCCACGCTGATTGGCTATCGCGGCTAAGCGCCACGCGTTGGAGCGTTGAAAGTTCACATTTCTGAACTCCGGGCGTTGGTGCGTGAAGGGAAAAACGGTCTGTCTAGTTACTGGACCAGATAAAATGAGACGGAGAGGTAATAAAGTCTGTCGGCACGAGGACCTTGGATTTATTAAGTAAAGTGGCAACGGTTATACAGAGTCATAAAGCGTGAGAAATCGAATATGTCTAAGTCCCTAATCAGCGCTGATGGTTCGTCCGGAGCTTCGCCTCCGTGGAAGGTCTGCTTCAGAAGAAGATGAAGAGTCTCTGTGTGATACAGTTTTATGCTGTATCCTCCTCTCGATGAGGTGTGTGTGGTTCTGTGTGTTTTTGCTTGACCTTGGCTCCCAGGCCCTGGTGTATGCAAGTGTATCTTCTTGTGTTCCTACTAACGGGGAAGAGCTCCTCAGTGTCTCCTTTGTTCTCGAAGTATCTCTTGTGTGCTCGATGTATCTCTTGTGTGATGAATTAATGTGGCTCTCCCGTTCTTGAGGATGACTGTTGCATTGTCTGAGTGTTTACCATTTGCCTGCTTGGGAAATGGGGCCTTGGCTCTGGCCATGACCTGACTATATTATCATGTTTGTGTTATGTGTTAAAAGTTGACTATATTGTAATGTGACTGCCATGTGATGTGCTCATCAGGCTAGGGTAGGAGTTAGCTATATTTGTAATGTACATGTGATGTACTCAGCAGGTTATTTTTCCCAACATATCCCCCTCAAGTCGTCGCAAGACGACTTTTACTCATTAGGGGTACGAGGGATAGGACTCCAGCGCGGGACTACCATTATAACACCATTAGAAATAACAGAAAGAAGGCAAAATGATCATAAAAACAAACAACGATGAGCATGGGACTAAAACAACTCGCTGGACCGGGTGTATGGGGAACCACGTGGGAGAAACGCTACCCCTGCTTCAGACATGGGTATGCCATACACACCCCACCTAGGGGGGTGGCATCCACCCCGGCCTTACATCGCGAGCAGACAATATCAACAATACTGGCAGCAGATGATACACAACAAAACCAACACCAAACCATAACAACAACAACAAAATGCAACAACAAAACTAACAGTAAACAATAACGATATAAACAAAATGCAACAACCACACAAACACTACACAATAACAATCACAGGAAAGAAATGTAACCATGAAACGTGTCCCTAAATAATAATAATAATATCAGAAAGATATGAGGTACACAACGAATGGCAATCCCCCTCAACCCATCCCTAGATGACCACACCCTAAGGATGTGAGGAGGAGTTAACTGGTCGTGTAACAATAAGCAAGCACACGCATGGGGTATCCAGGGTAGGCCCGGGGCACGGGAACAACTGAAACCACGGAATAGTCCTGAGCGTCATCACGGGCAGGTGGTCGCAAGGCGCCACCTGAGCATTAGACCCTTTTATTCAACTGCGCTCAGGACCTCATCTGATAAACGGGCAATCAAGGCCCCTGGAATCTCGCCCGTGTGTATCCCCGAGCTCCATCTAGTGGGACAGCGATATAAACAACAACATTTGCGTTCCCGGCGTCGGTTGCATAGACGCGGGCATAGATATGGGAGCGGCTAAACACAGTGAAGCGTACAGAAGCGAATACAGCCAGGGGCGCCCTCAAGCCTTAAGGGAACGGGCCGCAGCCCCTGGTGCCGGAACGCAGATCCCTGGTCCGGGCGACGTGGGTGCATCAGGTGGGAGGGGGGTGGTGCCGTTGGCGGGGACGGGAATGGGGCAGCCCACCTGGAGAGGTTACTAGCACGTCACAGGTAGGTGTCCGGCTCGGCGGGGACACAGTTGGTGGCGGGGGTTGGGAGTGTGTAGGGGAGCTCGTACTCAAAGTCAGGGGTTGCAGGGCGAGGGAGGCCATACTCACAGTCAAATTTTTCAGGCACCATCTGGTCGTCCAAGGGAAGCTCGTCCAGGCAATCCAGAAGGGGCATGAGGGGGGCTGCTTCGGAGTAGGGAGGGGGCTGTTGTTTCTCCTTTTCGAGGGCCGTGGTGAAGAGGCGTGAGCAGAGGGTGCGGGCACAGGGGATGCAGCAACACCCGCAGCAGACCACAATCCCGACGAAGCAGGCCAGGGATGACAGGACGGCCATGAGAAGGCCCTTCCACTTGCCAAACATGTCAGTCATCCATTTCTCCATGGGGTTGTCGACCCCAGAGTCCTCTGCCATCTGGACGGAAAGAGCTCGAAGGCCGGCCAGGGCCCTTGTCACTGACCCGTCAGGGGCCGTGTTGTTGGGAATGAAGGTGCAGCACTGAGCCCCAAACATCGAACAGACCCCCCCTCTCTCGGCCAACAACATGTCCAGGGCTAGACGGTTTTGATATGCCATTAGAGAGGTGGCGGCCAGTTGTGAGGCCAAGCCTTCTACCGCGTCGCGAGTCAGGTTGGATAGGCGCTGGACGTTGTAGTGAATGTAATTAATGCGATCTACGTTTTTGTTGGGGGTGATTGGAAATATGGCAGAGATAAGGGGTATGTTCTCGAAACCCGCGGCGATCTGATCTGCTAACTTAAACTGGTTTGGAACGCCCCGGGGAACGCCTATGCTATCCATGTACGTGGGGGTGTTCTTGGTTAGATCAAAGTGGTCGGTCAGAGCGGTGTCGCGGCGGTGTCGAGGGGTAGTTTGGTTATTGGGCCCGGGCAAACCCCGGGTAAAGAGCGTGACGGGCATAAGTAGGCGCACAATAATGCAGGTTCCGGACCATTGTGCCGGGAGTGTAAGTCTAAGGGTGAATTTGTCACAGGACCAGAATAGGTCTTGGCGTCCCAGACCCGGTTTGGTCATGTTGGGCCAAAGCGTAACGTTCGTGATGGAGTGGCACCACGACGGCGGTACCGCCCCAACATTTACCGCACCGACCCTGGTGATGCAAGAGTGGGTGTACCGGGGGAATTGAGTCGTTAAGGCCGGGTGGAAACAGAGAGCTAAGGAGGCCGCAGCCGGCCGGTTCGGGGGTAACAAACAGAGCTAACATGCAGTGAGAACCGATGGGGTCGCTGGTAAAATCGAACAGTACTGGGGTCGAGATTAGATGGGGGCGAGCTGACGCACAGGCTACGCAGTCGGACAGCCCCTGGAATCGGATCGTAGCAGCAATCCAGCTAAGCCATGCATTATCGTCTGCGTAGCCGGTCGCGAGCGCGATGGAATCGTGGGTGGGGAGCTGCCCCACGGAGTCTAAATCAAAAACCGGGCCGTCGCAAGTCATTATGGGTCGGACGGGGGTTTAGGAGTTGTCGTGTTGGCCCTGGAGGCTGGTGCGGTGGGTGTGGTGGGGGCCTTTCTGATGTTGATCACGGCGTTGAAGGGGGCAGTTCCTGGTCCAATGTCCTTGTTGCCCGCAATGGAAACATGTCCATGGAGATGTTTGTGGCCCTCCTCTGCCTCTTCCTCCTCTTCCTCCTCTGTGTCCTTGGTTTTGGTATTGTGGTTGCTGGTATTGTAACAGGGGTGGTGCGGGCGCCGGCACCGGGGCGGCCATTGTGTACCCAGGGTAATTGGTGGGTTGGTATCCCGGCTGCAGCCATCCAGGTGGCGGGGGCCCTTGACACGCCGGTATCTGATACATTGCGCATGGTAGGGGCATTGGTGCTGGCGTTATTGGTGGGGTAGGCGTCGGGGCTGGGGATTTCTCGGCTTGCTCCTTGATCTGCATCCTCACGAGTTGCTTCTTCAATTCCTTGTAATCGTCATCCTTTTCAAGTCGTTTGCCTTCCTCGAGTCGGTGGTGGTGATCAAGGTGAGCCACCCATTCCGTCCGGGGCTTGGAGTGCAGTGCCACCACTGTCTTCAGTCTCCTCTGGACCGTGGGTGGCAGTCCCTGTATTATTGCCCGCTGGAATGTCTGTGTCGCCAGTTTGCTACTGTGTGGGGGACAGTCATTATTATCCGTCCACAATCCTTCGGCCCTTTCTATGTACTGAAAGATAGATTCTTCAGGTTTGATGGTCAGGCCGGAGATTCCCACTCTGCCTGCGTCGGCTGGGAAGAGCGCCCTGAGACTCTCCCAGAAGAGGTTTCGGTAAGCTTCGAAGGGGGTGTTGTCAGGTAGGGCCTCAGTCTTGGTCAGTGTCTCCAGTTCAATGATTCGTCTGGCACCGTGTGCCCTGCCGATGATGGCTCGTATGTCTCCCAGGGTCAGGAGATCGCCAGACGTCTCAGTTTCAAATCTTCTGATCCAGGCCGAGGCCCCTGCCGTGAGCGTTGGCAAGTGGGCGACCAGGGTGGCCATGTCCCGGTGGCTCCATGGTGTGTATGCTGCTCTTCCCTCCGCATCTATCAATAGAGGTGCCATAAAAGCCTCTTGTATACCTGGCCGGGGGCGGCGGGGCTCGCTCTTATTGGTACGGGGGTCCCTTAAGTGATCTGGGTCAGGGCTGAACTGGGAGGGGGTCATTAATGGGGAAGGTAGGGTATATGAGGCGGGGGCTTTTGGCTGGGACTGAACTGGTGTTGTCGATTCTAGGGGACAGAACAATTTTGGCTTGGATGCCATGGGTAGGTGAGCCCTCTCCGGGGAGGGTGGGGGTGAGTGGCTGTCAGTGGGCCGGGAGGCTGAGAATCGCTCTCTGTCTTGGCTTCACTGGTGTTCGTCTTGCCAATCCTCTCCGGGGGCTCTTCGTCGCTCGTCCGACATGGTGGGCGTGTTCGCCGCTTCTTCTTACAGCAGCCTGGTATTGGGGTTGGCCGGGGTTGTGGACGCCTTTGCACTGAAGGCCGGGTGCGGGGAGGTTTGTCTTTTTAGCTTTATTAGTAACTGGGATAATTCTTCTAGCAGGGGGTGATCGAGAGTCGGGGTTGGATTGGTATTGATGCTGTCCAGTAGGGGGCGGTGTAGTTGGGGAAGGGCCGGGTTGTTGCTGTCCAGCAGGGGGCGGTGTAGTTGGGGAAGGATATGGTTGGAGTGGTCCAGCAGGGGGCGGTGTAGTTGGGGAAGGGCAGGGCTGGAGTGGTCCAGCAGGGGGCGGTGTAGTCGGGGAAGGGTAGGGCTGGAGTGGTCCAGCAGGGGGCGGTGTAGTTGGGGAAGGGCAGGGCTGGAGTGGTCCAGCAGGGGGCGGTGTAGTTGGGGAAGGGCAGGGCTGGAGTGGTCCAGTAGGGGGCAGGGGGCGGTGTAGTCGGGGAAGGGCAGGGCTGGAGTGGTCCAGCAGGGGGCGGTGTAGTTGGGGAAGGGTAGGGCTGGAGTGGTCCAGTAGGGGGCGGTGTAGTCGGGGAAGGGCAGGGCTGGAGTGGTCCAGATTTGGCGGAGGGGGAGGTGTGGCTTGGGACTGAGTGAGAGAACTCAAAAAATGGCGGCCGTGATGCTATAACTCTGTGTGGCCTGTCTAACACACGAGAGCGGATGAGAGACTAGGGGGTGACCCTTGTCACTCTTGGAGGAGGAGAACGAGAAAAAAGGAGGAAAAAACAGAGGGGGGGCAAAAAACAACAACAGGGCCTAGAGACGTTATTCAATACATCCAGATATTCCTTATAGCCAATAATCGTTATCTATCCTTATTGATTAATCTGCTTCAACAGACTAAACCGTCAACCAACTCGGCAAAGAGATGTGGTTTAGTATCGTAGTTTATCTATGCGACAGGTCCAGCAGTAATTCAAAGAAACACAGTAAAAGAGATATCATTTATCCTTGTCAACTTATCTAGGTTTAGTTTTAACGGGTCAAACAGTAACTTGAAGCAACACAGTAAAAAAGGTTATTTATCATTGTCAATTTGTCTATTTCCTACAGTAAAAAAAAGGTTATTTATCACTGTCAATTTATCTATTTCCGCAGGTTAAGCCATAGACCGAAGCAATACGTCAGAGAGACATTATTCATTATTCTCAATCTATCTATTCTTTCCTTTACCCGTTTTAACGGGTAAGGATAGAGCGGACCACGCATACACACCCACTGATTCACTCACAGATTCCCTCTTTCTCGCAGACGCACACAGAAACATATCAACAGACTTCTCATTCTGTGTCCCACACCCACAATCATCAGACACGGCAAGATAGCGTTGAGCATAACAAAGCAAGCAAGCGTTGCACACATAGCCGGGTTATCATTGATTGATTTATTTCTATATTTAACCGGCTCACAAATACGCTCGTTCTCTTTCTTTCTCTCTCTCTGGGCCTCTTACACACACACACACAGCCACTTCGTCGCTTTCTCTCTGGGCCTCTTACACACACACACACACACACAGCCACTTCGTCACTCTCTCTCTGGGCCTCTTACACACACACACACACAGCCACTTCGTCACTCTCTCTCTGGGCCTCTTACACACACACACACACACAGAAACATATCAACTCTTGCGTACACGCGCACAGAGGCGCACACAGTCTTTCTCACTCTGTCTCCCTTTCACCCATGCTCTCCTATTCTTCCACCCACGCTGACTCTCGTTCTCGACTCCATACACACGCACTTGCTCTCTGGTCGTGAAGGTGGGGGTGAGAGGTCTCTGCTATCCCTAGTCTGCGTCAGTTCAGGTGTCTGTCCGTCAGTCCCCGCATATGCTATGAATATATGGTCAAGAAATGTGCGTTGTGCTTCTTCAGGCACCTCAGATTCACTTATCAAGGGCGGCGAGCCTTAGGCCTCGAGGGTGTTCTTTCACCACGCAACAAGCCTAGTTTATCTCTAACCTTCTTACCACATAGAATTATTTAATACACAAACAAAGAGGGGGACTCTAACCCTCTTGATACACAGGTGGGGCCTCTAACCCTCTTGATACACTGGTGGGGCCTCGAACCCTCTTGATACACTGGTGGGGCCTCGAACCCTCTTGATACACTGGTGGGGCCTCTAACCCTCTTGATACACTGGTGGGGCCTCTAACCCTCTTGATACACAGGTGGGGCCTCTAACCCTCTTGATACACTGGTGGGGCCTCTAACCCTCTTGATACACAGGTGGGGCCTCTAACCCTCTTGATACACTGGTGGGGCCTCTAACCCTCTTGATACACAGGTGGGGCCTCTAACCCTCTTGATACACTGGTGGGGCCTCTAACCCTCTTGATACACAGGTGGGGCCTCTAACCCTCTTGATACACTGGTGGGGCCTCTAACCCTCTTGATACACAGGTGGGGCCTCTAACCCTCTTGATACACTGGTGGGGCCTCTAACCCTCTTGATACACAGGTGGGGCCTCTAACCCTCTTGATACACTGGTGGGGCCTCTAACCCTCTTGATACACAGGTGGGGCCTCTAACCCTCTTGATACACTGGTGGGGCCTCTAACCCTCTTGATACACAGGTGGGGCCTCTAACCCTCTTGATACACTGGTGGGGCCTCTAACCCTCTTGATACACAGGTGGGGCCTCTAACCCTCTTGATACACTGGTGGGGCCTCTAACCCTCTTGATACACAGGTGTATTTATTACACATCCATTACTTGGCCATCGGTAGTCTCGTATCACTATGACCGATTCTTATAGGCCCTATGGTCTCGTCGGTATTCTTTCACCATGCAACGAGCCGATATTCGATGTGTCACGCGTTCAGGGTTAATCGGGTTTATGGGGAAATGCTGGAATGCAACTCTATTCGTCCCCACGAGATATCCCGTAGCGAACCGCTCTCACAGTCTCACCTCCTAATGTGGTTCCTATATAACTATGCAGAGTTTGGATTTTATCAACAGGTTCTGCCTACCTTTTGTTGGGCGTGCACGAGGTGAGACTGCAGGAACCGGTCCGGTGCTCCGGGGTCCCGAGGTCGCGCCGCTCTCCGTCTCTCGTTTCCCAGTTGCGGTTCAATTCAGAAAAAATCACGTCGGAGGTCACCAAATTGAAGGGAAAAACGGTCTGTCTAGTTACTGGACCAGATAAAATGAGACGGAGAGGTAATAAAGTCTGTCGGCACGAGGACCTTGGATTTATTAAGTAAAGTGGCAACGGTTATACAGAGTCATAAAGCGTGAGAAATCGAATATGTCTAAGTCCCTAATCAGCGCTGATGGTTCGTCCGGAGCTTCGCCTCCGTGGAAGGTCTGCTTCAGAAGAAGATGAAGAGTCTCTGTGTGATACAGTTTTATGCTGTATCCTCCTCTCGATGAGGTGTGTGCGTTTGAGGTGTGTGTGGTTCTGTGTGTTTTTGCTTGACCTTGGCTCCCAGGCCCTGGTGTATGCAAGTGTATCTTCTTGTGTTCCTACTAACGGGGAAGAGCTCCTCAGTGTCTCCTTTGTTCTCGAAGTATCTCTTGTGTGCTCGATGTATCTCTTGTGTGATGAATTAATGTGGCTCTCCCGTTCTTGAGGATGACTGTTGCATTGTCTGAGTGTTTACCATTTGCCTGCTTGGGAAATGGGGCCTTGGCTCTGGCCATGACCTGACTATATTATCATGTTTGTGTTATGTGTTAAAAGTTGACTATATTGTAATGTGACTGCCATGTGATGTGCTCATCAGGCTAGGGTAGGAGTTAGCTATATTTGTAATGTACATGTGATGTACTCAGCAGGTTATTTTTCCCAACATGCGTTGGGCGCGTTACTGCGTTTACGTGAGTAATTACGTGCGTCTGACGCGCCTAACGCCCCTAACGCGACGCTTCAACGCATGTAACGCGTCTACGCGCCTATACCAATGGTTCCCTATGCAAAAATGCCGAGTTTGGACGCCCCTAACGCGAGTAACGCGGTTGGTGTGGCCGTACCGTAAGGCATGTCGGTAGCATCGTTAAAGGCTTCTAGAAAATATTTTGTCTTACACGGAAACATCTGTTTGGCTATCAGCATAATCTGATATTTGTCACGTGGGTTCTTAAACAAAACCATGTAATTGGTATTTAGACTAATTGTACGGCTGGTTTTACCCTGCATGAATAAATTCTGGACCAGATACATACAACTTAGATTACGATGGTGTACATATTTGGTAAAAACATACTGAACCTCTAAATTATTGCATGCGTCGTTCATCAAGTCATCAATAATGAGCAGATTTCTAGTATGGACTGGTAAGACTGTATCATCGCATAGAGATTTGGGGATCCCTTCTATAAAGTGAATGTTCCTTATTTTAAGCAGATCATCATATATGGGCTGCCAGCATGAATAAATATATACTATACTTTCAATCTTTTCTGAGAATAACCAATCCATATTTTCAATGACTGTTTTGACAAAGTAGGTTTTGCCACTGTTTGACGGTCCCGATACTACCATGCTGAACGGTTGCTGTAGCCTAGGATCAAACGTAGCGTGTACAACAGCCATCTCTGCGGTCTGTGTGCATCCCCTCTGACGGACGGCTGCCTTGTGACCATAGAACCGTGAAACATGTGACAGTTAACATTCTTTATTAACACATGCATGATCCAAAAAACATTTAGCATACGATATTCATCATTCATCATTAATGCATGACGCATATAAAAGTATATACAGATACATTATGATACATATACATTTAACATGTGATTTGAATTTCTTTTATCACATTATGAATACCCCCTAAAATACAGAATGATTGAAATAAAAAGATTAAAAGGAGAAGAACACATGGATCAATTTGAAAACAATAAATCAAAACAAAATAGTTAATAACCTGCCGGAAAGTGTGTGGTATATTTCCGTATGAATTGATTTTCTTAACACAATATGCATAACACCTCAAAAATACAAAATGAATAATATAAAAAGATATAAAAAAAATATGTGGAAGAAGAAGAAGAAAAACAGGGGATCATTTGGACACTATAAACAAAATGGTTAATAGCCGTGAGGAAGCGTGGTGTAGTCGGAAAAAACCCTGCGTTTGTTGTAAACCACCCTAAGTCGTTTAACCACAGTAGCGTTTTTAAGCAGAAGCTTATTCTTATTCCTTTGAATGGTATCTACCGTGGTGGTGATGTCGCGGGTTTGCGGTCGATTGTTGACAAAATCATCTATTAGACATTTCAGTGTTTGCTGGGTGACCACTTTAGCATTTGCTGCATTTAAAGTCACCCCTTTGCATTTGACTACAGACTTGTGCTGATGTGTGTGGTAAGCATAGCTTTTAGGACCTGTTGAGACATATTCGCTAATGTAATCCTCCTGCTCGGTACCATACCGATCGCCATCATTTAGCTCGTCGGTCAAGTCGCCCAGATAAGGACCTAAAGGGGGTACCCAATCACCCTCCTTAGAAACAAAAATGATGCTGTCTGTGTCACAATAGAGGATACGCTCCTGTAATTTGTCTAGAAGGTCATAGAGCATGAGCCTGGCATGGGCCGTAGTCACAGCCCCCACAATCACGTTAACATCCCGAGCCCTTTCGAGACGGGCATCTTTGTGTTTCCATTGTTCAAGGGCCACCTCATCAGAAACAAAACAAAAGTGGCTAATGTGATAGCTGTCGCTGAACATGAGCTGGGTGAACCTTTCAGGTTCAGCAATTAGCTCACAAGTGGGTAGGTCTGGGCGTAGCGAAAAGCGACCCCACAGGCTGTTGAGAATCAACTTGTTGCAAAAAATATATCGTTCGTAATTACTTTTAAAGCCTTCTATCATTTTCTTTTTAAGTACTTTGTAAAATATCTACTCAGCTAAATAAATGTCATTTGTTTTAGATAAATCTATCATTTAAATGTAGGCCAATCTGTAGAAAATAATAAACATTTGTTGAAAGGGCAGCCCCTTTTTACCCATTTTACAACGAATAATTATTTCCATGAACACAGGAATGAGAAATTAAACACACAACTTTGGAAATAGGTAAACTGCATGCTTAATATGAAGCAAACCTAAAGTATAACATATGAACCTCTTATAAATTTGACAACAGGCCCTCATGTTCAGAGAGTAGCTTTCCCCCCAGAGGGATAACTCACGTGTCCCTTGTCGTCCATCTCGATGTTCGTCAGTTTCACGCGGTCGAAGCTGATCACCTGACGCATCCATGTCTCTCCCTGCGCACGGCGAGTCCGGGTGCACGTAGAGGCGCGGGGAGATGCACGAGTGGTCCGTGTTTCCCGCCACCATCCACTGCGAGCTGTGATAGACGTACCTGTGGCAAAAATAAATATGACCCACACACAAAAGCTAAGCTTTAGGGTGAGGGTCAACTGCAGCTCGAGGGTTTTATGAGGTATGGCGCAACGTGTGAAATACCACATAGAAAACCCTGATATATGGAGTGGCGAAAAATGGAGTCCGAACTGGAATGGTCAGTGGAAGATCATAACTCCAGCCTCAATTAAGCAAGTGCTTCTAATGATAATGATTATTATTACACACACACACACACACACATACACACACACACATACATACATACATACATACATACATACATACATACATACATACATACATACATACATACATACATACATACATACAACACACCTGTAGCGTTTAGAGTCCACGGGCATCCATGGCGATGTAGTATTGCTGACAGGGGTCGAGGTTTCGCACCTTGACCCGTACCGACGGGAACATTCTCCTATAGGCCAAATGAATACATCATTCTTATTTTCCGGTTGTGTTTACCTTTTAGATTAACTGTAGATGATATATTTTTTAATTTCCACCTCTTTCAAATAAGAAGCGTGAATATGTGTACAAATGCGCATGAGAAAGGGGTTCAATTAATTAAGCTAGATTTACATTAAAACGCATATAACTCAAATAGACCTACGTTATTTGACCAATTCCAAATTGACCAAAAGTTAATATTGGACCTACTTGGACATTGAAATACACCTATATTGTAAAGCTTCATAAAAATGGCATTGGTTTAGACAAATAATAAATGGGCTGTAAATTAGATCATTGGTTGAAGACGAATATAGCCACGGTTGTCATGCAAACTTAATACCCATGAACCCTAAAAGAAAATACTACAATTGCAACACAAAACCTCTGTTTATATAATAACCCATTCTATTTAATTTAGTATTGTGTTTATAAAACAGGTGAATTGGTCGCCCAGCACAAAGGCCCATCTTCTGAAACGGCCATGCGTAATTATCCCGATTTCAACCTTATTCATGTGTTATGTGCAGATGTTCTTTAATTGTGTTTACCTGCCAGCTTTGGTGATGATCATCTCAGTGCCGATCTCATAGAAGCGGTTCCAGAGCTCTGAGCCCTGCAGGTCGACCCGCGGGTCCCCGCTCTGCCCCGACCTCTGGGCCTCTCCGCACAACGTTTCATCCCCGACCCTGATTTTGCGACCTTCTCTCCCGAGTTCCGAGTCCTTTTGTCCCTGTGGTGTCCCGGCAGCACTTTTACTCTGGTCCGAAGGAAACTGCAGAGGACCTGTGTGGATAAACGTGGGTTGATTAAAATCTCCTCGAGCTAAAAATATGCATGGTGGTAAATTTGTTTTGTTTACGTCTTGGGAGTCCAACAGATTTTAAAGTGTAGACTTTATATGTTGTTTTTTTTTAATAAAAAAAAACGCCATGTGCAAGCCATCCACACATCTTTTTCAGAATTAGGCTCAATATTATTCACAATTATCAATTGTCACAAATATCAATGTGTGTAAATGTAAATGTATGTAAATGTAAATATCAACCCATATTGGAGCCGATGTAAAATGCATACAATTTCTCAAACATGATGCATAAACATGCGTAAATCGCATGCACACATCCATACACATCCAGGTTGTTTTTATTGAACCGTGCGTTAGAAGCCCCCTCAGACTAACCGTTGGAACCGGTCTCACTAGTGAACGTGTCGGCGTCGCCGCTGACCTCCGCGTTGACCCCCGCAACGTCCGGTCGTGCCGAGGTCTTCCTCCGTTTACAGGGTTTACCGACCAGCGCCTCCACCAAAAACGCGTGAGCGCGAGAGCTCAGACCCTGCATGATGCTGCTGGTACACGACAGGTCTCCTCTCGCTCTCTCTCTGTGTCAGTATCCCGTTTAAATTCTTTCACAAGTTCACTTTAGGGTTCCAACTCAGATACACACACGCACACGCACGCACGCACGCACGCACGCACGCACGCACGCACGCACGCACGCACGCACGCACGCACGCACGCACACGCACACGCACACGCACACACACACACACTCTGGCCAGGCACCGGGCGCGTCAGCACCTCCGCCGGTCCCTCCGCTCCCGTGGCGGCTCCGTAACTCCGCGGCTAATTGGCCCGCTCTGGTCCCATGTCCGCCGGGCGCGTGCCTTCATCCGAGTCGCTGATTATCAACGGGTTCCATTGGGGTCCGATCTGTCCTCAACCCCCACGAAAATACTGCAGTCCTCTTCTCCTCCTTCTTCTTCTCCTCCTCCTTCTTTTTCACTTTCTTGATCAGTGTTCGCTCCCCCATTCCTTCACGTCACGTGGAGGGAGGGAAGAGAGGAACATAAATTCCTACACGTGGGCCTGTTCTCCATCCCAGTGGTCTTTTAGCACGTTCGGACTCCAGCTGTGTTTGGGTCCCCGTCACTTATTATGCTCCTCACAGATCATTTCATTGTGAGTGATAAGTGATAACTACGGTGGCCGAGAGGGGTCACAACACATGCAAACGCCACAACACCTGCATATACAGAAAACACCTGCAAATTCCGAGAACACCAGCAAATTCAGAAAACACTTTCATCGATGACACAACACGTGCGCTGCAAATGCCAAAACACATGCAAATTCAGAAAAACACATGCAAACTCAGAAAACACCTGCATCGACTTCATAACACGAGCAAATAGGGAAACGAACTGCAAGTTATGACAACGGAAATGTGTCCCGGGGGACCATAATCAGTGACGGACCCATATCCGGTTGGCGGTTCTTTTCAATTACGAAGGTGTTAAGTCGTTTGATTGTGCTACAAGAGGTACGTGTTTCTCTTTTATTATGATAATGAAGTGGTTTTGTGTGTTTTCAACATATTAAGTCATTGTCCCCATAACGTATTAGATAGTATTAGACAGATAATTGTTAAACGTTCTCCAAACGTTGTTAGCTGGAAGCTAGCTGGCTAGCTCGCTCCCGGTCACTAAATAGCATTATTTGTGGTCGTTTCTACATTGTTGTCATGACGTGGTAATGCAAGAGAAGGCCTGATATCTGAACTATTTTTTATTTATTTTTTTATCTTTCAGATTGACATGTTCTGCCCGTTCTGTGCGGTGCAACTGGGGGACGCTCCCAAGTTTTGCCCGTCATGTGGGCAGAATGTGGAGTTCCTTACACAGCTTCCATCAACTCCAACCACCTCGTCAAGCGAAGGCTGTGGGCCTACAGGTAACATCCCTTACTGTGCTTCCATTACTCTGTGCTGCATCAAAATGTCCCATGGTTTTAGCTGTCAGCAAGGCCACAATTTATCAACCCCCATTAAATCATATAAGTTATATCAATTAATCAGCCTGCTGTCTGTGTTTGTGTGTGCCCGTCCGTGTGTGTGTGTCTTTGTTTGTCCATGACTTTAGATGAGGCCTCAGAGGAAGACCTTATCCGGGACCTCTTCAGAAAGGGCCACTCCTACACCGTTATCTGCGATTTTTTGGAGACAAAACACGGGATAGTAATGAGCCTGAAAACTCTCAAAAGAAGGCTGAAACAGCTCAAACTTAGTCGGAGGGCAAGTTATGCGCCGATGGAGACTGTGAACTCTGCCATCAGGACTGAACTGAATGGCTCAGGACAGCTTTTGGGCTACAGGGCTATGTGGCAGACCCTGCAACAGACGCATTCGTTGACCGTCAGACGAGATAATGTTATGCAAGCACTCAGATTCCTCAATCCAGAAAGAGTATCTCTCCGTCATAGGCGCCGATTTTTCAGGCGATCCTATTGCGCTGCAGGACCCAATCAGGTGTGGCACGCGGATGGATACGACAAACTTAAGCCCTTTGGGATTGCCATCAGTGGCTGCATCGATGGGTATTCCAGGCGGCTTATGTGGCTCAGTAGTGGCAGCACCAACAACAACCCTGCAGTAATAGCACGATATTACCTGCAGTGTGTTTCGAACTGTGGCGTAGTTCCAGCACGTCTTCGGACAGACTGTGGGACAGAAAACTGAGACATGGCTGCCATCCAATGTTCATTAAGAGAGGACCACACCGATGATTTTGCCGGACCTCTCAGCCACATGTATGGCACTTCAACTGCCAATCAAAGGATTGAAAGCTGGTGGTCCATTTTCAGGAAACAGAGGTAAGTTTGAAGGTGTCAATATAGAAGAAGGCAGACACGCACGCGCTCTTAATATTTAATTATTTATGTTTGTGTTGGAAACATTTATACAACACTGAAGTAAATCACTTTGTATACTCTCATTCCATTATTAGGACACAGTTCTGGATGGATCTATTTAGTGACCTGAGAGACAGACACTACTTCAACGGCACCCATGAACACAAGTGCCTTGTACGGTATGTCTTCCTGGGCATTTTTCAGAAAGAGCTTGATGAGCAACGAGAGCTTTGGAACAACCACACCATCAGGCCTGTCCGTCAGTCCCTCTGTCCATCTGGAAAACCGGAGACCATGTACCACCTGCCTCACAGGTTTGTATGTAGCACCTGTACTGTCATTTTCATTAAATGCTAGGTTGCATTTTCACTTGTGTAGGTCTATGTATTCGTTACCAAAGCCATCATGATTGACTGCCTATACCCTAGCTTTTGAGATTGAAATATAACTATTCATGAGTTCACTGTTGTGCTTTCTTTGCGGCCTTTGGTTTGGTGGAAGGGATTGTGGATTCCAAGTGGATCCCCAAGTGTTACAGGAGTTCAAAGACCTTCTGCCACCTACAAACAGTTTGTGTGGAGATGATAATCTCCAAGCATATTTTGCCAACTTGGAGAGACAGAGCCAGCTCGCTCCACCCATCAACTGGCCAGCTGCTGTTGACAATTACCTTACACTTAAGGAGATGGCTGGACTTTAGAATTGCCTTGTTGGATGGTGTGCTCGCTTTGAACTGGGACACCCCACCTGATGGACCCTGCATGGAGACACCTCCTCATGCTTGACCAGCAGCACATTCCCCCAGTGTTGGACAGTAGTTCATTGTTCATTGGACTAAATATGTAAATAATATGGACATCGTTTTTTTTCTATTCAGTTATTTTGTTCATGTTCCATTTATTTTAGGCGACAGTGGATCAGCGTTCCCGGCACATTAAGCAGTACCTGCTTAGTAAGCAGGGAAGCTAGACTAAGGCCCCGTCCACACGAAGCCGAAACAGGCGAAACCGTTACGATCTATCCGGTTTTGCAGTATCTCCGTAAAGACTGAGTCAAGCGAAACCGGGTAGATCTGTAGAAACCCTGTAGTACACATTCCAGGCCCATAATGGCCGCTGCTTCTGCTACAGAAATCCTTGTTGTTGTGAGTTCTGAGACTCCGCGGGCTTAACAGTCATTGGCTAGAGGGTCGAGGGGTGGGGCGATGACGTCATGGTTTACGGTTTCAGTCGGTTTCAGGCGTCCACACGAATCCAAAACGAAACCGGGTAGATTTGAAACCACCTCTGAGGGTGGTTTCAGAAGTTTGCGGTTTCGGTCAGCGGATTCGCCGGCTTCGTGGGGACGGAAGGCCGAACCGTACAAGACCTTTGCGGTTTCGCCATGAAATCGGCTTCGTGTGGACGGGGCCTTAATGAGTAGCTATGCCACGTTTTTTTTTTTCTTTCAGACAGCACTGCCTCCAGTGTGTATTGTTATGGACATCTTCAATGTTTAAAAAGTTTGACCCATGGTTAAATTAAAACCTTTTCCACCACCACAATGACTGTTTTTGGGGTTCACCTAGTATCAGGGGTGCAAACTCATCAGGGATGAAATAGGTGACAAGGACCCAAACCCCCTCGCGGAATATATATATATATATATATATATATATATATATATATACACACACACTATATATATATATCTATATATATATATATATATATATATATATATATATTGCATATGCTTCAATGTATTTTGTGGTGGTGCCTTATCATTTGTTTACCCTCGCGTTGCCATGGCAACGCGATTGCACTCTCATTGGCTGAATCGATGAGAACGTTTTAGATAGTATAAGGTCGCGGGGAGACGAAGCTCTGTTCGTTTGTATATTTTATTTACGTGACCATATTTTTGTTATGTTTGTTTTGGGAATCAGTTCTCGTCGTTCACCTTCGGGATGTTTACGTAGCTGCCGCGGCGATCGACATCCGGCCTACAGTGAGGGTACTGTCGGCGGTGGAAACGCTCGGTGGAAACGAGGCATTTAAAGGCTCCGCTGGGCTCACGCTTGGCCGTTTCAGATGGTAGGCGACTTTCCGCTCGCGCTGTCGGTTGGCCGCGCGGCTTCACGAGCGCGCGCATGCGTCCGACGAGCACGGAAGCGACAGTTCCACGGGAGTGCGCCCACTTGTCGTGCCGCCTGACAGAATGCTGCGCCTTCTCTCTGTCCGCTCGCCTCTCCATTGAGAATGTATTAGCAGGCGCTACAAGGACTCCATGGCTGGCCATCAGACCCCCTCCCCCCAAATGTTTTCTCAACGGATCTCCACGAATCACACAAGTGGTCAATTTTTTCTTCAAAACGGCGAATATCGCCGAAAGGTGACTAGTTTGCATGCCTGTAGTATTAACAAATACATTGAAGCTAATAGTGACTTTCATGCAAGATCAGGTTACATTTCATGACCAATTTATGCAAAGAAAAACAAAGAAGTCTGTCAATTCTCACTGTTAAGCCCTCACAAAATGTTTCAGAAGAGACAAACGTCGTACACCTTATGAAAATAATTTAATTTCTTTAAACAATGTTATAGCTTTATATGTACAGACCGTGACAAACTAACTGCACAATGAACTTTGAAATGCAGGTTAAAACAGTTGCATGTCTGATAAATGGTCTTAACACCTCAAAAGAGACCAAATCCAGGGGAGTTCCTAATTCCATAACTCATGGCTTCCTCAAACATCTCATATGAGGGTAATATCGGGAGTTTCAATGTGTTTGAGCAGACATTAGCCTCAGGAAACCTTGAGTGTTTCTGGAATGTGAGTTGAGGCTGTGGTGTTAATTTTGCTGCTGGGATTTATTTTAGGCCTGTTGCAAACATCAGAACGTCCTGCAGGGACAGCCCAGATGCTTCCTCTGTGGGAGTGGAGAGTAATGAAACACATTAAGATTTATCATCCATTTGTGGACTTCACTTTAAACAGCCACTTTAAATAACATACAGAAAATACCTTTTACAGCGATTAAGTAGTCCAGCCAGTAGCCAAGCACTCTCTCCTCCTCCTGGCGGTTTGAGCTACCAGTTGGGCTCATTTGTGGACGGAACAGCGCCTCTAGAGTCTCTGCTTTCAGGTCTTCCGCGCTGTAAACCAAGTAAGGCAGGAACAGGGAGGGATGTTGTTCCAGAGCATTGAAAAGGTTCAGGGTAGCCAGGCCGTCCTTGAACCTATATCCAGGTTGGGGGTGAGGGGAAGAGGCAGATCATGGTAAGTTCTTAATGCTATTGCCAGTCACACTGCCAGTAGGACTCTGACATTCATTTGAGTTTCCTTCACATTCTCTTTGGAATTCCTACAGAGTAGTCAGAGTGACCTACCTCTGGAAGGAAACATGGTTGCGGTAGGTGAAATACCACTGGATGTAATCATTAACAACTTGTTCCTTATCCTCCAGTGTCCTCAGGCATCGATAGCATCCTGCTGTCGGAAGCATGCTAGCGTGCTTATCTGCAAGTTCCAAGAGTTCTTCCAAAGTTGTTGCATTCTTAATCTAGAGTAAAATAAGAGCAATGAACAGACAAAACTGCACAAATATAATGTGTTGGTATTGTAAATAATTATACTTGAGAATTCACCAAAAATAATCACCAAGGATGAGACTAGAATATTTTAAATTCCTCTTTGACAGGGGTTTGTATTGGAATGTACATAGAAGTGACACAAAACATGGAAGTCACTGGCATTATTCCAGTATCACACTGGTTGTAAAGCTACTGGGGTGTCCATATTGTTCATTGTTCATCAAAATAATATTTTCTTTTTTATTGAATATGCTTATAAACACAAAACAATTACCTCAAGTAGAACATTCCTGAGTTCAGGATCAGGTATGTCTGCAATTGGGGCCTCAATAGTCTTCACCTTACCCACTAGGTAGTGGTAGAAGTTCTCGGAAAAGCAACGAGGCCCTGGACCACCATGAACAATGGACATGGCCACCATTCTTCCAAAATGGAAGTACTCATCACCGTCTGCAGCTAATGATGGCAATGTTGCAGGGTTAGTTCAAATTGATTTATAATACTGTCAAAATGTGGCAAAAACCAAATTACCTTTGCTGTCAAATGACAGGTATTTGCCATCTTCCCTGCCTTCAAAAAAACGCCTGTTTTTAATGGAGTCCATCAACAGTGTGAGGAATTCCCGCGTAAGCCCTCCTGTGTCAACAGCGTCCTCAGTCTGCCCGATGTCGTCGGTGAATTTCACCAAAAGGCTACCGGTTGGGTCAAACGAGGACCGCTTAAATCCCCTCAGAGCCCCATCCCAGACATTGGCACGGTTGATGTTGAACCTGCTGCAGTTGCTCGTGTCAATAGCTTCTGACAGATTTGACAAAACGTCAGCAGCAGTCAGTCCAAAAACTTGCTCTCTGCAAAAAAAGAACATGTGTGAGGCAGGAAACATTAACGCTGCCTCCTCTTGGTTATGAACATGGTTAAAATAGTAATATTTTTGTATTTTATGGGCCCATTACAGTAAGTACACCATATGAGTGTGGAAATGTGATGGGCATAAGCATGAAGCACACGTTGCAAGCTTTCAATCATTTTTGCCAGATTGTTTTTCTGTTAAGGCGTCATTTAAGTAAAAACATGAAATTCAAATATTTATTTTAATATGGCAACAGAAACCAGGTAAAATGCCCAATGTAATTGGGCCGATTAATATTTCATCTGAGGGAAAGATAAAAATAACAAGGCTAACAGCATTATTTGTATCAAAGTACCTGTCTTCCACCTGAGAGTAGTCGACTTCCTCAACATCTGAGGAACTGCTGTCAATGACAACTGGTGCATATACATTTGTATATGTACTGTGGATAAAAGGAACAATGAAATACTGAAACAAGATTGCTGTGAAATTACTGGAAAAGGTGTTATTTTTGGTACTGTAATCAATTACTTTCCGCAGTCAAATATTTAATGAAAAACCAAAAGCCAAAAAAGATATTACTGCACTGAAGAGAATCAATTTAATCCATTATGACTTACTTGTAGAATTCACATGATGTGTTTGGTGATGTGGTCTTTTTGGGTCCTGCTCCTGCTCCATTGGCCTGTAGATGAAAGTAGAGATAACACCAAACAAATTAAATTAAATTTAAAAATTTAAATTAAATTAAATTTCAAAAATGAATGCTGTGAAATACATGGATATTCAAAAATCGCTAACACATGTCTCAAAATAGCAGGATAAACTTACATTTTCATTGGAAGCCGACCAAATGCTTCACAATCATCGGATTCTGAAGATGAGTCATCTCCATAACCTCGGAAAAGATCATTATTAGGCTAGATATATCCAAAATATGTGGCAATTTCACAACCTCTTTGAATCCCATTAAGGACTCACTCAATTACCACCAACTAGCTATTATTATTATTTATTTATTTATTTACATACATGTCGTTCATTTCAATACTTACTCAAATCCTGAAGAAGGCAGATGTACAGCGTAATCCTTTGGTAGGATTTCCCAATGGCCTCTTTATAATTCTCCAGAACAAAAGGACTGTCTGTACCAGGTATATTTTCTACCTGAGATCCATCAGGATAGAGAAGCACATATTCTCCATCTACCATTGCGTTCTGATTAAAATCAGAACGTTTTCCCTCTTTGAGGTTTTAACCCATTCTTGGTCCTTGACATGATGCCAATCGAAATCTACAGAAATCAGAAAAGAAGAGAAAAAAAGAAAAACAAACATGACTACTGGGTCTTAAATAGTCACATTACGACCTAAAACCTCTGTATTAACTTACCTTCACTGTAATGGCCTGTTTCTTTTTAAGCATTGAAAAGGAGGTCCTCCTCTCAGCCTCTTTAACCTCCCTGAACCTCAAGAATTGAGCTGCTCTTCCTTCCTTCCTAGTCTCCTTCACACACACACACACACACACATACACGTTTTTGCTACATCATGAGGACCTAAATTTTGTCCTGACTGGGTGGTGCCCGATGGGGACACCACTTTCTAAATGAGATACAGGCTTGGTTTTACCTCACAATTTTCTGTAGATTTTTTTAATGCCCAAATATCAAGTATAATATCAAATATTCTCAAATTTAGAAAGCTTACTTTTTGTCAGGTTTTTCTATCCCGGTGGGGACGCTCCCATTGTGTCTTATCGCAAACAACCACCAGGAGGCAGTGTCAAGGGCGGACCAGGGGCCGTAACGTCAAATAGGCAGCAGGCAGCAGGCAGCAGGCAGCGCGCGGTTCTGTCTACTACAGATTGATGTGGAAGTGGAAGAACCAGAGACGTCGGAGAACCCGACGAAGTCCTTTGTGATTCATTATATCGTCTGGACGTGCACACAGCTTTAGGTCGTGATAATATGTATTATTTGATATAGATATCTATGTATTATATGATATTATTTAGATGTAGAGCTCCAGGACTGTAACGCAAGTGTTGTAGGCTACACTTCCTTATTATACGTCGGACTCTCGTCTCTGGTATTTCCACAACGAGACTCGTAGTGGGGGTTATCTCAGCCATGGTTGAGAATGAATTGGGGGAAAGGAACTTTGGCTTTGACTCCCTGAAGTAGGCATGAACCACGACATGGAGGAGAAAGGGATTGTTGACCGCGGTCGTCTCTCGCCGGAGCCTCGCTGCCGATGGACCACCGCCTCGGCTTCAGGAGGCGGTGATTAGCGCTGACCGCTGCCGAGGCGGGGGGAAGCAGGGCTACAGCGGGATACATTCCCGGCCAACAATCCCTTTCTCCTCCATTTTGTGGTTCATGTACTTCAGGGAGTCAAAGCCAAAGTTCCTTTCCCCCAATTCATTCTCAACCTTGGCTGACATAACCCCGAATACGAGTCTCGTTGTAGAAATACCAGAGACGAGAGTCCGACGTGTTATGCGCCATCACACCAACAGCAGAACGGTTATCCAAATAACATGGAAGTGTACAACACTTGCGTTACAGTCCTGGAGCTCTATATCTAAATAATATCATTTAATACATAGATATCTATATGAAATAATACATATTTTCACCGCCAAAAGCTGTGTGCACGTCCAGACGATATAATGAATCACAAAGGACTTCGTCGGGTTCTCCGACGTCTCTGGTTCTTCCACTTCCAAATCAATCTGAAGTAGACGCGGTCGTTTGAGATTCATAATAGCCTATCGTCTGGAGGCTCACACAGCTTTTGGCCGTGATAATATATATTATATATTTAAGCAATAGATCACGCCAGGCTGTGGTATGTGCTCATTATACCACTGTTAAGGGGCGTTGTCCGGCCTCGACGCGCAGCGGAGGGCCGGCGACCCCCTTCACAGTGGTATAATGTTGCATAGCGACCGTCGTGCATTTTGAAGGCAGCCAGGAGGGACTACTTTTTGGTAGTCTTTAATAAAATGGCTACTTTGACTTTCTTGGTTTCTTTTTAAATGTAGTGTGTCTATGACTTTCGTTTCCCCATAACAGTAACCGTTGTATAAAAGCAATAGATCACTTCAGTCAGTGGCATGTGCTCATACCACTGTGAAGGGGGTCGCCGGCCCTCCGCTGCGCGTCGGGGCCGGACAACGACCCTTAACAGTGGTATAATGAGCACATACAACAGCCTGGCGTGATCTATTGCTTAAGTATAATATGGATTTCTAAGAGCCATTGCGATACATCCACCGTAAACAGCGCATGGTACCGTGGCTACAAGCTGCTCAGGGCCAGGTGATAATATATGTTATATGATATATCTATGTATAATATGGGTTTCTACGAGCCATTGCGATACATCCACCGTAAACAGAGCGCATGGTACTGTGGCTACAAGATGCTCAGGGCCTCTCCCCCACCCCACTCCTTGACCTGCCTTGACACGCCCACCGAAACAGCGCGTTTGGGGGAAGCTCAATGTGCGACTGGTTCGGAGTGGCTGTAACTCTGCACCACGGCTGAATTTTGGGGACGTCTTTGAATACTTTAACAATTGATTTAAGGAAAACAGACACCTCTGCAATAGAAAAGGTTTTGCCAGTGCCTGCAAATATACCAATATATTATGGGGTCAGAACAGTCTCATTAATAATGAATGCACAGAGAAGGATTCACAAATGTATTTTGTGATTTATATATAAATTACTCTCTTCCCACAAATACATTTCAATGCACACATAAATGGATATCGGTATAAATGTCAAATAAATCCATAAACAAAAATAAGTTTCACAAACACATTTCTAATCCACACACAAATGTACCTTGTTTTAAATAAATGTAATATAAATCCATAAATATATTAATTAAAAAAATATTTGCAATTTTCATCACAATGTATTTGGATGTTGTAACATTTATATACAAACTGTTAAACTTGTATTTACAAGACGTTTTTCATTTGTGAACTTACTTGCATTTGTGTGGGAACTGGTCTGTATTTATGTGTGGATTTTTGAGACTCTCCTGACGTCGCTAGATTCACAAATGCATTTTTTTCAACAAGGAAGTCTCTGTAGCCAATAAGATGCCTCCCTCGTTTTCAGTCAACCACAGGACTGCTGTGACTGGGTTTTTACGTCGGTGCCGTTTACTACTTTAACGGCACCGATAATCCCAAAACCCAGTCGAAATTAGATGGAAAAAGTGTCGTGACGCAGCATTCACTTCTTCACCACCTAGAGATTGTTATGTACGATCATTCAAAAAACCATGTTCTTTCCGATAGAGTAGACATTTGACATGCAAAAAAAAAAAAAAATGCATTTGTGAATCTAGCGACGTCAGGAGAGTCTCAAAAATCCACACATAAATGCAGACAGTTTCACACACAAATGCAAACAAGCTCACAAATGAAAAGCGTCTTGTAAATTCAAGTTTAACAGTTTGTACATAAATGTAACAACATCCAAATACATTTTTGATGAAAATTGCAAATCTTTTTTAAATTAATATATTTATGGATTTATATTACCTTTATTTAAAACAAGACATATTTGTGTGTGGATCAGAAATATGTTTGTGAAACTTATTTTTGTTTATGGATTTATTTTACATTTATACATGCCGATATCCATTTGTGTGTGCATTGAAATGTATTTGTGAGAAGAGAGTAATTTATGTATAAATCACAAAATACATTTGTGAATCCTTCTCTGTGCATTCATTAATAATGAGACTGTTCTGACTCCATAATATATTGGTATATTTGCTTATTGTGTTGTAATCAAATCTGTTATTATGTAGACCAATAATCAGTCAATTAATATTATGATGCATGACCTTTTTTTCAAAGCTTTATTGAAAGTTTGCAATGTACAAACAAAAGCAAACAAACATCAATCATTGCAAACTTTCAATAATGCTTTGAGTGGCCACTGTTTAGAAAAGCGCTGTATAAATGCAGTCCATTTACACTCCCTCTCAGTGAAGACAAGGAAATTAAATATAAATAATATAAAAGAGTCTTTTGACAAGGAATTTGACAAAGCATTATGCAAAACATGTAAAAGAAACCTATTTCTCTCTCTCTCTCTCTCGCTCTCGCTCTCTCTCTCTCTCTCTCTCTCTCTCTCTCTCTCTCTCTCTCTCTCTCTCTCTCTCTCTCTCACTCACTCACTCACTCACTCACTCACTCACTCACTCACTCACTCACTCACTCACTCACTCACTCTCATATAAATATATCTAATACAATTAAATCTATAAATACAATTTATGTATTTGTAACACTGGACTGGGCCTGTGAGTCAGAGTTCAGCAGTGGAGAATACTGTTGTGCATTTCTGCCTTCAGCTCAACCTTAATTTATGGCCGATCAAGGGGAGGGCTGGAGGGCCCCTCCCCCCCTCCCCCCGTGCACCTGGACTGCTGCTGCCTGACACAACAGCGGTCTCTTAAAATAGCTGAATCAATTCATTAGTCAATCATATCTTCCCGGTGGCGTAAGAGGGCAAACAAGGTGTCCTTCAACATCTACGCTTCCAGGCGATTGCAACGGTGCCACATATGAGCATATTCGAACATGTTTAATGGTAGTAATTAGCTGTCGAACTTGGAGGCCTTAATCAATAATGACCAGCTATTGATTTGCTTCCCGATATTTATTTTTGACAAATTACATGTTTTTTAGCATCTACACGTTGAGCTGAGTCCAATGAAACCAAGCATGACACTCTAGCAAAACGTTAACATGTAGTATACATGGTACACCTATGGTCTAGGACATGATCTTGGTGTGGTACAAGGTCGCGCTTGATCTCATTGGACTCAGCTCAACGTGTAGATGCTAAATAACATGTAATATGTCAAAAATCTCCATCGGGAAGCAATTCTATAGCTGGTCATTATTGATAAAGGCCTCCAAAATCGACAGCTAATAACTACCCCGAAACGTATTCAAATATGGTCATGTGTGGCACCGTTGCAATCGCCTCGAAACGTAGATGTCAAAGGACACCTTGTTTGCCCCGTTAAGCCACCGGGAAGATATTTTCATACGTTCTAGAAGTCTGGGGTCAAAAGGTCAAAAGGAGCCGGCACCACGCCGCTTATGAGATAACAAAAAAGTGAATGTGTATTTCTCTCGTAACTTTATGTCATTATTAAAGAGAGGCCTGATTCTCAGATATGCATGTTGGATGGCTACGATGTAGGTCGGGGAAGAACTTCAGGCTAAAATCTTGCAAGAGAGCCGCTGTGTGAGGTGCAACGAGATGGAGCACTTGCTGAGTCATTCCCTGCAGGGCTGGAGCCACAGGTTGATGGTATGCGTCTTTTGAGACCCCCTTTGATATATAAGAGACCCTAAGGTATAGCTTACTTGAAAATGTTTTCAATTCAGTCACCTATTGCTTTACCTTTAGGGCTCGGCCTCCTAATCGATCATAATTGAATGAGGCTTTTTTTTATATATGTGATACCACAACCACTGGGACGTGGCAACAATTATCCAAATCAATATGGGGAAACGGGGGGAGGGGGGTACTTGTGGACAGTAGGGGTGTACACTAGACATAAATAGGAAGCAAACCCAGGAGATGGAATGACCTCTCACAAATATTTATTTAATAAATTGTTTCAAATAACCCTGCCTCGTTAAATAAATGAGTTTGGTGTTTTGCTTTAAAAAATAGGTTATAGAAGAAGTCTAAACATCCTAGGTGCCTTTTAAGGATAGCTTGGAATATCTGTCTATTTTTTAACCATCGGACCCCAGTTTACGACAAAAACAACACAATTGACCGTAGCTCCTTTGCCGCGGGGTTTAAGGATTAGAGGGGGTGGTCGATAGCAACCACCATAGCTACCATGAAGGTCAAGTGACTGGATGCAGCGTCTTTATTCTGCTATAGTAACACGGTAAATGGGCTGAGAACGAATTCGAATTTACGATATTGTAGTGACTACATTATGGGTTTGTGTTCCCCTCTTACTGATCGAGTGGGAGGGAACTGGTCAGGAGTCACGGGGGCTATAGGGGGACGCGTTAGGCGGTTGCACGAGATCTAACCATGCACTGTGACTGATTGTTCTGATCTGTTTTATTGGATTAAACGGTTATAATTAAGTTGCCTACGTCGTCCTTTTCCTCCGGCACTACAATATGTTCAATAAAACGTAATCACAGACAAAATACGTTTTTCAGACAAACGTAATTGAGAATGCTGAATAGTTCTCTGGGAACGTAATTTTTATGAGAAAGGGTTGCTCTGTCTGTCTTGGTCTCTATAGCAACGACCTCAGCTACCCAGCACTGATCAAAAAAACGATTGTTTCTCTCAATCAAAGCACAAAACAGGACAACTGATGCCCATAAACTTAACCCATACATGTTTTTTAATTAACAAGGACACGTTGGTGTAGTTGTGTTGAGGAATGTCACAGATTTCACTGTAAAATCGCCGTTAATGTGCAGACATCGGGTCTTCCGTTAGCCAATGGGATGAATGAATGCTCATAGCTTCATATTGCCGTGGAGGGATTACATCGCAATGAGTGGAAAACCCCCTGCGTCGAAAAAAGAAGCACATGGTCTTGCGTTAGCCAATGGGATGAATGCTCATAGCGTCTCTATGTGCAGCCATCGGCTCTTCCGTTAGCCAATGGGATGAATGCTCATAGCTTCATACATTGCCTTGGAGGGATTAAATTGTAATGAGTGGAAAACCCCCTGCGTCGAAAAAAGAAGCGCAAGGCCCTCTGTTAGCCAATGGGATGAATGCTCACAGCGTCTCTGTGTGCAGCCATAGGGTCTTCCGTTAGCCAATGGGATGAATGCTCATAGCTTCATATATTGCCTTGGAGGGATTAAATTGTAATGAGTTGAAAACCCCATGCGTCGAAAAAATAAGCGCAAGGGTACCCTTTTGCGTCAGAAACTGAAGCCAAAGTCACTGACCGTTCGTCAGAAATCGACGCGCTCGGAGTGAGAACGTGTTACTCCCGATTTGCAACATTTTGCAACAAATTATTCTAAATCTGCCAATGGACACGGC
Source organism: Gadus chalcogrammus (assembly GCF_026213295.1). NCBI lineage: Eukaryota > Metazoa > Chordata > Actinopteri > Gadiformes > Gadidae > Gadus > Gadus chalcogrammus. The sequence goes on along the minus strand of NC_079412.1, from coordinate 1,095,569 downwards.
TACATTTTGCGGTTTTCACTCGCTACAATGTTGCATCTGTGGCTGCTGGTAATTCAATCACTAAGAAGTAAACTCTACGGGGCTATTTTCAGCATTATGTTTTTTTTTTTTACGGCACAACGATCCGGGGCTATTCCCAAAAGATCCGGGGCTATAGCCTCGAATGCCCAGGTCTAACGACGCGCCTGATGTCAAACAAATCAATAGTTGCATAACGTGACGGCATCACCGTTGATGGACAATGATATCCATTCGTCTATATCCGATGGTGAGGGATTAACATGAATGTTTATCTGATTGTCCCCCGCGTTGAAAAACTACGCAAAAGGTAGATCCATCTTTCGTCGGTAATTCTCGCTGGTGACGTCGGTATGCGTATAAAGTGATGCGTGGTATGGGGACGCATCTACCCTCCACAGAAGTTAATGCTGGGTTTTGAGTATCTAATGCACGCGAAATTGTCATTTGGCGTATGTACTGCACGCATTTTGAAAGTGTCAAACCGTGCGATCTGTACGCATATTGGTGAGACTTGGTTGATATCACACAGATCCTGACTTTTACGGTCCCTACCGTGACCATGCCCCTCCCCCACCCCTGTTGTTTCTCTCAGGAAATGCTGGCTTGGGGCGGTAAAGATTGTTTGAATGTGTTGGTCAAATGACTATTAACAATTGATTTAAGGAAAACAGACGCCTCTGCAATAGAAATGGTTTCGCCAGTGCCTGCAAATATACCATATTGGTATATTTGCTTATTTTTATGTAATTTCCTACATTATCTGAAAATGCTTAATTTTCCCTCAAATCTGTTATTATTTTTTTTTCAAAGCTTCATTGAAAGTTTGAAATGTACAAACAAAAGCAATCAAACATCAGTCATTGCAAACTTTCAATAATACTTTGAATAAAAACGTTTTCTCATCGAATTTGAATAAACACACAAAACATCCAACACCAGATATTTATCTCTGAATATCTACACTTTGTCTCTCAATCTATCAACTTTCAACCCAATCAACGTGACCCATACGGTGTATGCTGTGTGATAAATCTAGCTTATGATTTAAACACCGATGGCCCACCAGTCTTGTGTTCCTATGGATGCGCAGTGCACTACCTGCGATTTCATTTGACAGTGAACTTGCGTGTGTTTTGCATAACGCAACGATTTTATTGGCTGACGGTTCCGTTGCTTCTTGAAATATAAGCGACTTCAAGCTGCCAGTTTGAACTTCGCGCCGGCTTTTCAACAGCGAAGGAGATGGTAAGTGCTGACTTCTTGTACTATAGCTTCGAATATAATATTGCGCTGTTAAATGTAATTTAATTGAATAACGTTATAGGTTCGCATATGTGTCGCAAATTAAAGAGAGCAGCGAAGCTAGAGATAGATAGATAGAGATATAGATAGATAGATAGATAGATAGATAGATAGATAGATAGATAGATAGATAGATAGATAGATAGGATACTTTATTAATCCCGAGGGAAATTCAAGCTGCAGTTTAACCAAAATGAAGCAAGAGTTTTAGCTAATCCACGTGCTCAAAAGTAGAGTGTCGAAATGAGAGTTAGCAGGCTATCATTATGTTTGGTTTAATATGAATGAATAAAATGTTTTATTGTGTCATGCATAGACTACAACTGTATGCCCAGCCCGCATGGTCAGAATGCTTCCTATACATTATCAGACAACTATAACAACGATTTAATAATTGCACACCCACAGGGGCAGTGTCTGTCAGTATAGCAGCCGTTGCACCCACACCAAGCTGCATATGAAACCTATGAGTCCATTGTTATAATTTCAGTATAACACAATTCGGATAAAAATGATTTAACATGCTGCAAATAAATCCGTGTATGGTTCGTTCTTTGAATATTCCGATTTAAAACAAAATCAGAAAAAACAATTAACAGAGTCGTTTTTTGGTTTTTCTGCTTTGGTTTTGAAAGGCATTTTTTAAATCAAAACGGGAAAACTGAATAATCCAGTTGCTTGTTTTGTTTGCGTGATATTTAGAGAAAACCGCAAGTCTCTCGCATTCTACAATGGCCAGCTTTATGGTTTTCCGTGGGAGCCGGCGATTTAGTCTGCGAGTTGACGATCGGAAACTAGATTTCTTCTTCGAAGGTTGTGCTCCAAGCTCCTCATCGTCCTAACGGAGCACTTCGGGACACCAGATTGCCCCGAAGCAACCTCTCGCGCGTAACAGCCTCTCGCGTTTGATGTTCTGCTCTCGCGCGCGCAAATTACCTCTGCGCGCGTTAAACAGCCTCTCGCGCGTAACATCCTCTCGCGTCTGATGTTCTGCTCTCGCGCGCGAATTTAGTTTTGGCACTATGGGGGAGGGAACCAAGGCAGGGCGGGCTTTGATTGGCCGTTTCTGAAGCGCTGCTTTGCCTGGCCCGCCTAGAGACGTTGGCCCGCCAATGAGACTCGACCGTGCGAGCGCCACATGTGTGTGTGTGAATACACACACTGTAACGCAAGTGTTTCTTGTCAGTTCTTTGACGTGTCTTGTATTTCCACAACGTGACTGTCGTGGGGGTTATCTGAGCCATAGTTGAGAAGGAATTGGGGGAAAGGAACTTTGGCTTTGACTCGCTGAAGTACATGAACTGCGACATGCCGCCGGTTGCCGCGAGGCACCATCGCCCGGCAGCGGGCAGCCGGCAGCAGGCAGCGCGCGGTTCAGTCGACTTCTATGGAGTCAGAACAGTCTCATTATTAATGAATGCACAGAGAAGGATTCACAAATGTATTTTGTGATTTATATATAAATTACTCTCTTCTCACAAATACATTTCAATGCACACACAAATGGATATCGGCACGTATAAATGTAAAATAAATCCATAAACAAAAATAAGTTTCACAAACATATTTCTGATCCACACACAAATATGTCCTGTTTTAAATAAAGGTAATATACATCCATAAATATATTAATTTAAAAAAGATTTGCAATTTTCATCAAAAATGTATTTGGATGTTGTTACATTTATGTACAAACTGTTAAACTTGAATTTACAAGACGCTTTTCATTTGTGAGCTTGTTTGCATTTGTGTGTGAAACTGTCTGCATTTATGTGTGGATTTTTGAGACTCTCCTGACGTCGCTAGATTCACAAATGCATTTTTTTCAACAAGGAACTCTCTGTAGCCAATCAGATGCCTCCCTCGTTTTCAGCCAATCACATGGCTGCAGTTCCGACCTCTGAGTCCAGCCTCCGAGCCTCCCGGTTCTCTGTCAAATGTCTACTCTATCGGAAAGAACATGTTTTTTTGAATGATCGTACATAACAATCTCTAGGTGGTGAAGAAGTAAATGCTGCGTCACGACACTTTTTCCATCTAATTTCGACTGGGTTTTGGGATTATCGGTGCCGTTAAAGTAGTAAACGGCACCGACGTAAAAACCCAGTCACAGCAGTCATGTGGTTGACTGAAAACGAGGGAGGCATCTGATTGGCTACAGAGACTTCCTTGTTGAAAAAAATGCATTTGTGAATCTAGCGACGTCAGGAGAGTCTCAAAAATCCACACATAAATGCAGACAGTTTCACACACAAATGCAAACAAGCTCACAAATGAAAAGCGTCTTGTAAATTCAAGTTTAACAGTTTGTACATAAATGTAACAACATCCAAATACATTTTTGATGAAAATTGCAAATCTTTTTTAAATTAATATATTTATGGATTTATATTACCTTTATTTAAAACAAGACATATTTGTGTGTGGATCAGAAATATGTTTGTGAAACTTATTTTTGTTTCTGGATTTATTTTACATTTATACATGCCGATATCCATTTGTGTGTGCATTGAAATGTATTTGTGAGAAGAGAGTAATTTATATATAAATCACAAAATACATTTGTGAATCCTTCTCTGTGCATTCATTAATAATGAGACTGTTCTGACTCCATAGACTTCAGGTTGATGTGAATGTGGAAGAACCAGAGACGTCGCAGAACCCGACAAAGTCGTTTGTGATTCATAATATCGTCTGGAGGCGCACACAGCTTTTGGCCGTGATAATATGTCTGTGATATAGATATCTATGTATTATATGATATTATTTAGATATAGAGTGTTGTACGCATCCTTGTTATTTGGATAATCGTTCTGCTTTTGCTGTTATGGCGCATAACACATTGGACTCTCGTCTCTGGTATTTCTAAAACGAGACTTGGGGGTTATCTCAGCCAAGGTGGAGAATGAATTGGGGGGATGGAACTTTGGCTTTGACTCCCTCAAGAACATGAACCACGACATGGAGGAGAAAGGGATTGTTGGCGGCGAATGTCTCCCGCTTGAGCCCCGCTGAGGAGCGAGGCGGGTCAAGGAGGAGGGTGGGGGTGTGGCACTGCAGCTTGCAGCCACGGTGCGCTCTGTTTACAGTGGATGTATCGCAATGGCGAGGCGCACAAAGCCTTTAGCCGTGTTCTGTAAATATTCTAGAACACACGGGAGTCCTGGAGCTCTATATCTAAATATGATCATATAGCCTACATAGATATCTATATCATATAATATATATTATCACGGCCAAAAGCTGTGTGAGCCGATATTATGAATCTCAAACGACCGCGTAGGGTTCTCCGACGTTCCTGGTTCTTCAACGTCCACATCAATGTGAAGTAGACTGAACCGCGACAAGGAGGAGAAAGGGATCGTTGCCGGGCAGCGCTTAGGCACCTCCGCCTCCGGCGGTGGTCCCTCAGCGGGGCTCAAGCGGGAGACATTCGACGCCAACAATCCCTTTCTCCTCCATGTCGTGGTTCATGTTCTTGAGGGAGTCAAAGCCAAAGTTCCATCCCCCCAATTCATTCTCCACCTTGGCTGAGATAACCCCCAAGTCTCGTTTTAGAAATACCAGAGACGAGAGTCCAATGTGTTATGCGCCATAACAGCAAAAGCAGAACGATTATCCAAATAACAAGGATGCGTACAACACTCTATATCTAAATAATATCATATAATACATAGATATCTATATCACAGACATATTATCACGGCCAAAAGCTGTGTGCGCCTCCAGACGATATTATGAATCACAAACGACTTTGTCGGGTTCTGCGACATCTCTGGTTCTTCCACTTTCACGTTAACCTGAATTCGACTGAACCGCGCGCTGCCTGCTGCCGGCTGCCGGCTGCCCGCTGCCGGGCGATGGTGCCTCGCGGCAACCGGCGGCATGTCGCAGTTCATGTACTTCAGCGAGTCAAAGCCAAAGTTCCTTTCCCCCAATTCCTTCTCAACCATGGCTCAGATAACCCCCACGACAGTCTCGTTGTGGAAATACAAGACACGTCAAAGAACCAACAAGAAACACTTGCGTTACAGTGTGTGTATTCTCAATTCACACACACACATGTGGCGCTCGCAGGGTCGAGTCTCATTGGCGGGCCAACGTCTCTGGACGGGCCAGGCAGAGTAAGGGGAGGAGCATGATGACGTTTAGGACGTCATCATGCTTGATGACGTCCTAAACACAGACATTCCAAATCAGCTAGTGCTCGTTTTACACCAAACGCAAGTTTTAGCCACTGGGGGACCATAAGTTTATTTGAATATTCCTTTTGCCCTTTTTCGGCTTCAAAACCAAATCAGAAAAACCAAAAAACTACTGTTAATTGTTTTTTCTGATTTTGTTTTAAATCTGAATATTCAAAGAACGAAGCATACACGGATTCAAATAGCTTTTTTGTTTATTTATAATTAATTTAGGTAAATAAGGCTACCAATTAGAGGTCACTTAGTGCACTGTGGCTGATTTACTTCATCTAGCGCCATCACTGAGTAAATAAAAAAAAAATTGAAACCATGGCATCACTATATTTTGAACCATGAAACATGAATTTTCTAATGTTGGACCTTGAAGTTTGACTGACTGTCATTTGTACTTACAGGATGATGGCCCAGGTTTTGCAACCAATGACGGAAGCTTTGAATGCTCAGGTGAGAAAGATGAGATAAAGAGTTTGTAGTAGTTGCGTAGAATATTATACTGAAAAATAATTCTTAAAGCTAAGGTATATAGTGGTATATATAGTGACTGAAAAGTCACGATTACTGCTTTTCTTTAAACCTGCGCTGTGTCATTGCATTTTGTAGACAACATGTAGAAAGATCAGGGGTCCTCATTTATAAACGTTGGCTATGCCATTTCTCACACAAAAAATGTGATTTATAAAAACTTGATTTTGAGGTGGTGAATTGAAGCCAGATTATATAATGATCCTCTCACATTTAATTTCCCTTAATAACAAAAATTATGGATCCATGTTATCCTAAATATATTTAAATAACTGATGACATCATCAGTTATAGAAATCCAAGATGACCCATAACAGACCACTGATAGATTTCAATAATATATTGTAATATATCTTCAAGTATGACAGTTTTTGCAAAGACCATTTATGGTTGAATGTGGCGTGTAGAGGATGAGATAGTTCTATCAACTATGAATAATTTGATGGTTACATGAAATTTTAAGTCCCATATCATGTTGAATTTAGTAACTACAGGTTTTGCCAAATGATGCCACTATTTTCAGCATTATTATCGAATACTTCAGGGAGTTTGTTGATTTGTTTTCCCAAATGGAGCATTCTCATGGGTTTTAGGCCTAGAACTACTTTAGGAGGGAAATAAAACAAATGGATGGAACATACAAATTTCACGAACAGCCTGAATTTGGCATTTGTTAGTTCATCTTGAACGGTATTAACATTTTCATCTTCTGTAATTTAGTTGCAGGTGATGCTGATTTGTCAGGTGACTTCGATCCTGAACAGAAGAAAGAGGTAGGATATGTCATCATCTTTGGGTTCTTAAAATCGACAGGTACACCAATTACATGCATGTTTTTCTATGATAGAAATCAAAACAATGTATATACACACTGATACAATCTATAGACATTAAAGGACCCATGGCATGCTATTTTATGGATGCTTTAGTATAGGTGTTAGTGGGCCGCTAATACAGTACTTGAAGACGTTTCAGCTTTGGTGCAGAGTAACAGACACTATGAGCCAGTCCCACAATGAGTGCTCCACAAACGCATTGTTTCTGTGTCTGTCCATCTAAATGCTAATGAGGAGGAGAGAGGCGGGTCCAGGTGGAGGGTGGGGGTGTGGCCCTGACCCGCGGTACCATGCGCTATTGTTTACAGTGGAACACTGAACATTCCTTGAGCTCTATATCTAAATAATATCATATTATATTTAGATATCTGTATAATATAATATTATCATGGTCAAAAGCTGTTTGCGCCTCTGGATGATATTATGATTCTCAAACGACTGCTCTCGGGTTCTCAGACGCCCCTGGTTCTTCCATTTCCACGTCAATATTAATTACAGAATATGAACCACGAAATGGAGGAGAAAAGGATTGTTGCCCAGGATTGTCCGTCGGAGCCCCGCTGCAGCGGTAGCCTGGCTCCGCCCGCCTAAGTACTTCCGCTCAATTTGAATTTCCCTTCAGTACTAGGTCTGGACCTGCTGTATGTAATTTGGTTTTCTGGTGCCGCCACAGCGGCCACCAATCAGCGAACAGAGGGCGTGTCTGAGAACAATGACGATGAAGTCGTACGCCAGTTTGAGTTGTTGTTGTAGGTCGGTAGTTGATTTACAATGTGCAATTTTTCCCTGATAAATTAAATTCGACGAACAAAACCTGCAGCTGTCGTTGACGGACATTTTCGTGCAGACGCGCAAGGTGTTTGGTTTGTGTACAACCTGCGCGTGATTCCCGGCGCATGACATACGTCACAACCAAACGTTAGCGATTGGTTATGGCAGATCCAGAGTGGCACTGGGCAGATCCAATCATGTTAAACTTCAACAGACACCCGCCTTCAAGTGAGTTAACGTTTGTCAATTGATTAGGTCCAGACTCTCTGTACAAATGAAATGAAATGAAGTGAAGTACGAGAGTCTGGTAGAACCAGGCTACTGCAGCGGGGCTCCGACGGACAATCCTGGGCAACAATCCTTTTCTCCTCTGTGTCGCGGATCCCAATTCCTTCTCAACCAACCCGACGCAGTCTAGTCTTCACTAAATGGGAGCTTTATGCAAGCTTGCGTTATTGTGTTGCGTGTTATGCACCATAACACCAACAGCAGAACGGTTATCCAAATTACAAAGAACTTGCGTTACAGTGTGTGTATTCACACACACACACGTGGCGCTCGCACGGTCCTAGCTCATTGCATCATTGGCGTGCCAAATTCTCCGGGCGGGCCAAGCAGAGAAAGGGGAGGTAACCTGGTCCTGTATGACGTCATACTTGACCGGAAGCCAAATCGAAGCGTTTCAGCAATCCTTTTTTATTTTACCAAAATCCCATTAAAAAAATGTATCGATTTTGAGACGAGGGAACTGCAATTCCCTTGTCTCGTCCCTGAGTGCTAACTCAGTTCCGGGTTTTAGGACTCATTCCTGGCACACACAATTGTGTGTGCCAGGAAACATACAAATGCCTCCAAACTGCTCATGTGCTTTAATCCAAGTAGAAGCCTACACATGCAGGGTTTACTTGAATAGATGTCATTTACACCATGTTTTTGGCCACAAATGACCCAAGTTTTATGGGAGAATGCTGAAAACTTTTCCTGTGAATCTCTGGGAGGATTTATGGATTCAAAAGATTCACCCAACCTTCCATTAGTGTGAATGACTGAATTTTAATTTTCACTATTACTTTAAGAACACAATCACATTATGATTTTTGACCAATATGTTTCCAACCATATATTTCATAATCAAAGCAAAACTGTGACATGGCATTTGAAATGGAATACAACTGTGATATTGTTAGAGCGACTACTGCAAGCCACCACAACAAATCGCGACGATACTAATCTTTGCAAATCTGCATTGAAGCTTTGAAGCAAACAAATAGCTGCTTTCATTTCTAGTGGACTTCAACTGTTTAAAAAGTGTTTTCTGATGTTTATTTTTCAGAAAATACACCAGTGCTCAAGTGACAGTGAGGGTACCGTTATCCTTGACCCCACTCCAGCTGATGTTTGCAAGGACACAAGCGTACCTGAGCTCAGAAGAACGGACAGTGTATTTGTAAGTTAATTTGCAAAACTTCACATGCTTTCATTTCAGTGTCTAAACTTGTCCTGTATTCAGGAAGAACTTGACACTTTGACAAGTCTAAAATACCATTACAATAATTGATAACTTTATTTGAAGGTGTCTACATAAGAGTGACACAACACCGTCATAACTACGACATGACACTGTCATAACTACGAGATGACACTGTCATGAACTTGTCATAAACATTATGAACATGTTAGAAACGTTATATGAATGTTGTGTGTTCTCATTTGTGTATGTGTAACTGTTTAATGTCAAATGTTGTCTTATTTGCGTTTATGCCTTATTGGTGTATGTTGTCTTATTTGTGTTTAGGTCAAATGTAGTATGTTGTCTTTTTTGTGCATATGTATAATTGTTGTCTATCTGTTTGTTGTATAAATCATAAAATAAAAAAATGATCACAAAAAAAACATGTTATAAACGTTTAAAAAGTATTTCTTAAAATCTAATTTAGTTTTTTGTTGTTGTTTTTTAGCTTACAAGACAAATGCTTGGATACTTAGAAGAATCCTCATCAGGTTTTGAGTTCAGTGAGGATGAATGGGTCCCTCAATCTGCTGAAGAAAGCGATAATGACACGTCAACTGTTGAAAGTTTAATTGAAGATATAAACAAACAGTGCAAGGATAAGAAGGCGAAGATGCCGAGATCATCTTCAGCTAACTCTCAGGATGTAGATGTAGAAGTAGATGTCCAACCAGTCAAAGTAAAGTCAAAGAGAAGGCATATGACAAATGACAGTGACAGCAAAAGACAAACGACAGCAAAAGATATTAATCCGCACAAGGATAAGAAGAGGAAGGTACAGAAAATGCGTGAGACAGATTCTAGTTCTCTGGCTGAAAACGACACTGGAGAATCCTCATCAGCTGATAGTTCTGATTTGAAGGTAATGACGCTAAAGAAGAAAGTGCATGGTGGCCGACTGTACACGAAAAGGTTCTACTGCTTGTTCTGCTCTAAATCTTTCAGCAAAATGGCACGTCATTTGGAATCCAAGCACAAAGATAAACCAGAAGTGGCAAGAGCAATTACATTTCCAAAGGGTTCTAAAGAGAGGAGAATACAGTTCAGTTTATTGAGGAATAGAGGGAACCGTGTGCATAATAACCAGGTGCTTAAAAAAGGGAAAGGAGTAGTTATTCCCTGTCAACAATCCAGTGTACCTGTAAATCCCAGTGATTACATGCACTGTGTGAACTGTGAGGCTTACCTCAAGAGAAAATCACTTTGGAGGCACATGCAGAGATGTCACCTACAAAAAAAAGTCAAAGGTTTAAAGCCAGGAAAAACAAGAGTTCAGGCCCTTTGTGCGTATACTCAGCCAGTTCCAGACAGTGTGAATGCAAGATTTTGGAAACTGGTGCTTAACATGCAACAAGATGATGTTACAGATGTTGTCCGCAAAGAAGGAAGCATACTGAAATTAGGGGAACACCTCTTCAATAAGCATGGGCATGATGTCACAAAACATGATTATATCAGACAAAAGATGCGGGAGACAGGGCGACTAGTTCTGCAAGGAAAGAAAAATGGCCAATTAAAGGTGGTGTCAGATTTCTTTGTACCAGCTAATTTCCCTCATGTGATAGAAGCAGTGAAGAATGTGGCTGGTTTCAATGAGGAAACAAACACATACAAAACACCATCGTTGGCGTTGAAGTTAGGCCACAACCTCAAGAAAATGGCAAACATAATTGAATGTGAATTAATGATCTCAGGTGGTGACATCAGCAATGTGCGGCTGTTCAAACAAATCTGTGACACTAAATGGAATGAGTGCGTGTCTTCCCAGGCCCTCAGGACTTTGAGTGAGGCTAAATGGAATGCACCACAACTTCTTCCCTTTGCTGAAGACGTGAAAAAAATGCACCAGTATCTTGACATAAAAAGGAAGGAGTGCCAAACAAACCTTGAAGAAGAACCAAATAAGAAGCACTGGGCAGAACTTGCAAAGACGACACTTTGTGAGGTGATCCTTTTTAATAGGAGAAGAGAAGGAGAAGTGTCAAAGATGTCCCTTGCTGCCTTTACATTGAGAGATACTTCTTCGAGTCATCCAGATGTAGAGCTTGCTTTGTCTGACCTTGAGAAGAAGCTTTGCAAGCACTTCCATCGAATAGAGATTAGAGGCAAGCGAGGTAGAAAAGTCCCCATCCTCCTCACACCTGATATGCTGGCATCGATGGAGTTACTTGTCAAGACTCGCCGGAACTGCGATGTGCCTGATGAGAATCTGTTCATGTTTGGGAGACCACAAGCTCTCAGTCACTTCAGAGGATCAGATGTTATTCGTCAGGTTGCTCAAAGCTGTGGGGCAAAACAGCCAGAAGCAATATCCTCTACTAAATTGCGGAAACACATTGCCACTATGTCCAAGGTCCTCAATTTAAAGGACAATGAAATGGATGACCTTGCTGACTTCCTCGGCCATGACATCAGAGTACATCGCCAGTATTATAGGCTACCTGAGGGGACATTACAGCTGGCGAAGATAAGTAAGATTCTTATGGCCCTGGAACGAGGACAGCTGTCTGAATTCAAAGGAAAGAATCTTGACCAGATCAACATTAATCCAGAAGGTAAAATAGGCCTGTGTAAATAACTGTGTAAATAACTAAATAAATATTTCTTTTTTTCTTTTTCATGTGTAAATAACTATGCATTTATGTATGTATTGGCAATCAAGGGTTTACCTCGATAGAGAATGTTTGGGCGACTGCCAAATAGATTTTATCAATTACTAAAGTTATAAATATACCAGTAGATTGAATTATGCAATGTGGTTTTACAACCAGAAGATTGTGCATGGAGCTCTTTTTGGTGGAGAGTAACTATTAAGACATTGTACCCTCTAGCATTGTATAGGGATGTGTTCATATTTGTCAGGCAGCCCCAGCTCCGTTTTCTTAAATGGTTTATGTTATTTGGTTATTTTCCATGTGGTTGCTTGTTTCCCAGAGAAAATGGCTGTTGACAGTGATGCATCAAGCATTGAAGATGAGGATGACATGACTGTGCCTCCACCTTCACCTACAAAATCATCAGCTTCATCTTCAAAAGCATCAGGTATGTACTGTAGGCAGCTATTGAGAGGGAATAAGCACACACATGACTGTGTTCACTGTGATGAAGATTCAATACTAAAAGAGAGGGTAATGCTGTATATTAAGGTCGTTGTAATAAGCATTAGTTAATAGGTAATAAGTGCCTTATAAGAGGTTTATTAACATTATTGGTTTTATAAGACTATATAAGTGTTAATAACACCATTATAATATAGTCAATACCAAATTATAAGACATTTATAAGAATTTATAAGAAACTTGTTAACAGTTTGATGCTTAAGAACATTAATAAAAGCCTCATGAGTATCTTATAATTGCTCATAATAGCCTTACAAACAAATATTGAGTCAACTAACCCACCCATTATGTCATTTTCATGCCTTTACTAATCTTTTTTGTTGCTACTTATTACAAGGTTACATATCCTACATATATTGGAGATCTTCTCAGATTTGCTCATGTTTTTAATAGATGGGTCAGATGAAAAGATGCCACTGGTTGGGGAGGTCTCCAGAGATTCACATACAACAAAAAGTAAGCTGTTCAAAGTTTTTGGCTGTACCGCTTAACAGCGATCAAGGACACCACTCAATATAATGCACTCCAGTACCCCACCACCTTTATCCACTATGATCTCAACAATAGACATGAAGTAGAATGATCTTTCTGACAATGTCAACAAAAACGGAGAATGTAAAAGTAGCATTTATGGCAGAGCTGTTGTATTGGATTAAATTAGATTGCACAGGTGTAAATAATGAAGTGGCTGGTGAGTGTAGATTTTCTGCCATTTTGAGGGTGCACTCACACTAGGCCATCTGTACTGTGCCCAAGTCCGTTTCTCCTAACCTTGCTCAAGTACGATTCCCCCCCCCCCCCCCTATTGTTCTCTGGCCTGTGCTCACACTATGCAATCGCCTAGTGTGTCATCCAGCTCAGGTTGCGTAACCGTGCGTGTGCGCGTGTCGGCTCATTAGCATCTGTACCGTGGCCTGAGCACACCTCTCCCAAGTGTGCTCAGGCCACGGAATGGAAGTGGACTTGAGTACGGTTGGCGCACTCACACTTCCCAAACGATCTAGACTTCAGCACGGTAGAGGTTTGAATCGGACTTGGGCTTGGTACAGATGGCCTAGTGTGAGTGCACCCTGAGTTTGGTCCAAATCTGTTTTTTCACTAGTACTCCTACAAATTTTCAAGAACATTAAATTAATGTCTTACTTTATTCAGGGTCATCACAAACCAAAAGAAAAAAATGGACCAAAGAAGAAATCCAGGCAGTGGAAAAAACCCTCATGGACCTTATCAGCTCTGGAAAGGTTCCTGGGAAAGAACAGTGTTTGAAGTGCATTGAGGCTTCACCAAATGCTCTTCAAGATAGGAAATGGGAGGGAGTCAAATTCTATGTCAAAAACCGTATAGATGCTTCAAAGCGAGAGAAACAAAGTGAAAGGTAAGCTTTGACTATTGCTTTCGGAAAGCTGGAAGATGTTTTTGTTTTTTGCTGGCGTTTTAAATGTTGAAATATACATGTGTTACGTCCCCCTGGTAACTCTTACCATGGCGGTCCCGCACCACACCCTGTGGTGGGGGGTGCCGCTGTTTTCCCACTGGGCCATTTGGCTTTTCCCTCTTTTCAGCAGGTGCACCTGATTGACTTATTGGAGGAAGACATCCAGCCTTTCGGTCCCTCATCTTTATCTTGTTGCATATTCTCACTACACCAGTCCATAACACACTACACATAGTTAAGCTGCCATTTACACTGATACTTAATTTCCTTGTTAGGGTTTTATACTTTCAATAAATACATAAGAACTTGTTCACTGCGTGTCTCCTGATTTTTTATGTCATGCTTGAGCCATGCGGTCATAACACACGTTAATTTGGAATATACATGTTAGTCTCAGCTAACACACTCAGTTGGTGTTTACAAAAATCTGTTTTTTTTACTACTATGTGAAACTTTACCTTAATATAGGTATTAGTGGGCCACAAACACTTACACAGTATTCAAACACGTCCCCAATATTCAGCCGTGGTGCAGAGTTGCAGCCACTCCGAACCAGTCGCACATTGAGCTTCCCCCAAACGCGCTGTTTCGGTGGGCGTGTCAAGGCAGGTCAAGGAGGGGGGTGGGGGTGTGGCCCTGAGCAGCTTGTAGCCACAGTACCATGCGCTGTTTACGGTGGATGTATCGCAATGGCTCGTAGAAACCCATATTATGTATAGATATCTATATCATATAATATATAATATAATATATATTATCACCTGGCCCTGAGCAGCTTGTAGCCATGGTACCATGCGCTCTGTTTACGGTGGATGTATCGCAATGGCTCTTAGAAATCCATATTATACATAGATATCTATATCATATAATATATAATATATATTATCACGGCCAAAAGCTGTGTGAGCCTCCAGACGATAGGCTATTATGAATCTCAAACGACCGCGTCTACTTCAGATTGATGTGGAAGTGGAAGAACCAGAGACGTCGGAGAACCCGACGAAGTCCTTTGTGATTCATTATATCGTCTGGACGTGCACACAGCTTTTGGCCGTGATAATATGTATTATTTGATATAGATATCTATGTATTATATGATATTATTTAGATGTAGAGCTCCAGGAATGTAACGCAAGTGTTGTACACTTCCTTGTTATACGTCGGACTCTCGTCTCTGGTATTTCTACAACGAGACTCGTATTGGGGGTTATCTCAGCCAAGGTTGAGAATGAATTGGGGGAAAGGAACTTTGGCTTTGACTCCCTGAAGTACATGAACCACGACATGGAGGGGAAGGGATTGTTGGCCGCGAATGTATCCCGCTTGAGCCCTGCTTCCCGCCGCCTCGGCAGCGGTCAGCGCTAATCACCGCTAATCACCGAGGCGGTGGTCCATCGGCAGCAAGGCTCCGGCGGGAGACGACCGCGGTCAACAATCCCTTTCTCCTCCATGTCGTGGTTCATGCCTACTTCAGGGAGTCAAACCCAAAGTTCCTTTACCCCAATTCATTCTCAACCATGGCTGAGATAACCCCCACTACGAGTCTCGTTGTGGAAATACCAGAGACGAGAGTCCGACGTATAACAAGGAAGTGTACAACACTTGCGTTACATTCCTGGAGCTCTACATCTAAATAATATCATATAATACATAGATATCTATATCAAATAATACATATTATCACGGCCAAAAGCTGTGTGCACGTCCAGACGATATAATGAATCACAAAGGACTTCGTCGGGTTCTCCGACGTCTCTGGTTCTTCCACTTCCACATCAATCTGTATTAGACAGAACCGCGCGCTGCCTGCTGCCGGCGCGAGGCACCACCGCCCGGCTGCCCGCTGCCGGGCGGTGGTGGTTCGCGGCGGTGGTGCCTCGCGGCAACCGGCGGCAGGCAGCATGTCGCAGTTCATGTACTTCGATGTCGTTCTGCCATTCAAAATTCTGTAACTAGCCTGTTACTACGAACTTAGCAACTACCGTACACGTATTAGCATTTAGCACTAGCTCAATCACGACTCCTTCAGAATTTCTGTGGGTGGTTACGAACCAACCAAGTGGGCAGTGCCTTGAATAATAATTTGACAACGCTACGCTATGTTACCACTAGGCGCGCATAGAAAAAAGAGCAGAAAAAAATAAATACACACTTCCAGAACACCCAACCTCATGGGGACTGCAGTACCACTGTGTTACCACTAGAGGCGCAGAAATATACACACACACAGATTTTTGTCAGGATTGGTCCACATGGGGACTTTTTAGAGGGGCCATGTTTGGGCCATGTTTAAATACTGTTTAGGAGCCATTGGTGGGGCTTTGCCCGTGGGGACCTCATTTTTGGTCCCCACGGGGACATGAGTCCCCATGGGTCTGTGTGCATTCAGGTCAAAGTCCCCACGGGTATAGAAGAACAAGAACACACACACACACACACACACACACACACACACACACACACACACACACACACACACACACATAATAATAATAATAATAATAATAATAATAATAATAATAATGTATACTTTATTAATCCCCTTGGGGGGATTCTTTCTCTGCATTCAACCCATCCAGGGATACCACTATTACTAGTAGTACTACTACACCCGGAGCAGCGTGCAGCCGGGGGGGGGGACCTCATTCGGCGTCTTGGGTGGGATTCAAAACTACAATCCTCTGGTTATTGGTCCAGCCCCTTAACGGCTAGATCACCGATGCCCCAATGGCACCCACACACACTGATGCATTTTAGCTATGGTTATTTAGTGGGGGTTGATAAATTGTGGCCTTGCTGACAGCTATAACCATGGGACATTTTGATGCAGCACAGAGTAATGGAAGCACAGTAAGGGATGTTACCTGTAGGCCCACAGCCTTCGCTTGACGAGGTGGATGGAGTTGATGGAGTTGATGGAAGCTGTGTAAGGAACCCCACATTCTGCCCACATGACGGGCAAAACTTGGGAGCGCCCCCCAGATGCACCGCACAGAACGGGCAGAACATGTCAATCTGAAAGATAAAAAAATAAATAAAAAATAGTTCAGATATCAGGCCTTCTCTTGCATTACCACGTCATGACAACAATGTAGAAACGACCACAAATAATGCTATTTAGTGACCGGGAGCGAGCTAGCCAGCTAGCATCCAGCTAACAACGTTTGGAGAACGTTTAACAATTATCTGTCTAATACTATCTAATACGTTATGGGGACAATGACTTAATATGTTGAAAACACACAAAACCACTTCATTATCATAATAAAAGAGAAACACGTACCTCTTGTAGCACAATCAAACGACTTAACACCTTCGTAATTGAAAAGAACCGCCAACCGGATATGGGTCCGTCACTGATTGTGGTCCCCCGGGACACATTTCCGTTGTCATAACTTGCAGTTCGTTTCCCTATTTGCTCGTTTTATGAAGTCGATGCAGGTGTTTTCTGAGTTTGCATGTGTTTTTCTGAATTTGCAGGTGTTTTTCTGAATTTGCATGTGTTTTGGCGTTTGCATGTGTTGTGACCCCTCTCGGCCACCGTAGATAAGTCTCAGAAAATGAAGTCTATTTAGAAGAAACCAATAATGTCTCACATTGAATCAGTATTCTCAATCCAGTACACAATACACGTTCAACAAATAATATAAAATAATTATATTATTAATTTATATAGTATTGAGGGGAAAAACGGTCTGTCTAGTTACTTGACCAGATGAAATGAGACGGAGAGGTAATAAAGTCTGTCGGCACGAGGACCTTGGATTTATTAAGTAAAGTGGCAACGGTTATACAGAGTCATAAAGCGTGAGAAATCGAATATGTCTAAGTCCCTAATCAGCGCTGATGGTTTGTCCAGAGCTTCGCCTCCGTGGAAGGTCTGCTTCAGAAGAAGATGAAGAGTCCCTGTGTGATAGAGTCTTATGCTGTATCCTCCTCTCGATGAGGTGTGTGCGTTTGAGGTGTGTGTGGTTCTGTGTGTTTTTGCTTGACCTTGGCTCTCAGGCCCTGGTATGTGCATGTGTATCTTCTTGTGTTCCTCCTAACGGGGAGTGCCCCCCGAAGTGTCTCCTGTGTGATAAATTAAAACGGGGGAGTGCCCCCCCCGAAGTGTCTCCTGTGTGAAAATTGAATGTGGCTCTCAGGCCCTGGTATGTGCAGGTGTATATCTTGTGTTCCTCCTAACGGGGGAGAGCTCTCAAAATGTCTCCTGTGTGATAAATTAATGTGGCTCTCCCGTTCTTGAGGATGACTGGTGCATTGTCTGAGTGTCTACCATTTGCCTGGATGGGGAAATGGGGCCTTCGGCTCCGGCCTTGACCTGACTATATTATCATGTTTGTGTTATGTGTTCGTTGGGTAGAGCAAGAGTTGACTATATTGTAATGTGTCTGCCATGTGATGTGCTCATCAGGCTAGGGTAGGAGTTAGCTATATTTGTAATGTACATGTGATGTACTCGGCAGGTTATTTTTCCCAACAGTAACGACATTATAATTATTTATTTTGCCATCTGATGGAAATCAGTTTCAAGATTTGATGGCTGGGGTTTGATCAGTTGATTTGTATGCATTGAAAGAAACGATTGTTAGACAGACTTTAATATGGCTCTTGAATGAGTTAAGAGCCAAACAGGATCAACGTTTAGCAAAGCACTAAGCTGAGGAGACTATGCTCAAATATTTAACTCTCCTGCTAATTCGGGCCATCTGGAACGGGAAATATCTCCATGAAACGCACTCCGTTTTCGGTTGAAGCTAACATTTCCTATATTAATTCGAAGGCTTTCCGTAAAAACGGTCTCTTGTCTCCCGTTTCCCCGGCCGGGAGGAGGCTGGTGGAGGAGGCTGGTCGGGTCCGGGGAGAGCTGTCTGCTATATATTAAGAGGTTACATATAATATTCAACGCATTATTACATCAAACACACACACACACATACACACACACCCACACACACACAAGCCTAGATACCAATGGCCTACGTCTACTCATTCACACAATACTATCTACTATTGATAAGTACGGTTAATACATATATCTTATAATAAACGAAATTAATAGAGCATCATTTAATAGTATCATGATAACTCCTAATATGTTGTCTAAGTGATCCACAAACGGACCCTCATATGGTGAACACATCACACACACACACACACACGCACACCCACACACACGCATACACACACACACACCCACACACACACACACACACATTCACTTAGGCTGGCTTATGGAGGATGTGGTTGTTTACCAGATGGTAAACATGTAACCCTCTGGCTATTGGCGACGTTAACCAGAGGGACGAGGAACAACACCAAACACCAAAGCATTGCTTGAAAGCTGTGCCTTAAGACAACACACGCAAAGAGAGGAAGAGGCATGCCATTAAAACGCATCACACGACCCTAGCAGGCTCGCACTCTAGTTGACCCCATAAGGAGAGGAGAACGTAGACCCCCTTATAATAAATGAAATTATTAAAACATCAGTTAATAGTATCATGATAACTCCTAATATGTTTTCTATGTGAACCACAAACGGAACCCATATGGTGAACACCACTTTTTAACCCTGATATATAATGGGCTTGTTTACCGTATTCCCACCACTATACACATATATATATATATATATATATATATATATATATATATATATATATATATACATATATACATATATATATATATGTATTAAGAGGTTTCATATAATAATATTTAACGCTTTATTACATCAAACACACACACACACACACACACACACACACACACACACACACACACTCACTTAGGCTGGCTTATGGAGGATGTGGTTGTTTACCAGATGGTAAACATGTAACCCTCAGGCTATTGGCGACGTTAACCAGAGGGACGAGGAACAACACCAAACACCAAAACATTGCTTGACAGCTGTGCCTTAAGTGCCTTAAGACAACACACGCAAAGAGAGGAAGAGGCAGGCCATTAAAACGCATCACACGACCCCTAGCAGGCTCGAACTCTAGCTGACCCATAAGGCGAGGACAACGTAGACCCTATATTAAATCACACAGCATAGCAATAAGTCATTAACACACCACCACCCCTCCTCCCCCCAACCGGAAGTTGCTATTTTCATAAACATACCCAGAGGGTGTCTAGTATTAACTACTCCTGTCGACTCCTCGACACAGGCAAAGCAGAACGACGCGCTCTCCCAGCTGATCCCCTCACGGTAAGTGGCGCATAGTACAAGCAATGGTTGATTGTGACTGACGTGTATGGGTGACAAGGCAGAGACGTAAAAGAGGTTTTGTTAAATTCACAAGGCAAAAAGATACATCATTATTTCGTATTAACCAAGCGAGAGACCTTGATCCCGCTAAACGGGGGGGACAGGTCTGAATTCGTATTAAAGTAACTGTTGTGAAGGGACTTAACAGAGTGACCTGGGTCGGACCGGGTTAAGGCTGAGCCGAGCCGGGCCGAGCGCCTCCGTGAAACCGACGATTCACGGAAACAAGTGGGTCTCGACCTAGGTTGGTCCCGGGGAGCGTACGGGCGACACCCAGACACACACACAAAACACACCCCTGCGGAGCGGTGTGTGTGTGTGTTGTACGCAATTGTTCCTATAAATCACCGCGCGTGCGGTGCCAACACTCGACAGTATATAATATAATTTTATATATAATATCACGGCAAAAAGCTCTGCGCCTCCGGATGGCCGTAGCGCGGTGAGCTCTCGTAAGGATTGGGCTTTGCAGGTTTGTTTACCAGCGTTGCTATGGTTAATAATAAATCGCTGTCTAATCAATACTTCATTCATTGCCTCTTCCCACTAACACCGGTAACACGGTATACCGCGGCAACCCTAGTTTTCACCCAAGTTTATGGCAAAATATCATAGCCATAGTCAAAATTAGCTAGATGGCCTTAGCCTGGTCATCATAGCAATGCTTTGGCCAACACTAGGTAAGCCTAGTTTACTGTGCTCCATGGCTATTTTGTTTAACAAAAGAAAAAGACTTTTCCTTCTCTGGTGGTAGTGGTGTTGGGGATGGTGGCGTCTTGTCTGCCATGGACATTGTCTTCTACTGCTAGGTCCAAATGTGGATTAACTAGTTCCAGTAGCTACCGCAGGATAACAGCAAACAGGAGCTTGCTCTGGGTCACGAGCTCTGGGTCGCGAGTACTGCACGAAGGGGTCGCGTGCGGGGCGCGGGGGAGGGGGAGTGCAGTTCGACCGTTTGATTGACGTACTTACTGTCCAATGCAACTCGTGGCTATGGAAATCATTGGCTGGAGTTTTTCGAGCCCTGCCCATTCCGCAGATGATTGACTTGTTTAATTTTCATGTCAGTACTTCTAACTCAGTGGCTGTAAGTGGGTTATGATAAAGATTTCAAGTAATTTTGCAAAAATGGCCAAAAAAGCGAATTCCATACCCAACCTTTAATATCCCGGATTTACTTGAATAACACATTTTTAAACAACCATGCCAGGTTATGTTTGTTATTGTGTAGTGTTACTTGGTTGCAAGTGCAACCCGTTATTTCTGTATCACTGCATTGACAATGGGACTGTTGATTTTCTTTGAGACAGTTGTTTACAGGTTTCCTGTTGCTGACACGACGACGATTGAACGCCTGAAGGAGTCTCACATGATGTGAAAGTAACCTCTCTATGTGAGCCGAGCCCTTGACAAGGAGGGACGAGTTTTTATTTTTTACTTTCAATGCATGCTGCAAATATATGTCGCCTAATTTTTGTACATTTCACTTTAATGTTAACGAAAATTTTATAACTTTTTCACATGTAACTAGAATTATTAGTTTGGATTTTTATGAATGCTTTTATCCATATGCTTATTGTTGTATTGTTGACAATGACCTGTATTTCCTATAAGACCCAGGCCCTGTACCACGAAGCTCGCTTAGAGGGTTAGCGAGGTATGTTGAGCTCCAAGCCTGGGTTAGTTGTACCACGAAAGTCGATCTCTTTTAGCGTCGCTGTATCACCATGGTGACTTATGCTCGCAACCAAACCTGGTCGGGAGCAGTTTTTCGGCTTAGTCTAGCCGGAGATCGGCTACTTAAATCGGCGTGCACAGCTTCCTAGCCCCTCCTCTGACAATGGCGTCACCATTTGTGGGTGTTCCCGTGGACCCCGGCGCACTTCTCGTACAGGCGTCTCTCCGGAGACAGAGGGTTTTACGGGACAGAACCGATCCCTTGGCATTGTCTGACGATATTCAGATTTCAGACTTTATTGTCATTGTGCAAACAACGAAATTGGGGTTCTTCATGAGAGATACAGATTCTCATCAGAGGGCGTTCGTTATTTGATCGTCCTTTTGGACCATATGTAGACAATGATTACTGTTGCGCATTGTGTCTCCGTGACAGTGTGCTGGAGTGGTGGTAGCGCGTCAGTCTTGAATTTCTGTGCGGGGGGGTTCGACTCCCAAGTGATGCAAATATATGTGAAGCTTAAAGGTCCTAATTCTCAAGCATATGGAATACTTATTCACTAAAGCTTATGGAATTATATTTTTGTGCTTATTTCGAACTTGAACCCATATTTTCAAGGCCGTGCTGGCACCACATCTATGGGGGTAAAATGCATGATGATAGACCGGCGAAATTGAACCCCGGTCGCTGGCGTTCGGGTCTTATACCAATCCATTACGCTAGAGCCGCTACCTCTCAGGGGTCGAAAACATGCATTACATTTCTTAAATAGGGTGTATTTAAAGTGAATTCCCTAAATTATAGAATAAGGCAGGATGGACGTTGCTTATGCATTTTTAAATCATCATCATTCTATTTGGATTAATGGCGAACAATTCTGCATTTGGCATAGTTATTTTACAGACAATATGCAGAATATTTTGACTTATACGCATATAGACTGCTTGATCTATCGTAAAGGTGAGAAAAATGACGCAAAAAACGCCCCTTTCACATGAACGCGCACTGAACCTAAAGCGGACAACCTGGTTCAACTAATTGAATCTAAAGTGAGCTTCGTGGTACCATTTAACTCTGATTGCGATTTGCGGCTCTGTCGAGACAGATTTTCCCAAGAAAGCCTGGGTATGTTCAGCGAGCTTCGTGGTATAGGGCACCACTAAGGTGAATGCCGTCTCAGTATTAGGGGGACGCGTTGTGGTGGCCATGGAGGCGAGCTGCGCATGCCTCGGCCACCTGTGCACCCCTGACCCCTGAAATGTGTCCGGACAGACGGTACGGACAGACATGGAACAACCAGTCGCCACGGAGGCGGGCTGCGCATGTGTCTGCCACCGTCCAACAAGGGCCCATCTCAGAGAAAGCAGATGAACCAGACACTCTGATTATAGGAGACTCAACCATCAAGGATATAACCGGTAAGAAGATCAAAACATGCAACTTCCCATATGGAATGGTTAGTGATATCAACCATAAACTAGCCAAAATAATATTGGAAAACCCCAAAATCTCAGATTATTGTGCATGCAGGATTTAATGATATTCAAAGAGAACAGTCAGAACTTCTGAAGAGGGATTACACTGATCTATTGGATACACTGGACAAAATACACATCAAGTCATTCATCAGTTGACCCATACCAGCAGTTGACAGGGGAATAAACAGATTCAGTCGTCTACTTGCACTGAATACATGGCTTTCCAGAGTCTGCAATGAAAGAGGAAGGGGCTTTATTGACAATTTCAACTTATTCTGGGGGCGCAAATATCTTTTCAGAGCAGATGGCCTACACCCAAACAGGTTAGGCTCAAAACTGTTGAGGGACAATCTTCTCTTCTCGCTTTATGCACAGGCCACAATCTTGCCATGGTCTGACGCACAGGCCCCAATCAGAGCACAGGTTGAGAAGAAGCGAGACTACAGCCTCCCCCACACATCTACTCTGCCACTATCTGACACACAGATAGCAGACAGCCCACAGACCTTGAAGAGAGACAACAGCCCGCCCGACGCCATCAACACTGTGCCTTCCCCAATCGCTGATGCTGGCTTGACGAGGAACGGCCACCCCCCTCCTCTGCATTACAGACCAAAGACCTTGAAGAGAGACAACAGCCTGCCCGACACCATGGACACCGTGCCTTCCCCCATCGCTGATGCTGGCTTGGCGAGGAACGGCCACCCCCCTCCTCATCTCTCCCATAGCCACAACAACAACTCCAGCACCACTGTCTCCTCCCTTTGCGATTTTCCAGCTGAATTTAAGAAACTGGAATATGTTGGCATCAAACTTGCATCTGTGTCAATGATAGCATCGCCAGGTCATGCCCACAGGCTGATAACACCAAAGCGGAGGGAGCCCCAGCCCCACGCCCCCTGTACTGATAGTAGTCCTGAGTATTACTGACAAAAAAGGGTTCAGCCGTAGACAATGTATAAAGGACGTTTGGCATAATCTGCTGAACCCAAGATTGCCTATGTCAAAACATGGCAACTTTTGCATTCCTGCTGTAACCACTAAGAGAGTAAACAAAGGGAAACTTAGACACAATGCTAACCTCACAAATCTCATACATATTTCCTCCAAACCAAAAACAACCTTAAAGCCTATCAACAACACCATCAGGATGGGTCTACTTAATGTTAGGTCTCTTAATAACAAATCATTTTTAGTTAATGATTTTATTACCACCTCTAAACTGGATTTTATGTTTTTAACTGAAACATGGCTGGAACAAAATAACAGTGCAACCGTTCTGATAGAGACAGCTCCTCCCAACTATAACTTTTTTGATGCATGTAGATCTGCAAAAAGAGGTGGAGGGGTTGCTGTTATATTTAAAAATGTTTTTCAGGGGAAACAGATGTTATTTGGTGATTTTCCATCATTCGAATACCTTTGTGCTGTATTGAAATGCTCCCCCAGAGTTCTCCTTTTTATTTATTATTTACAGGCCACCCACATACTCTGCAAATTTTTCGATGAATTCACAGAATTATTGTCTAGCATCTCCACAGACTTTGACTGTCTAGTTATAACTGGTGACTTCAATTTTCATACTGATGATTTGAATGACAAGTGTGCAAAAAAACTTTTTACCATTTTGGACACATTTGAACTGTCCCAACATGTGAAAGAGACTACTCATTGTAAGGGCCACACTCTAGACCTGGTTATCACAAAGGGCCTCAATGTTTCTGATCTCTCTGTGACTGATCCTTCCTTGTCTGACCACTTTTGTGTTTTCTTTAATATCTTTTATTCCCGACATACAGACAAAATCAAACACTGTCAAAAAACGGTATATCAATGAAGAATCTTATGTACTTTTTAGAAAGGCCATCTCCTTACTACCACCTCTCAACCCATGTTCTGCTGATGATCTTGTAGAAAACTTTAATTTGAAAATTTTGAAAGTCATGGATGTCATTGCACCTTATAAGGTTAAAACGATTTCTGGAAAGCAAAAGGCACCCTGGAGAAAAGCTGCTTCTGTAACAGCACAGAAAAAAGAATGCAGGAAGGTTGAACGCATCTGGCGTAAAACAAAACTTCATATTCACCATGATATCTACAAAGAGAGCCTCCGTGCCTACAATTCAGACTTAAAAAGTGCTAGAGAAACATTTTTCTCCAATATCATTAAATCCAATAATAATAATGCAAAAACCCTATTTGCAACTGTTGACAGACTGACCAACCCCCCAACACAAATTCCACCTGATCTCCATTCCACGCAGAAATGCAATGAGTTTGCAGCTTTTTATACTGATAAAATTGAAGGCATCAGACGAGGGACCAAGGATTGGACCACTTTCTTCAAGAAATAACGCAAGACAAGGCACTATGAGGTGCGTAAACGCCACTTAGAGGTGCGTAAACGCAATTTCCTAAATTCCAGAGGTGCGTAAACGGCGTTTACGTGCGTTTACCCTCCACTACAGCCCTAGGCCTACATATAAAGAGTTTTATACCTCGCTCTCTCTCCAAAATACAACATAGGCCTACATATCACGTTCGCGATGAATATTGGAGAGCAAAGTGACAACGCTTCACTTCATTTTGACAGGGTGTTTCAGCCCCATGGACAGAGAGCGTAGGTCTAATTCTCAACACGGGCACGATCACACACACACACACACACACACACACACACACACACACACACACACACACACACACACACACACACACACACACACACACACACTTGACTAAGTACACGGTATGAGGTATAAGTTTGACTAAATCAATACCAGCGAAATTATTTAGGTTAAAAGTCCACTGTAAACACAGTAAACAACACGTATAGGCCCACACACAGCTACTAAAGATAACAATTTTATTCGTTTTTCACTCACCGTTTGACTTCTTTACGGGAAAAGTATTAAGGTGGGAACACACCAAACGCGTTACCCGCATAAGACGCGTATAAAATCTGCAATTTTTCCATAGGGAACCATTGGTTTACGCGCGTATGAGCTGCGTAGATGCGCTAAAGCAACATTTTAGCCGCGTGGGAATTGGCAAAAATTTGACGATTCGATATTATTGCGATATTTGGGCCACGATTCAATATTATTGCGATTCTCAATATATTGCGATACAGCAAGTATTGCGATTCAATTCTGCGATATATTGCGATTCATGTTCCCCATATTATTCAAAGACATTACAAAAAAAGAGGAAAAAAAGACTTCTCAACTCACTTCAAATGGCACATTTAATTATGTGAACAACAGTGCAAAAACTTAGGAGGGTAGTGCAAAACTTTGTCCTTGAACATTCAGGACACAGGACCGTTGTTATTATTTCGGAATAGGTGACCTCTCACATGAACGCTGAGCTCCCAGCACATAAATTACAATTATTTAAATACAATAGAGTAACACAAAGCAGACTTAATAGAGTAACATAAACCTTAGAATACTCATATAAATAAGAGTAACTCAGTGCTTCAATCAACTTGAGAAAAATAAACAAAAATGTGAACTGCTAGAGTCCAGTCTAGTTGGCTGCAAGGTCATGAACCAAAATGTTAAATTCATTTTAGAATGTTGGCATTTTTGCTCAGAAAAAGCAGTTGGTCAACATGCTCAGATGTTAAAGTGCTCCTCTGGGCTGTGACTATATCCCCTGCAGTCAGTGGCAGTTTTAGGCACGGGCGAACCAGGCAGCCGCCCGAGGCGCCATCTTTGTGGGGGGCGCCAAATCACATGGGGTGCGCCACGAGCAGTTAAAAAAAAATAAGCGCTGCTGGGGAATTGGTGTTTTGGCGGCCCCCTCTGGCTGCAGGCGCACACCTGCTCGTTGAGAAGGTGCCGTGCACAGACGGAATGAAACCCCCACTGAAGTCCGTAGGGTCATGATACAACCCCCCCCCCACCCCCTTGGAGGAAGTCTTCTTCAAGTGGCAGTGGAGAAGCCTCCTGGTATCTCTTCACTTCCTCTTCAGCTTGGGAAAATGCTGACTTTAGTGGGGCTGTGGTAGAAAATGTTTCTCCCAGTAAATCAGCTAGCCCAGATCTTCTTTTAGGTTGTGGCTCTTCAAGCACCTCAAGATCCTGTCCATCCATTTCTATTCCAGAGGCACTGCTGGTCTCTTCTTGCCCAATAGTGGGCTGTAGAGAAACATTTGATGTTAAAAGAAAAAACATCTCAGGTTTGGAATAGCTGTGGATGCTCAATGCAATTAAAACAGAAAATAACCCAAAGTAGCCAGATGAACATAGGCTTGGTTTTAATAAATAAATAATAAATCATTTGTAAACTCCTTTATGATATTTTAAAATAATAACTAAATAATAAACTAGTAGTTCATTAAAGCCTACCTGAAGGCTGGCTGCCTCCACAACCAGTTTGGAATATGTGGCACTGATGTCATCTGTGGTCAGGAAAGGCAGTGACTTAAATCGTGGATCCAGGGCCGATGCTGTGTGGAGGGTGTTTTTCTCCTCAACAGTGCTATATCTCTTCTGCAGATCTTGATTTATTGCCTGTTTGATGTCCCTCACAATTGGTTTGTCCCCCATTGCCTGATGTGTGTCATTTAGCAGCTTTGCATGCACTGGAGCAATGATGGACAAAGTGGGATTCTTCTCCTCTGAAACTATTTTCGTGGCTACAAACATCGGTCGAAGTGCCTGCATTATGTCCTCAGCGTCTGTAATGTCATTTTCGTTGAGGGTGCAAATTAGTGGTGGATTCAATGATTTGTTTCCGTGACCCAGTTCGCGTGATTCAGTTCGCCACGAGGAGTCGTTCGCGAATCGTTCCTTCGTTCGTTCGTTCAGTCGAGTTTCCGGTAGCACTAACTCCCCTGAGTCTGACTGACTCAGCTGAGAACCGTGCAATGGGGTCCATTCCATGATGCGATTTACCGCTACCGGAAACCATTCTGAACGAACACACGATTCGTGAACGACTCCTCCACGTTCAGTCGAGTTTCCGGTGAATCTGTAAATATTCTAGAACACACGGGAGTCCTGGAGCTCTATATCTAAATATTATCATATAGCCTACACAGATATCTATATCATATAATATATATTATCACGGCCAAAAGCTGTGTGAGCCGATATTATGAATCTCAAACGACCGCGTTGGGTTCTCCGACGTTCCTGGTTCTTCAACGTCCACATCAATGTGAATACACACACTGTAACGCAAGTGTTTCTTGTCGGTTCTTTGACGTGTCTTGTATTTCCACAACGAGACTGTCGTGGGGGTTATCTGAGCCATGGTTGAGAAGGAATTGGGGGGAAGGAACTTTGGTTTGACTCGCTGAAGTACATGAACTGCGACATGCCGCCGGTTGCCGCGAGGCACCATCGCCCGGCAGCGGGCAGCCGGCAGCAGGCAGCGTGCGGTTCAGTCGACTTCAGGTTGATGTGAAAGTGGAAGAACCAGAGACGTCGCAGAACCCGACAAAGTCATTTGTGATTCATAATATCGTCTGGAGGCGCACACAATATGTTATATGATATAGATATCTATGTATTATATGATATTATTTAGATATAGAGCTCCAGGACTGTAACGCAAGTGTTGTACACTTCCTTGTTATTTGGATAACCGTTCTGCTGTTGGTGTGATGGCGCATAACACGTCGGACTCTCGTCTCTGGTATTTCTACAACGAGACTCGTATTGGGGGTTATCTCAGCCAAGGTTGAGAATGAATTGGGGGGAAGGAACTTTGGCTTTGACTCCCTCAAGAACATGAACCACGACATGGAGGAGAAAGGGATTGTTGGCGGCGAATGTCTCCCGCTTGAGCCCCGCTGAGGGACCACCGCCGGAGGCGGAGGTGCATAAGCGCTGCCCGGCAAAGATCCAATTCATTCTCAACCTTGGCTGAGATAACCCCCAATACGAGTCTCGTTGTAGAAATACCAGAGACGAGAGTCCGACGTGTTATGTGCCATCACACCAACAGCAGAACGGTTATCCAAATATCAAGGAAGTGTACAACACTTGCGTTACAGTCCTGGAGCTCTATATCTAAATAATATCATATAATACATAGATATCTATATCATATAACATATTGTGTGCGCCTCCAGACGATATTATGAATCACAAACTACTTTGTTGGGTTCTGCGACGTCTCTGATTCTTCCACTTTCACATCAACCTGAAGTCGACTGAAACGCGCGCTGCCGGCTGCCCGGAAACTCGACTGAACGTGGAGGAGTCGTCGCGATTCAGCCTAGTTTCCAGTAACGGTGAATCGCATCATGGAATGCACGCCATTGCACGGTTCTCAGCTGAGTCAGTCAGACTCAGGGGAGTTAGTGCTACCGGAAACTCGTTTGTTCGTTCAGTCTAGTTTCCAGTGAATCGAATGGTGAACGAGACGACCGAACGAACGAGGGAGAGGAACCGGTTCAGTTCGTTCGTCCTAAAGACTCAGTCATTCGAACCGGTTCGCGAACGAACGAGCCAACACTAGTGCAAATATCACTTCCTGACCGCCTGACGTCAGAGGACAACAGAGCAGCACAGATCGCTGGTTGTTGTTCCAAGAAACGCTGAAGCATTTCGTAGCCACTGTTCCAACGGGTCACAACATCAGTCTTAAGCTTGTGAGTGGGGAGGTCCAGGAGCTTTTGTTTTTGTTCCAACATGGAGTTGGCGATTGTACTGCGGTGGAAAAAAGTGGTTATTCTCCGGACTCTTCCCAGTATAGCGACAGCAGGCAGCTTAAGTGCGCGCTGTGAGGCGAGGGTGAGGGTATGGGCAAAACATTTCACGTGAAGGTAGCCCCCGACCTGCGCAGCCACTACCATGTTGGACGCATTGTCCGTTACCAAAACAATCGGCTTGTTAGAGATGCCCCACTCTGAGGTTGCCGTTTTCAGCACCTCAGCCACATTAGCCCCGGTATGACTCTCATGCATTGCCCTGGTTTGAAGAACATGAGCTAAAAGCTGCCATTCATCCGTGATGTGATGCGCCGTTATGGTCATGTAGGATTCAGTAGCTCTTGATGACCAACCGTCACAAGTTATACAAACTCCTTCGGCTAAACTTAAAGTTCCATTTACCTCCTCTTTGACTTCGCTGTAGAGTTTGGGGATGGCAGTGTCGGTAAAATATTTACGTGAGGGGATCACATACCTGGGCTCCAGTATGCCTAGCAGATTCTGGAAACCTTCATCCTCCACCACACTTTAAGGCTGTAAGTCTTTGGGGATGAAGTAGGCTATTGCCTCAGTGATTTTCTTTGCCCTTTCGGAGTTTTGAGGTAACTTTATCACTTTAGTTTGGTCCAAGGTGCGTTGATTTGCGGGTAGGACAACTTTGGGTCGTTCCTCAGGGGTCGCTATCGCTAACTCTAAATGGTACCTTGTGAGATGCACTCTCAAATTCGTCGTATTCCCACAATACTTAATTTTCATCCGGCACTCTTTGCAGATGGCAAACTGCATGTCAAGGTCTTTACTACATTTTCGATAAAAACCGAAATGTAGCCACACTTTCGACTTAAAAGAAGACGGAGCTTCGTGTACAATCGGTTGAGATGGTGAAGCCATTTTCATTTAAATTTGTTGAATGCAAGGTAACAAAGCACCACCTAATTTGTTGTTTAATGCACGTCATCAAAGCACCGCAACAAGGGCCACCTTGTGGTTGTAATATGGAAATGTAATATTATCAGAGTAAAGTCAGAGAAAACCCGAAAGTAAAACACATAATTATATAATTAAATATCGCAATACTTTGCGCTACTGTATCGATATAATTGCGAACGCAAAATATCGCGATACTGAAGTGAATCGATTTTTTCCTCCACCACTAGTATATACGCACCTAACGCACCTACGCAAGGAGTTCAAAAAATTGAACTTTTTACGCTCCTACGCATGACGATTAGCCGCGTTGCCCAATCAGCGTTGAGCTTGACCCGACGTCACTGGCAGAGAGCGGAGAGGACAGAACAGAAATGGAGGACCAAAACCTGATAGTCGCAGTGTGCAGCCGTCCTGTCCTGTACGACACCACGATGGTGTCGTACAGGGACAGGAACAAAAAAGAGAGGGCGTGGGTCGACGTGGCCGAGGATACTGGCTTTCCTGGTAAGATCAGTGAATAATGTGTATGTGTATTTTGCTTGGCTTCAGCTATCGGTTGTGTTCTAGACCAGCAGCAACTTACCTCGGGGGGCAGAGGAGGTAGAGGAGGACGGGGCTCCAGAGACTTCGCTGTCAGGGGCAGGAGAAGATGAGGAGCTTGAGGAGGCAGCAGCAGGGCCATCGCACAATACAGGTTTGTTGACAAGTGAAGACACGTACAGCTTCTGTATTATGGCTACAGGAACGGTTTACAGTGCGGCACGATTCTGTCTATCTTTAATGTGCTGTAATATAGATCATGCATATATCATCCAAGCAAAAAAAAACAAGTCTTCTTTCTCAATAACATAGACCAGCCCAGCAATGAGTCAGACCCAGAGGACGCTGATGCTGCTCCTGCTCCTGCCCCTGTCCCTGCCGCTGGCCCTTCCTGTGTACCTGTCCCTGAGGCTGGCCCTGCCCCAAGACCACAGAGCGGTATGTACAGGACAAAGATGTATAGCATTAATTTCAGGGGTTCAACTATGTTTATGGCTAACCGTTAAAGCTTTAACTGATAAGAAGACGGTTTATGGATTACTACTAGGGCCGTCAAGCAATTACATTTTTTTATCAAATTAATTAAACAGCTGTATAGCCTACCGTGTTTCTCTCCCTTCTCTCTCTCTCGTAACTTCTTGATCCTCCCCTGATTAATTAATCGAAATTAACGCGTTAATTTGACAGCCCTAATTACTTCTATAAGTTAAAGTTACAACACCTCAAACCAAACACACATGCATGTTCAACAGGCTTTTCACTTGTGAAGTATTGCACTAACTTACAAATCATGGTGTTTTACATTCCATACAGGGACGAAGAGGAAGAGAGCAAGGGTACCAGAGGGGAACACAAATATGCAGGGAGCCATCCTCCAGTGTTGGGAAAAATAACCTGCTGAGTACATCACATGTACATTACAAATATAGCTAACTCCTACCCTAGCCTGATGAGCACATCACATGGCAGTCACATTACAATATAGTCAACTCTTGCTCTAAACTTTTAACACATAACACAAACATGATAATATAGTCAGGTCAAGGCCAGAGCCAAGGCCCCATTTCCCAAGCAGGCAAATGGTAGACACTCAGACAATGCACCAGTCATCCTCAAGAACGGGAGAGCCACATTAAATTATCACACAGGAGACATTTCGGGGGGGCTCTCCCCCGTTTTAATTCATCACACAGGAGACATTTCGAAGCTCTCCCAGGGCCTGGGAGCCAAGGCCAAGCAAAAACACACAGAACCACACACACCTCAAACGCACACACCTCATCGAGAGGAGGATACAGCATAAAACTGTATCACACAGGGACTCTGGATCTTCTTCTGAAGCAGACCTTCCACGGAGGCGAAGCTCTGGACGAACCATCAGCGCTGATTAGGGACTTAGACATATTCGATTTCTCACGCTTTATGACTCTGTATAACCGTTGCCACTTTACTTAATAAATCCAAGGTCCTCGTGCTGACAGACTTTATTACCTCTCCGTCTCATTTTATCTGGTCCAGTAACTAGACAGATCGTTTTTCCCCTCACCAGGCCCTGCAGAGGCAAAATGCTGTGCCTACCCCTACCCCGCTCTCTGGGAATGAGCACTTTGTCATGGGCCTAGTTCCTTCCCTGGAGAGATTGCCACCTGAAGTACTGGAGTACGTTAAATTCCAAATTCGTAAGGTCATATTTGACACTTCTAATTTCACCCTTAATTTGGAACCTGTTTAAGCTTATTAGCTAGTGGTGCTGACAATCTCTCCAGGGAAAGAACTAGGCTGATGTCACTGTTCTACTGTTAACTGTTCATTTGTTATTGTTCTGTTCTGTTTATATTATATTGTTCTTACGTTATTTTTATTTTTATAATTATTTTTGAAATAAAATATTTCTCACAACTCTTCTCTCAATATATGATTTTAAGATCTAGCATGCATGGACACAAATATACATTTTTAATGACACTTCTTAATTGAACAATTTTAATAACAATTTAATAATAATGAAGGAATCACTTTTGTTTTGAGTGGGTGGCTTTTAAAAGAGCCGTTTTGGGGTTGTTGTGCACTGCACTAGGTGGCCATGAACTCCTCCACCAGGCAGTCCCATATAGCCGTCACCCCATCGGACACGATGGAAGCCACGGTGGAGGCCCCGACCCGGAAGCTGGTGGCTATCGTCCGGAACGAATCGCCAGTAGCCAGGAATCTGCAACACATGAATAATTTATTTTAGCCTTATTGAGAATTTTAGTTGTATAGCAAATATGTAGGCCAATTATCTTACTGATATCACTGCACAGGTATATGTCTTGACTAGTGTTTACAGTGGATTTGCATCAGCTTATTTTACTTTCAAAAGCATGACAAGGAGGTCAAGAATGAATATGTTGGAGCCATGATGCATTTATTTATTTTGTTTATATAAAACTCAGGTGACATGCATGTATATGAAGATTTGCGTTTAGTTTGAAACCATAGATAATATATAAAAACACTGTTGAAACACTGGGTGGAGCATTGACAGGAAATGCATAGCAGGTAGGTGCAAGAGGGGAAACAGATGTGCAAAGCAAACTGCTTTATCACCATGTTGTCAGCACGCTTTCGTTTGACTTGTGTTGAATTTAACCCAATGAATATTGACTGTGATGTCACAATGGCCTATGCTCCCCCGTGCTTAGTTGAGCATAGTGCACGATGCTTGAATAAATGGGTCACTACTCAAATATAAACAATGCATTGGAAATAGATCATCAGAACACGCGCCCGAAAAATTTCTCCCCGTTATGTATATAGTTTTTGACTACAGAATGTGCTGATTGTTATAGAGTAATTAGGCTATGAAACCGCAACTTACCGGAGACAGATAGACAGGCCTTCCGCAGCTGATATGGGGCGCCTGTACATAAGCATAAGTACTTAAAATACGTAACAAGACCCACCCAGGCGAATGCCGTTTCAGTGTTAGGGGGACGCGGTGTGGTTTATCTCCCCTATGGAGTTTTTTCACTTTGGTCGGTGGTGTTGATGATTTTCCTACTTTGACTATGTTTTCGGTGTGGTAAATGGTGCATATGGCTTAAAAATCTTACAGAATAGCCATCTGAAATGACCAAGGAGGGATTGTTACGTATTTTAAGCACATAAGCTGCCCCCACATAGCCACTAGGAAGCAGGATCGAACACACAAGCTGCATTACCCTAACATAGCCACTAGGAAGCAGGATCGAACACATAAGCTGCAATAACTACTCCAGCCACAGATGGCAGCACCTTTAGACAGGTGAGGAGTGTGGAGCCATTACGTCACACCGGCCACGCCCACTTCACATAGGCCACGCCCACTTGATAGAAGAAAGCGCAGAGTTCAGATTTAGGGCAGAACGAATAGGTAGCCCCGCAGAGAGGACCGCGCCTAAGCCCGATGTAGTGCACGATATTATTCTCATACGCGTTATATACAATTCCCTCCCTTTTGCTTCAAAGTTACCATACCGAAATAGGCCTACTTTAACAAATAAAGTGAGTTAAAAGCGACCAAGGATTGAACAACTTTCTTCAAAAAACGCAACATAGCATATTTGATTTTAGATTTTAAAACTAGCGCTATGATTCGTCAGTCTTTTTTTCCCAACAGGTTGCTGCCCAATGCCCTTACACCCAGCGCGTGTGTTGCCTAGTGTTCGGCGAATTTACAGACAGCTGAACTCAAATCCATCCATGGCTTTTCGCGTATTTTGAAGTGACAAATCATAGCAGCGTAGTATGATGTCTAAATGCGTATCTGCTCAGAAAAATGCATTAAGGTTGGCAGCAAACTGGTCTCACAGGTATCCGTGAAATGACCACGGACACTTAACTCAAAATCTGTGGAATCCTCACGGAACCACGCCAATTTCCGTGATATGGCCATGGATTTTGCTCCAATGCAAGTTAGTGACACTCATATTCCGTGGCACACACACAGATCCCTGTCTCAACGATCGACCACGGGCGCTTAACTCAAAATCTGTGGTGGCTTCACGGAATCACTTAAAGGTTGGGTATGGAATTCGCTTTTTTGACAATTTTTGCAAAATTACTTGAAATCCTTATCATAACCCACTTACAGCCACTGAGTTAGAAGTACTGACATGAAAATTAAACAAGTCAATCATCTGTGGAACGGGCAGGGCTCGAAAAACTCCAGCCAATGATTTCCAGAGCCACCGAGTTGCATTGGACAGTAAGTACGTCAATCAAACGGTCGTACTGCACTCCCCCTCGCCCCGCGCACGACCCCTTCGTGCAGTACTCGTGACCCAGAGCTCGTGACCCAGAGCAAGCTCCTGTTTGTTGATATCCTGCGGTAGCTACTGGAACTAGTTAATCCACATTTGGACCTAGCAGTAGAAGACAATTTCCATGGCAGACAAGACGCCACCATCCCCACCACCACCACCACCAACAGCAAAGAGATTATTATAGAGTAATTAGGCTATGAAACCGCAACTTACCGGAGACAGATAGACAGGCGCTCCGCAGCTGATATGGAGCGCCTGTAGTTGGTGTCCTGACGGGAGATCCTGGCACCAACCCGGGCTAGCAGGTCATCGAACTGGGCCCGACTCAGTCGAAAGTACCGCTGAAACCGGCCGTCATCCAGGCGGAGTTCTTGGAGCAAGTGGTGAAACTCACCCAGCTGTGGCCGTCTCCGGAGGATGTCGTGCACCCAAACACGACGGCGTTTGCGTTTGCGACGCTCCTTGGACTCCCACAGCAAATAAAGCGCAGTGATGGTGGCGATGTCAGCCATGTTTCAGCAAAAGAAAAATAGCGGGGGAAAAAAAGTTTTTGGCGGGCTCATCTAGGCGCGTAGGCGCGTAGCTGCGTAGGACCATTTTTGACACAAAATGGTCAAGCAACATTTTAGCTGCGTTATGCGCGTAAATCTTACGCGGGTAACGCGTTTGGTGTGTTCGTACCTTTAGTCCTTGTATAACGTGCGCTTCATAAATTTACCTCTTGTGACCGTTCAAGCCCAAAGCAACAGTCTGGCTTGGTGAAGTGCACTGCTGGAACTTAGCCTATCGTCTTTTATTTTTGGTTTCATAATCACACATGTGGAATTGCGCCTTGGCCTATTCGGCATATTGAACCGTCGGCCTAATGCGCCTCCTTTTTGAAAAGTCGGACAAACGGACCTTCGGACCAATGGGATCCGTTTTCGGAACATTGAACCGTCGGCATAGTGGCATGTCGATCTAATGGGAAATATTTCGGACCATTGAGACGTCGGAACAATGTGGCGTCGTAATTACGGCATGGCACACTTGGGATGACCTAATAAACTGTTTTTATATGAATTCAGGTGTTCTCTGTATTTTATAACATTTTAAGGGCGGTTGAGCGATCGCAACACAACAAGCATGAGTTAATTCTTGAACTGAAAAATAATTGTATTCATGTTGTACATGCCAATATGGTTTTTATTCTTCATCCAAACAAGGCCATTGAAAGCCATGAGGGGTCTTGTCACCACTCTGAAATTGTTGACTGATGGCTGAAACCAGACAGGAGGGTAGAGGCTTCCTTATATGCAGGCCAAGAACTCCATAAGCCCAGCGTATAGCCTGCCTGTATGCAGTGTACCGGTATTGCCTAGGGAAGTAGGTTGGAAAATTATTTTTTTTCATGCATGTTTATTGTCTATGCAACACATCTCTAGTCGCCTATAACTGTTTAAGTTGGTTCATAGGACTCTATAAAAAGAATGCTAAAGTAAACAAACAATTAACATACTCGTGCGTGCTGGCTTGAAGGGGACCATGATCCTGCTTGAAATGTGTGTATGCTATCTTCAGCACAAACGGATTCAGGCAGCATGCCTCAAATCCTGGATGCTGAGTGAGGCATGTCACATCTGCTGGTCTTGGGCTGAGCTCCTCGACCAGCGACCAAAACGCACTCACTTCCCTACAGCACAAGCTCTCCACCACAGATTCCATGGGACGGCGCCGCCCACACAAACACCGCGACACAGACACGCTTACTACTCTCCCTCTCTCGGTAAGCGGTACCCTGACGGTGTCAATTACAATCAATCACGAGGAGTAGAATCGAAAATAATCACGCTGAATTCATGACCAGCCTACGTGACCGGCGGCTACCGGGTACGTTTGCAACAACACTTTCACCGGAGGAATAGGTAAAAGCTTAGAAATAAACACTAGGCAAAATATGTTGTTACTGGAGCTAGTTAGGCAACCATCAAAACGTGGGATAACTAATCGTAGGGGTTATCTGGGGGGGGGGGGAATAGCTCAAGTGCTCGTGCAACAACACTTTCACCGGAGGAATAGGTAAAAGCTTAGAAATAAACACTAGGCAAAATATGTTGTTACTGGAGCTAGTAGGCAACCATCAAAACGTGGGATAACTAATCGTAGGGGTTATCTGGGGGGGGGGGGGGGGCTAGCTCAAGCGCTCGTTGCTGCATTGCTAAATTATAGTGTAACCCAGGGTTACATGACACCGTTTCATTTAATTCGATTTAAATCACAACCCCTTTTAAAAGTTTGTTACTAACCAGTAAGAAATACATGGCTTGTGTGTTGTCGTTCTAAATAGTGCCACAGAATGAGATAAAGATATATATTGGGAAAATATTGCAACTGAATACATTTAAATTATTGAATCTAAATAGTATGGTGTGATTTGTTAAACCACCTGTAACTCAACAAAGTCGCATGGCAACTGGTTTGGCTTAGTTAGCCAATCAGAAATTAGACCCGCCTCTTTTTAGCGTCAGCAGATAGCAGTTCTATTTCATGCAGGCTACGCCGTCTAGGCTTCGCCTTATGGGCTTGTCCCGTGCGCGCGCTTGCGCGTGCTGAAAATTCAAACTATGCACCTATCAGCGTGGGCACCGCCCACATTTCCCACGGTATCGTGTATATAGCACGGTGCATACCGTCGCTCATCCTCCCTTTTCTTTCAGCACTTGTGCTTGTCAGCAGATTAGAGAACTACCAGAAGATGTCTTCAACAGAACAACGGATCTCCCAAGCCGGTGGCAGCGGCCCGGGAGAGGCCTCGGACAAACGGCCCTTTTCAGGGCCACCTGAGGGCGCTCCTGGGGCTAAGTCCTTCTCAGGACTCCTTTGCGCCTCCTGTCCCGCCTCCCTGGCACCGGGTGACGGGCACGTGGCGTGTTTTTCGGTGCCTCGGCGCCGACCACGCCGCGGCTGCTATGGCGCCCTCCGTCTCCTGTGTCTCATTCCGGGATCTGTCTGAAGAAGGGATCCTCTCCAGACACCTCTACTTCTCCCCTGCGGTGGACCTGGCTGACGCCATTGACCTGTTCGTGGCCAGCCCGGACTACCACGATGGCGTCATCGACGCCGAGGACGACGCTGTCTCAATAGACGACGTCTTCAACGACTCGGCGTCCGGTGTTTCCCGCTCCCGGGTTTCAACCGCCACCGCCGTGGAACGAGAGAGACCGCGCCGGATGGCCGATCTCTTTGGGGAGATCATGGGTGAGGCGGCGGCCATCAAAGGTATTCCTATGCCGGCCCCGCCTCTCGCCCCCATATCGGACGATATGCAGGGCGAGTGCTTTCGCACCCCATCGTCTTCACGACGGGTTACACAGTGCCCCTTGTTCCCGCCTGTGCAGCACTTTTTTAGTGCTGCCGGTGGGGACCCTTCTACACTGAAGGCCCCGGTGAAGTCCTACACGGATTTCACCAACGTGGAAGGGTGGGCCGATACTCAGGCGAGGGGGATCCCTCGCCTGGAGCCTCCCCTGGCAGCGCTTCTCTGTCCGGGCGCCGAATGGCGCCCTAACGAAAAGCCGCTGCCCCCCGACCGCCTCCAGAAACAGATTGTCGGCCTAACGGACAGGGTGTTCGTTTGTGCCGCTCAATCTGCGGCGGCGGTCAACAACATCGCCATGCTCTCCTCCGCCATGGTCTCCTTGTCGGCTGACCGGGAGGCCTACGGCCCGGAGGAAGCCGCAAGATGGCTGGCGGTTTCCCGCTTTTCCAGCGCCATCCTCCAGCTATGCCAGCCGATAGCCGTTTCGGCCGGCCGGCATATGGCGTGGGCAACTATGATTCAGCGAATCATATGGCTCTCCCACACTGCGGTGCCGGAACGGGAGCGGGCCAGCCTGGTCCAGGGTCCACTAGCGCCGGATGGCATATTTGGTCCCCGGTTCTCAGAGGTTCTCGCGCACCAGCAATCTGTCCGTGAGAATCGTTCCCGGTTCGGGGCGATTCTCACGGGCTCCTCCCACCAGCAGGCCGGAAGGAAGCGGGGTCCAGGCCGGGCCCAGCGTTCCAGGGGACCGCCTCCGACTCCAGCCCCGGTGCCGCAGCAGCCGCAGCAGCAGCAGCAGCCGCAGCAGCAGCCGCGGCCGCCGCCACCGCGGACGGATGGAGCAGCATCACGGACCGGGAAGTTCCGGAAGCTGGCTCCGACTTTTTCCTTCCCTAAATAAAGAAAAAAATTAAAGACCGTTCGACTGAACGGCAGTACATGGTACCCAAAGAGCGATATTCCTTAGGCCACCTGCGTCCTACGCTTGTGGCGCGTTCCTCCATGTTGCCTCTTTCCCCCCCTCAGCCCTGTGGCTGTAGGGTGGCGGTCGGACGGCGTGTTCACATGGCCTCTGGTTCACCTGCTTCTAAGAAGCGGCGATCCTTGGAGCCTCGTGGACGGATCAGAGACTCGTTGCACGGGCCCGTGGATACGGCCGCTTGTACCGGTCCCCTGGTTCCCCACATTATAGGTGAGGAGGCGGGTCCGCGCGCTGTGGCTACAGCCTGCGGACAGCGCATACAGGTGCGGCGGCCGGACGGCTCGCTCCCTGTTCAGCGGTCACGAGCGCAACGTCTAGACAGCTCGTTGTTTATACAGCGGCTGGTTCTGGTACGTCTCCTACGCTCGCTGAGCCTCCTCCCTTTCGTGGGAAGCCCCCCTTGGTTCACACGCAGTGTGGAGGCGGTAGGGGCAGAGGAATACGGGTTATTCCTGGACGGTCTTCCTCAGCTGTCGGCTCGCCCTCTCTCCAACCGCTATGCGTGTTGGCAAGAGCGGTGCGGTATTCTGGATCTTCGCGTGTTCAACAGATTCGTTGCCACGAGGAAGTTCAGAATGCTCACGGTCGGAGCTTTGTTCCGGTGTGTGAGAGAGGGCGATTGGTTCACATCCCTGGATCTCAAGGATGCTTACTTCCACGTCCCTGTTCGGCAGGCGCACAGGAAGTTTTCTCCGCTTTGCCTTTATGGGGATGGCGTACGAGTACCAGTGTCAGCCGTTCGGCTATTCCCTGGCTCCGCGCACCTTCTCGAAGTGTGGAGACGGCGTTGGAACCGCTCAGGCGTCAGGAAAAGAGGATTCTCTTCTACCTAGACGATCTGCTTATTCTGAGCAACTCGGAAGAGACCGCGAGAAGGGACACCATGTTGGTGATAAACCATCTCTCCTTCCTGGGTTTTGCCATCAACTGGGAGAAGAGCTCCCCGCTCCCCAGCCGGCAGACAGTCTACTTGGGGCTTTGCCTAGACTCAGCCACCATGACTGCGATGCTTTCGCCTCCTCGGCGAGACGCCATCCTGTCGGCGCTCTCCCGTTTTCACGTCCGCAG
Organism: Gadus chalcogrammus; assembly: GCF_026213295.1. Taxonomy (NCBI): domain Eukaryota; kingdom Metazoa; phylum Chordata; class Actinopteri; order Gadiformes; family Gadidae; genus Gadus; species Gadus chalcogrammus. The sequence continues at coordinate 1,054,638 of NC_079412.1, read as the reverse complement.
AAACGTGACCGCACTGTCCACCATGCGCCTGTTGGGGCTGATGGCAGCTACCCACCCCGTGGTCCCCCTGGGTCTGCTTTTTATGCGCAGACTCCAGCGGTGGTTTGCTCGCCAACGGTTGGACCCCAGGCGACACAAGCTCAGGGTGCTCCTCGTCCCCCGTTCGGTGTCGCCAGACCTGGAATATTGGAAAGGACCCCCCGCCCTTCTCAAGGGTGTTCCCCTGGGCAGGGTTGCGTCCTACGTAGTGGTCTTCACGGACGCCTCGTTGACGGGTTGGGGAGGAACGTGCCTCTCTCACTCGGTCGGAGACGAGTGGCGCACGCCCCCTACAGCACACATAAATGTGTTGGAGCTCTCTCGTATGCGTTTCCCCCGCTCCAGCTGATCCTTCCTCTTCTGGAACGGGTCAGACAGGAGGGTCTGTCCCTGATATTAGTGGCCCCGGAGAACCGTTCAGCTCTGTGGTTTCCAGAGCTGGCCGCGCTCTCACGGTCAGCACCGTGGCCAGTAGCCTACCGTTCAGGCCGGATGCGTTTTCACAGGCCCACGGGACGGTGCACCACCCGCCCGATGTCTCGGGACGGCTGTTGGTTTGGCTCCTGAGAGATTGATCCTGCAGGGCAAAGGTTTGCCTGAGACGGTTATCAACACTAATTCAGAGCGCTCGTGCGCCTTCTACTTCTTCCCTCTATGCGGCGAAGTGGTGCGCCTTCTCTAATTGGTGTGAGAAGAACCACGCTGTCCCATCTCAAATGCGAGGTGGGAAGCGTGCTTTCGTTTCTGCAAAACTTATTGGAAAAAGGTTTGGCCTTCTCCATTATCAAGGTCTATGCGGCAGCCGTTTCGGCTGGCCATGCAGGCTGTGATGGTGGACCGATCTTCAGCCATCCACTGGTCAAGAGTTTCTTGCGTGGGGCTAGATGGGTTAGGCCTGTTTTCACGCGTGCTTACACCACGCTGGGATCTCCCCACCGTGTTGCGCGGATTGTCCAGGGATCCTTTTGAGCCTCTTCCTCAGGCCCCCTTGGATGCCTTGTCATTTAAGACGGCACTCTTGTTGGCCTCGGTTTCTGCCAAGCGGGCCGGTGAGCTAACCGCTCTGTCTGTCAGCCCGAGTTGCTTGTTGCTAAACGAGGACAGCTCCTTCGCGTTGCTCAGACCTAATCCTGCGTTCCTCCCGAAGAACATTAATAGTTATTTTCGGTCGAGGGATATTGTGCTTAAGGCTTTTCACCCCCCGCCTCATTCTGATGAGGCGCAGGCGGAGTTGCATCTCCTGTGCCCGGTTCGGGCGTTGGCTATGTACGTGAATCGCACCGCCGCGTTCCGCTCCACGCAACAGTTGTTTGTGTGTTATAGCGACGCTAGCAGGGGCCGCGCTCTCTCTAAGCAGCGGTTTTCTCGCTGGGTATGTGAGGGTGTTTGCTTAGCCTACTCTCGGCAGGGCTTGGCTCCACCGTTGGGCGTTAAAGCTCACTCCACACGGAGCGTGGCCGCTTCAACGGCTCTACTCAAGGGCGTTTTCGGTGGAAGACATCTCTTCCACATCGTCTTCCCCCGGCTCCTTTGTCCGTTTTTACATGTTAGACATGTCCAGGGGCTCACTCGGCAACTCTGTGCTAGAGCCCGGGACCCCTTTTTACGGCTTAAGAATATATAGACATGCTCTTTAAAGAGGCGTGGTTGGATTTCCTCTCGCCGGCTGGCGAGTTGGACTTGATTACCAGTCTCACTCTCCCACATTTTCTTTTCGAATGAAAAGCAGGCTAGGGAGGTTTTTCTATTGGCTCGCCAATTGTCAGGTGGCTTAGTTTGCCAGTGTGGCACTCCCGCCGTTTTTTCTTCTAAAAACGGCCGAGAGAGTCCCCTTATTGGAGAGCCGGATTCTGTGGCTCCGCCCCCGGTAGTAGCGGACCTAATGGAAACCGTGTTGCTCTGGTTTTTCTTTTCCTTTTTCATGGGTTCCATGAAGCAGGGATTAGAGCCGGAGTCTTTACAGACTCACTTTTTTCTCCCTTGATCATTGCCTTGCTTGATCTAGGAGGAATTAGTTTTTTATTAAGCTGTTGTGTTTTACACTTCCTTGGCTTTTTTGAGTCTTAATGTGTTCTGGTGACTTAGGTCGTTTTGACTGGGGTCCAGCAGGAGTACATTGATCGGGCTCCGCTCGCAGCTTCACCTTAGCCCATAGGGCGAAGCCTAGACGGCGTAGCCTACATGAAATAGAACGATAGTTATGTTATTATAACTCTAGTTCTATGATTGTAGGCGTAGCCGTCTAGTTTCCCACCTGCTGTACCCTCCAAGCGCTGAAAGAAAAGCGTGGAGGATGAGCGACGGTATGCACCGTGCTATATACACGATACCGTGGGAAATGTGGGCGGTGCCCACGCTGATAGGTGCATAGTTTGAATTTTCAGCACGCGCAAGCGCGCGCACGGGACGAGCCCATAAGGCGAAGCCTAGACGGCTACGCCTACAATCATAGAACTAGAGTTATAATAACATAACTATCGTTACGCAGATTCGTCCTTATCGGGACGAGCCACAGATGAGATTCGACGATAGATTACCGTTTATTAATAGCAACCTAAAGAACAGAGATTCCCCCGCCACTAAAAGTCCCGAAAAGCCTGTGCAGTAAATCGAAACCCTTGGTGAGTCTCCTCGGGTAAACATTTGGATTTGAATTGTGTTTTTGGGTGAGAAAATAACGTTATAAGCCGCTAACTGGCCGCAGCTAATGCTGCTTGCTAACTGCCTAGTAGGCGCGTGGTGTCGCTGCACTTGGCGTGCCGTGACTGATGTGGGGGAGGGGATTAGAGGCCCGTTGCTGGGGCTGCGGGCAGATTGTAGTTTTGACGTTGGGTTGTGCATTTTCTTCACTGTTGATGTTGCGGTCTGTTGATGGGTTAGTGATGTTGCTAGCTGTGTTAATTGCTTTATGGTGAAAAGGAATATGTAAAGCTGTGAGTTAATGGTGCTAGTTTTGAAATGTTAAATTCTTCCAGTGATCTATAGCTTGCTGAGTATATTAACTACAGAAAGAAAATACAATTTAAATGTTTTTTTGAAGGTGTTTATTTAGAGTTAAGTGTCAATCATTTATGTTTTACACTGTGTTAAGTTACCTAGAATATGATATTCATAGAAAATTAACTGAAATGTATAAGATAGACAGACTACTAATGAGTCTTTTGGCTTTGTTGTCAAGGCCGGGTTTTTTGTGTGGATCGGAAAAAGATATTGAACCCTGGAACGTCTGTATCCTGCTCGCCCTACCTATGGTCCCGCAGCGGTGTGCAGACTGGCGAGCTACCCCATCAGAGCGATCCTATTGGACCACGAACAATAAGGCAAATTCTAATCGTTTCTGCAGCAGTGTAGGGACAAGAGACTGAATTATTTAGATATTGTAAATAGGCTGATCTAATATTTTTACTGTGTTTTATTAGTGTAATTGAAATGTGTTATTTAGGGATGTTTTAAGTATTCAGAGGTATTTTGAAACCTGGTTAAGTCTTTTTTGAAAGGGTTGAATCTTTTGGTGACCTAAAATAAGAGTGTAAATAAGAAAGGTATTTGTGATCATTTTAATTTTTTTCCACATTTTATTTTAAATCAATTTAGGTATAATTGTTTCCGTTTATCATTTTTCCTACTTAAATAAATAAAACCAAAAGGTAAGAGAGAAAAAAAACAGCTTTGAAAATTCTCTTATCTTTGAAATATATAGCTCTTGTTTCAGTGTGTCATTTCTGGTGCAGACAGTTACCATATCTCTCCTTAACGAACCTTAGAATCTTCTGGTAGTCTAGCCCATATATTGATTATTGATTGTAAACTAGTAACAGTGTTCAGTAAAAGACACCAGGTACCGGTTACAATAGCAACTCACCAGGACACCTCACCAACTCTCCACCCATTCTCCTCTGACCATGAATTTAATTGGCTTTGACGGCCATCAGTCCTCGGCAATTCCTCATTCGCCCTCTCACGTCTAACAGGCTCGAAATTATACGGCTGCGGGGCATCATAAATGTAATTTGTGGTTCTGGCCCACCTCTTCCTCATCCCAGTTAGACGCCATAGTTCTAGTACTAGGCTGAGGCTACCTTCCACCACGACTCCCCACCGTGACGTCACCACCGAACAACGTTAGA
>NC_079412.1:487755-750372 GCF_026213295.1 Gadus chalcogrammus | reverse complement strand
ACCTTCGCTGCCACCCATGTGGCTGCGCACCCGACCCCAACGGGTCTTCCCACAGGTGGTGGGCCCATGAGATGAAGAGAGGGGGGGTGCCACGTAGTTTGTTCGGGCTGTGCCCGACCGGGCTCCGTGGCAAACCCGGCCACCAGGCGCTCGCCATCGAGCCCTCCGTCTGGGCCTAGCTCCAGACGGGGGCCCCGGGCTTCCTCCGGGCCGGGTCACATCTCCTCTTTTTTCGATATTCATTGAGGATTTTTGAACCATTCTTAGTCTGGCCCTCGCCTGAGACCACTCTGCCATGAGAGACCCTACCAGGAGCACAAGGCTCCAGACAACACAGCCCTCAGGTTCACAGGGACACGCAAACCTCTCCACCACGATAAGGTGACGGTTCCAGGAGAGGAGAGGTGCTGTGGCTTGGACTGTCATAGTGACTGTCTAGTTCACATGTATCGGTTGCCACATGTACAATTGAAGTAATCTGTTTTCGGCTCATCTGTAAAGCTTCTCATGTAGGAGTGCTGAGGTCCGATCACTAAGATGTGATCAAAGCAAGCTGTGGTCAAGGGTGTAGGACTATTTCACAATTTGATCACACAGCCTCAAGCGTTGCAGTCTGTTACTGTTCGAACAACTGATAGACTTGAGGTCGATAAGCACCATTGTCCTGGCCAAGCGGTTAAGCTGATGCACTAGAAATCCATTGGATACCCCGCTCCATGATTGAAATCTGCCACACCAGTTTTCCAACTCTGCTTTTAGCAGGCAGGCCAAATATCTTCATCTCTTAGGATGGTCTAGTGCAAGTCAACCTATTGATTGGCTGTATCATTAAGCATAGCTTCAGGTATTGACAGTAGAGATGTACTATTTATTACATAATGGGGATGTAGCTCAGTGGTAGAGCGCATGCTTCGCATGTATGTGGTCCCGGGTTCAATCCCCGGCATCTCCAAATTGTAGTGAAGGTGACGGGTGAATTATAAATGAATCCCTTTTATAAGGTAGAAGTCAAAAATGATCCGATCACGAAACATTGCTGAATGTTACTGTGTGATGAATTTTTAAACAAAATGAGGTCACGCAATGCTTTACATACCAAAAATGTTGCAGAATGCTAATGTTTGAACAAGATAGAGAATTGAAACGTCGATACTGTGTGGTTACGGTGATGGACTAGAAATCCATTGGGGTCTCCCCGCGCAGGTTCGAATCCTGCCGTCAACGGTACAGGTTAATCAGTGTATGTTTAAGGGGCTGTTTAAAGGATCAACAGAAATATGTCATGGTACTGCAGACCTCTTTCGTTGTCTTCCCAATCAATTGCTGAAGCATTACTCCTGAACTGAGAGGGGTGCTGTGGCTTGGACTGTCATAGTGACTGTCTAGTTCACAGAAGAGGCAGTGTTCTAATCACATCAGTAAGTTGTATAATGTAAGTAACCTACTCAATTGGAATTCCTTTAGCCGCCAGTTCTGATAGCTTAACACATGATCGGGTCACGCTACATGAGACCTTTTTCATTGGTGTCTCAAGTAAACATTACCATAGGGGTGCTGTGGCTTAGCTGGTGAAAGCGCCTGTCTTGTAAACAGGAGACCCTGGGTTCAACTCCCAGCAGTACCTACACTTTTTGCAACAGCATCATCTGGTGTAGATGTGATAAAAGTGTTTCTTGCAGTTAAAAAAAACGGAATTGTCCTAACTGGCAATCTTGCTTGTGGTTGTAAGCTTGCAATCCATCAATGCAATAGACTTTCCATCAATGAAAACAGCGGCAGGCAAGCTAAATTCTCTATAAAATGTATGATACCCTAGTGCCAACTAATGACCTATTTGTCCCTTCTATCGTTAAGCAAAGCTTCAGGAATCGGTTTTACAGATGTACAATTGAAGTAACACAGGGGACTTCTCTCAACGGCAAAGCGTATGCTTCTCATGTAGAAGGCCTGAGGTTCAATGCCTGCCGTCTCCAAGATGTGATCAAAGCTAGCTTCAGTCAATTTGAAGATTATTTCAAATTAGATCAAGCAAGGCTTAACCTACCCTAAGTGTTCCAGACTCTTCCTGTTCCAAAAAGCCAGAGAATTGGATCTATATAAGTGTGTTGTCGTGGCCGAGTGGTTAAGGCGATGGACTAGAAATCTATTGGGGTCTCCCCGCGCAGGTTCGAATCCTGCCGACAACGGTTCTTTCTGATTACGAATTTTCATTCCCTTGGTCAGCCAACACATACACATATTACGGTGAGACTGCATGAAATCAGTGCAAATATGTTCATCTAAGCATGTAGAAGGTGACATATTTAAAACCTGGTATTATCTGGACAGGCTCTTAGCATTCGATGTTTTTTGACAACATGTTCTCCAAACATAAAATGTAAATATTTCAAGGTCTGATAGATCTGAAGACTAGTGTTGTCAGGTCCAAGTGCTGAATCCCAAGTGCTGAAGCCGGTTTAAAATGTACATACTCTAGCAGTAAGGGGATGTAGCTCAGTGGTAGTGCGTATGCTTTGCATGTATGAGGCCCCGGGTTCAATCACCGGCATCGCCATTTGATTGCCCTAGAAAAGTCAGGTGAGTGCTATATTGATCAAATGAGGTCACGCAATGCTTAACCTACCAAAGATGTTGCCGAATGCTATTGTTCGAAACAAGTGAGAGAATTGAAACTGTGTTGTCGTCAACGATACAGGTTAATCAGTGCGTGCGATTTCAAAAGCGCACGCTTTTGTGTGCTTGTGCGCTCAAAAGCTAGTGTGCGCTAGTGTGCGCTTGTGCGCTCAAAAGCTAGTGTGCGCTCAAAAGCTAGTGCCGGTCAACACATTGATATGAGTACGGTACGTTTATGCATTAAGTGTTGACAGCCACCGAAGAGAAAAACATTGTTGCGTCACGACGAAGATTCAGGCCTGCCGACAAGCGTTGGCCAGTTCTGCTATCTGTACGCAGACTACTTCTCTAAGAAATGTATGATACCGTACTGCCAGTCAATAACCGATTTCCCCTCTTGTATCGTTAAGCAAACTTTCAAGTATCGGTTGCCACATGTACAATTGAAGTAATCTGTTTTCGGCTCATCTGTAAAGCTTCTCATGTAGGAGTGCTGAGGTCCGATCACTAAGATGTGATCAAAGCAAGCTGTGGTCAAGGGTGTAGGACTATTTCACAATTTGATCACACAGCCTCAAGCGTTGCAGTCTGTTACTGTTCGAACAACTGATAGACTTGAGGTCGATAAGCACCATTGTCCTGGCCAAGCGGTTAAGCTGATGCACTAGAAATCCATTGGATACCCCGCTCCATGATTGAAATCTGCCACACCAGTTTTCCACCTCTGCTTTAGCAGGCAGGCCAAATATCTTCATCTCTTAGGATGGTCTAGTGCAAGTCAACCTATTGATTGGCTGTATCATTAAGCATAGCTTCAGGTATTGACAGTAGAGATGTACTATTTATTACATAATGGGGATGTAGCTCAGTGGTAGAGCGCATGCTTCGCATGTATGAGGTCCCGGGTTCAATCCCCGGCATCTCCAAATTGTAGTGAAGGTGACGGGTGAATTATAAATGAATCCCTTTTATAAGGTAGAAGTCAAAAATGATCCGATCACGAAACATTGGTGAATGTTACTGTGTGATGAATTTTTAAACAAAATGAGGTCACGCAATGCTTTACATACCAAAAATGTTGCAGAATGCTAATGTTTGAACAAGATAGAGAATTGAAACGTCGATACTGTGTGGTTACGGTGATGGACTAGAAATCCATTGGGGTCTCCCCGCGAAGGTTCGAATCCTGCCGTCAACGGTACAGGTTAATCAGTGTATGTTTAAGGGGCTGTTTAAAGGATCAACAGAAATATGTCATGGTACTGCAGACCTCTTTCGTTGTCTTCCCAATCAATTGCTGAAGCATTACTCCTGAACTGAGAGGGGTGCTGTGGCTTGGACTGTCATAGTGACTGTCTAGTTCACAGAAGAGGCAGTGTTCTAATCACATCAGTAAGTTGTATAATGTAAGTAACCTACTCAATTGGAATTCCTTTAGCCGCCAGTTCTGATAGCTTAACACATGATCGGGTCACGCTACATGAGACCTTTTTCATTGGTGTCTCAAGTAAACATTACCATAGGGGTGCTGTGGCTTAGCTGGTGAAAGCGTCTGTCTTGTAAACAGGAGACCCTGGGTTCAACTCCCAGCAGTACCTACACTTTTTGCAACAGCATCATCTGGTGTAGATGTGATAAAAGTGTTTCTTGCAGTTAAAAAAAACGGAATTGTCCTAACTGGCAATCTTGCTTGTGGTTGTAAGCTTGCAATCCATCAATGCAATAGACTTTCCATCAATGAAAACAGCGGCAGGCAAGCTAAATTCTCTATAAAATGTATGATACCCTAGTGCCAACTAATGACCTATTTGTCCCTTCTATCGTTAAGCAAAGCTTCAGGAATCGGTTTTTACAGATGTACAATTGAAGTAACACAGGGGACTTCTCTCAACGGCAAAGCGTATGCTTCTCATGTAGAAGGCCTGAGGTTCAATGCCTGCCGTCTCCAAGATGTGATCAAAGCTAGCTTCAGTCAATTGAAGATTATTTCAAAATTAGATCAAGCAAGGCTTAACCTACCCTAAGTGTTCCAGACTCTTCCTGTTCCAAAAAGCCAGAGAATTGGATCTATACAAGTGTGTTGTCGTGGCCGAGTGGTTAAGGCGATGGACTAGAAATCCATTGGGGTCTCCCCGCGGAGGTTCGAATCCTGCCGACAACGGTCCTTTCTGATTACGAATTTTCATTCCCTTGGTCAGCCAACACATATTACGGTGAGACTGCATGAAATCAGTGCAAATATGTTAATCTAAGCATGTAGAAGGTGACATATTTAAAACCTGCTATTATCTGGACAGGCTCTTAGCATTCGATGTTTTTTGACAACATGTTCTCCAAACATAAAATGTAAATATTTCAAGGTCTGATAGATCTGAAGACTAGTGTTGTCAGGTCCAAGTGCTGAATCCCAAGTGCTGAAGCCGGTTTAAAATGTACATACTCTAGCAGTAAGGGGTTGTAGCTCAGTGGTAGTGCGTATGCTTTGCATGTATGAGGCCCCGGGTTCAATCACCGGCATCGCCATTTGATTGCCCTAGAAAAGTCAGGTGAGTGCTATATTGATCAAATGAGGTCACGCAATGCTTAACCTACCAAAGATGTTGCCGAATGCTATTGTTCGAAACAAGTGAGAGAATTGAAACTGTGTTGTCGTCAACGATACAGGTTAATCAGTGCGTGCGATTTCAAAAGCGCACGCTTTTGTGTGCTTGTGCGCTCAAAAGCTAGTGTGCGCTTGTGTGCGCTTGTGCGCTCAAAAGCTAGTGTGCGCTCAAAAGCTAGTGCCGGTCAACACATTGATATGAGTACGGTACGTTTATGCATTAAGTGTTGACAGCCACCGAAGAGAAAAACATTGTTGCGTCACGACGAAGATTCAGGCCTGCCGACAAGCGTTGGCCAGTTCTGCTATCTGTACGCAGACTACTTCTCTAAGAAATGTATGATACCGTACTGCCAGTCAATAACCGATTTCCCCTCTTGTATCGTTAAGCAAACTTTCATGTATCGGTTGCCACATGTACAATTGAAGTAATCTGTTTTCGGCTCATCTGTAAAGCTTCTCATGTAGGAGTGCTGAGGTCCGATCACTAAGATGTGATCAAAGCAAGCTGTGGTCAAGGGTGTAGGACTATTTCACAATTTGATCACACAGCCTCAAGCGTTGCAGTCTGTTACTGTTCGAACAACTGATAGACTTGAGGTCGATAAGCACCATTGTCCTGGCCAAGCGGTTAAGCTGATGCACTAGAAATCCATTGGATACCCCGCTCCATGATTGAAATCTGCCACACCAGTTTTCCACCTCTGCTTTTAGCAGGCAGGCCAAATATCTTCATCTCTTAGGATGGTCTAGTGCAAGTCAACCTATTGATTGGCTGTATCATTAAGCAAAGCTTCAGGTATTTACAGTAGAGATGTACTATTTAATACATTAAGGGGATGTAGCTCAGTGGTAGAGCGCATGCTTCGCATGTATGAGGTCCCGGGTTCAATCCCCGGCATCTCCAAATTGTAGTGAAGGTGACGGGTGAATTATGAATGAATCCCTTTTATAAGGTAGAAGTCAAAAATGATCCGATCACGAAACATTGCTGAATGTTACTGTGTAATGAATTTTTAAACAAAATGAGGTCACGCAATGCTTTACATACCAAAAATGTTGCAGAATGCTAATGTTTGAACAAGATAGAGAATTGAAACGTCGAAACTGTGTGGTTACGGTGATGGACTAGAAATCCAATGGGGTCTCCCCGCGCAGGTTCGAATCCTGCCGTCAACGGTACAGGTTAATCAGTGTATGTTTAAGGGGCTGTTTAAAGGATCAACAGAAATATGTCATGGTACTGCAGACCTCTTTCGTTGTCTTCCCAATCAATTGCTGAAGCATTACTCCTGAACTGAGAGGGGTGCTGTGGCTTGGACTGTCATAGTGACTGTCTAGTTCACAGAAGAGGCAGTGTTCTAATCACATCAGTAAGTTGTATAATGTAAGTAACCTACTCAATTGGAATTCCTTTAGCCGCCAGTTCTGATAGCTTAACACATGATCGGGTCACGCTACATGAGACCTTTTTCATTGGTGTCTCAAGTAAACATTACCATAGGGGTGCTGTGGCTTAGCTGGTGAAAGCGCCTGTCTTGTAAACAGGCGACCCTGGGTTCAACTCCCAGCAGTACCTACACTTTTTGCAACAGCATCAACTGGTGTAGATGTGATAAAAGTGTTTCTTGCAGTTAAAAAAAAACGGAATTGTCCTAACTGGCAATCTTGCTTGTGGTTGTAAGCTTGCAATCCATCAATGCAATAGACTTTCCATCAATGAAAACAGCGGCAGGCAAGCTAAATTCTCTATAAAATGTATGATACCCTAGTGCCAACTAATGACCTATTTGTCCCTTCTATCGTTAAGCAAAGCTTCAGGAATCGGTTTTACAGATGTACAATTGAAGTAACACAGGGGACTTCTCTCAACGGCAAAGCGTATGCTTCTCATGTAGAAGACCTGAGGTTCAATGCCTGCCGTCTCCAAGATGTGATCAAAGCTAGCTTCAGTCAATTTGAAGATTATTTCAAAATTAGATCAAGCAAGGCTTAACCTACCCCAAGTGTTCCAGACTCTTCCTGTTCCAAAAAGCCAGAGACTTGGATCTATACAAGTGTGTTGTCGTGGCCGAGTGGTTAAGGCGATGGACTAGAAATCCATTGGGGTCTCCCGGCGCAGGTTCGAATCCTGCCGACAATGGTTCTTTCTGATTACGAATTTTCATTCCCTTGGTCAGCCAACACATACACATATTACGGTGAGACTGCATGAAATCAGTGCAAATATGTTAATCTAAGCATGTAGAAGGTGACATATTTAAAACCTGGCATTATCTGGACAGGCTCTTAGCATTCGATGTTTTTTGACAACATGTTCTCCAAACATAAAATGTAAATATTTCAAGGTCTGATAGATCGAAGACTAGTGTTGTCAGGTCCAAGTGCTGAATGCCATGTACGAGAAAACCCTTGGTGTGTTCCGAAGCCGGTTTAAAATGTACATACACTAGCAGTAAGGGGATGTAGCTCAGTGGTAGTGCGCATGCTTTGCATGTATGAGGCCCCGGGTTCAATCCCCGGCATCTCCATTTGATTGCCCTAGAAAAGTCAGGTGAGTGCTATATTGATCAAATGAGGTCACGCAATGCTTAACCTACCAAAGATGTTGCCGAATGCTTTTGTTCGAAACAAGTGAGAGAATTGAAACTGTGTTGTCGTCAACGATACAGGTTAATCAGTGCGTGCGATTTCAAAAGCGCACGCTTTTGTGCGCTTGTGCGCTCAAAAGCTAGTGTGCGCTCAAAAGCTAGTGCCGGTCAACACATTGATATGAGTACGGTACGTTTATGCATTAAGTGTTGACAGCCACCGAAGAGAAAAACATTGTTGCGTCACGACGAAGATTCAGGCCTGCCGACAAGCGTTGGCCAGTTCTGCTATCTGTACGCAGACTACTTCTCTAAGAAATGTATGATACCGTACTGCCAGTCAATAACCGATTTCCCCTCTTGTATCGTTAAGCAAACTTTCATGTATCGGTTGCCACATGTACAATTGAAGTAATCTGTTTTCGGCTCATCTGTAAAGCTTCTCATGTAGGAGTGCTGAGGTCCGATCACTAAGATGTGATCAAAGCAAGCTGTGGTCAAGGGTGTAGGACTATTTCACAATTTGATCACACAGCCTCAAGCGTTGCAGTCTGTTACTGTTCGAACAACTGATAGACTTGAGGTCGATAAGCACCATTGTCCTGGCCAAGCGGTTAAGCTGATGCACTAGAAATCCATTGGATACCCCGCTCCATGATTGAAATCTGCCACACCAGTTTTCCACCTCTGCTTTTAGCAGGCAGGCCAAATATCTTCATCTCTTAGGATGGTCTAGTGCAAGTCAACCTATTGATTGGCTGTATCATTAAGCAAAGCTTCAGGTATTTACAGTAGAGATGTACTATTTAATATATTAAGGGGATGTAGCTCAGTGGTAGAGCGCATGCTTCGCATGAATGAGCTCCCGGGTTCAATCCCCGGCATCTCCAAATTGTAGTGAAGGTGACGGGTGAATTATGAATGAATCCCTTTTATAAGGTAGAAGTCAAAAATTATCCGATCACGAAACATTGCTGAATGTAACTGTGTAATGAATTTTTAAACAAAATGAGGTCACGCAATGCTTTACATACCAAAAATGTTGCAGAATGCTAATGTTTGAACAAGATAGAGAATTGAAACGTCGAAACTGTGTGGTTACGGTGATGGACTAGAAATCCAATGGGGTCTCCCCGCGCAGGTTCGAATCCTGCCGTCAACGGTACAGGTTAATCAGTGTATGTTTAAGGGGCTGTTTAAAGGATCAACAGAAATATGTCATGGTACTGCAGACCTCTTTCGTTGTCTTCCCAATCAATTGCTGAAGCATTACTCCTGAACTGAGAGGGGTGCTGTGGCTTGGACTGTCATAGTGACTGTCTAGTTCACAGAAGAGGCAGTGTTCTAATCACATCAGTAAGTTGTATAATGTAAGTAACCTACTCAATTGGAATTCCTTTAGCCGCCAGTTCTGATAGCTTAACACATGATCGGGTCACGCTACATGAGACCTTTTTCATTGGTGTCTCAAGTAAACATTACCATAGGGGTGCTGTGGCTTAGCTGGTGAAAGCGCCTGTCTTGTAAACAGGAGACCCTGGGTTCAACTCCCAGCAGTACCTACACTTTTTGCAACAGCATCAACTGGTGTAGATGTGATAAAAGTGTTTCTTGCAGTTAAAAAAAAACGGAATTGTCCTAACTGGCAATCTTGCTTGTGGTTGTAAGCTTGCAATCCATCAATGCAATAGACTTTCCATCAATGAAAACAGCGGCAGGCAAGCTAAATTCTCTATAAAATGTATGATACCCTAGTGCCAACTAATGACCTATTTGTCCCTTCTATCGTTAAGCAAAGCTTCAGGAATCGGTTTTGCAGATGTACAATTGAAGTAACACAGGGGACTTCTCTCAACGGCAAAGCGTATGCTTCTCATGTAGAAGGCCTGAGGTTCAATGCCTGCCGTCTCCAAGATGTGATCAAAGCTAGCTTCAGTCAATTTGAAGATTATTTCAAAATTAGATCAAGCAAGGCTTAACCTACCCTAAGTGTTTCAGACTCTTCCTGTTCCAAAAATGCCAGAGAATTGGATCTATAAACATGTGTTGTCGTGGCCGAGTGGTTAAGGCGATGGACTAGAAATCCATTGGGGTCTCCCCGCGCAGGTTCGAATCCTGCCGACAACGGTTCTTTCTGATTACGAATTTTCATTCCCTTGGTCACCCAACACATACACATATTACGGTGAGACTGCATGAAATCAGTGCAAATATGTTAATCTAAGCATGTAGAAGGTGACATATTTAAAACCTGGCATTATCTGGACAGGCTCTTAGCATTCGATGTTTTTTGACAACATGTTCTCCAAACATAAAATGTAAATATTTCAAGGTCTGATAGATCTGAAGACTAGTGTTGTCAGGTCCAAGTGCTGAATGCCATGTACGAGAAAACCCTTGGTATGTTCCGAAGCCGGTTTAAAATGTACATACTCTAGCAGTAAGGGGATGTAGCTCAGTGGTAGAGAGCATGCTTTGCATGTATGAGGCCCCGGGTTCAATCCCCGGCATCTCCATTTGATTGCCCTAGAAAAGTCAGGTGAGTGCTATATTGATCAAATGAGGTCACGCAATGCTTAACCTACCAAAGATGTTGCCGAATGCTTTTGTTCGAAACAAGTGAGAGAATTGAAACTGTGTTGTCGTCAACGATACAGGTTAATCAGTGCGTGCGATTTCAAAAGCGCACGCTTTTGTGCGCTTGTGCGCTCAAAAGCTAGTGTGCGCTCAAAAGCTAGTGCCGGTCAACACATTGATATGAGTACGGTACGTTTATGCATTAAGTGTTGACAGCCACCGAAGAGAAAAACATTGTTGCGTCACGACGAAGATTCAGGCCTGCCGACAAGCGTTGGCCAGTTCTGCTATCTGTACGCAGACTACTTCTCTAAGAAATGTATGATACCGTACTGCCAGTCAATAACCGATTTCCCCTCTTGTATCGTTAAGCAAACTTTCATGTATCGGTTGCCACATGTACAATTGAAGTAATCTGTTTTCGGCTCATCTGTAAAGCTTCTCATGTAGGAGTGCTGAGGTCCGATCACTAAGATGTGATCAAAGCAAGCTGTGGTCAAGGGTGTAGGACTATTTCACAATTTGATCACACAGCCTCAAGTGTTGCAGTCTGTTACTGTTCGAACAACTGATAGACTTGAGGTCGATAAGCACCATTGTCCTGGCCAAGCGGTTAAGCTGATGCACTAGAAATCCATTGGATACCCCGCTCCATGATTGAAATCTGCCACACCAGTTTTCCACCTCTGCTTTTAGCAGGCAGGCCAAATATCTTCATCTCTTAGGATGGTCTAGTGCAAGTCAACCTATTGATTGGCTGTATCATTAAGCATAGCTTCAGGTATTGACAGTAGAGATGTACTATTTATTACATAATGGGGATGTAGCTCAGTGGTAGAGCGCATGCTTCGCATGTATGAGGTCCCGGGTTCAATCCCCGGCATCTCCAAATTGTAGTGAAGGTGACGGGTGAATTATGAATGAATCCCTTTTATAAGGTAGAAGTCAAAAATGATGCGATCACGAAACATTGCTGAATGTTACTGTGTGATGAATTTTTAAACAAAATGAGGTCACGCAATGCTTTACATACCAAAAATGTTGCAGAATGCTAATGTTTGAACAAGATAGAGAATTGAAACGTCGATACTGTGTGGTTACGGTGATGGACTAGAAATCCATTGGGGTCTCCCCGCCCAGGTTCGAATCCTGCCGTCAACGGTACAGGTTAATCAGTGTATGTTTAAGGGGCTGTTTAAAGGATCAACAGAAATATGTCATGGTACTGTAGACCTCTTTTGTTGTCTTCCCAATCAATTGCTGAAGCATTACTCCTGAACTGAGAGGGGTGCTGTGGCTTGGACTCTCATAGTGACTGTCTAGTTCACAGAAGAGGCAGTGTTCTAATCACATCAGTAAGTTGTATAATGTAAGTAACCTACTCAATTGGAATTCCTTTAGCCGCCAGTTCTGATAGCTTAACACATGATCGGGTCACGCTACATGAGACCTTTTTCATTGGTGTCTCAAGTAAACATTACCATAGGGGTGCTGTGGCTTAGCTGGTGAAAGCGCCTGTCTTGTAAACAGGAGACCCTGGGTTCAACTCACAGCAGTACCTACACTTTTTGCAACAGCATCATCTGGTGTAGATGTGATAAAAGTGTTTCTTGCAGTTAAAAAAAACGGAATTGTCCTAACTGGCAATCTTGCTTGTGGTTGTAAGCTTGCAATCCATCAATGCAATAGACTTTCCATCAATGAAAACAGCGGCAGGCAAGCTAAATTCTCTATAAAATGTATGATACCCTAGTGCCAACTAATGACCTATTTGTCCCTTCTATCGTTAAGCAAAGCTTCAGGAATCGGTTTTACAGATGTACAATTGAAGTAACACAGGGGACTTCTCTCAACGGCAAAGCGTATGCTTCTCATGTAGAAGGCCTGAGGTTCAATGCCTGCCGTCTCCAAGATGTGATCAAAGCTAGCTTCAGTCAATTTGAAGATTATTTCAAAATTAGATCAAGCAAGGCTTAACCTACCCTAAGTGTTCCAGACTCTTCCTGTTCCAAAAAGCCAGAGAATTGGATCTATACAAGTGTGTTGTCGTGGCCGAGTGGTTAAGGCGATGGACTAGAAATCCATTGGGGTCTCCCCGCGCAGGTTCGAATCCTGCCGACAACGGTTCTTTCTGATTACGAATTTTCATTCCCTTGGTCAGCCAACACATACACATATTACGGTGAGACTGCATGAAATCAGTGCAAATATGTTAATCTAAGCATGTAGAAGGTGACATATTTAAAACCTGGCATTATCTGGACAGGCTCTTAGCATTCGATGTTTTTTGACAACATGTTCTCCAAACATAAAATGTAAATATTTCAAGGTCTGATAGATCTGAAGACTAGTGTTGTCAGGTCCAAGTGCTGAATGCCATGTACGAGAAAACCCTTGGTGTGTTCCGAATCCGGTTTAAAATGTACATACTCTAGCAGTAAGGGGATGTAGCTCAGTGGTAGAGCGCATGCTTTGCATGTATGAGGCCCCGGGTTCAATCCCCGGCATCTCCATTTGATTGCCCTAGAAAAGTCAGGTGAGTGCTATATTGATCAAATGAGGTCACGCAATGCTTAACCTACCAAAGATGTTGCCGAATGCTTTTGTTCGAAACAAGTGAGAGAATTGAAACTGTGTTGTCGTCAACGATACAGGTTAATCAGTGCGTGCGATTTCAAAAGCGCACGCTTTTGTGCGCTTGTGCGCTCAAAAGCTAGTGTGCGCTCAAAAGCTAGTGCCGGTCAACACATTGATATGAGTACGGTACGTTTATGCATTAAGTGTTGACAGCCACCGAAGAGAAAAACATTGTTGCGTCACGACGAAGATTCAGGCCTGCCGACAAGCGTTGGCCAGTTCTGCTATCTGTACGCAGACTACTTCTCTAAGAAATGTATGATACCGTACTGCCAGTCAATAACCGATTTCCCCTCTTGTATCGTTAAGCAAACTTTCATGTATCGGTTGCCACATGTACAATTGAAGTAATCTGTTTTCGGCTCATCTGTAAAGCTTCTCGTGTAGGAGTGCTGAGGTCCGATCACTAAGATGTGATCAAAGCAAGCTGTGGTCAAGGGTGTAGGACTATTTCACAATTTGATCACACAGCCTCAAGCGTTGCAGTCTGTTACTGTTCGAACAACTGATAGACTTGAGGTCGATAAGCACCATTGTCCTGGCCAAGCGGTTAAGCTGATGCACTAGAAATCCATTGGATACCCCGCTCCATGATTGAAATCTGCCACACCAGTTTTCCACCTCTGCTTTTAGCAGGCAGGCCAAATATCTTCATCTCTTAGGATGGTCTAGTGCAAGTCAACCTATTGATTGGCTGTATCATTAAGCAAAGCTTCAGGTATTGTGGTAGAAATTAGTGAGTATATTCTATGATAAACCATGATTATTAATAGGTTTTATATTTTAAATAGTGGAAAGCATTGTGTTTGCAGAATCTGGATTCAGAACAGATGGTGCACAGGAATGTATAGGGACATGGAGGTAGTAATAAGGAGTTACATAGATAACAGAAGTGGAAAAACGGCCTTAGCGAAGAAGGACAGGGAAAGGTTAGTGCTAGCTTTGTTCGAAGAGGAGGGAGAGAGGTGGCGCTCATTACAACGAGTGGCCAGAAAAATAATCACAAAGGAAGAGTGTAACAATGCTGACATTTGTTGTAGTGAGGGTGAAAACGAGAATGAAGGAGAGGAGGAGGATGACATTGAGCATGTTGGTGAAGGGTCATCACAACCATGTGTAAAACACATTACTAAGAATGCTAAAAGGAAATTAAAGAAGCGGAACAAAAGAAAGGAAGAGTGGTCTGGGACACAAGGGGCAGAGGAGCCTGGCTGCAGTACAGCAGTACTAAGCCCCACACCACTCGAGTTAGATGAGAAACTAAGAAAATCACAAAGGGGGAAAAGGGCACCCGAAACTTCCCCGGGAAATTATCCTATTCTAGACAAAGGACAACAGGTCCATTTTCAACCGTGGGGTTCACAGGACTTAGAGGGAGTCATTTCTAAACTCCCTAACATAATTAACGGGGCGTCTAAATGGATTAGAACATTTGAGGAGCTCACAGTGGGAAAGCTAATTGCAGTGGGGGACCTGAAAGCTCTGTTGGCAAGAGTGTTGGGGTTATCCAAGATGGAGTTTGTACTGAGGAATGGAGGGTTGAATATACTGGATGGAAAATATGATAAGACTACACTTGATCATTACAGAGGGGCGTTGTGGGCCACACTCAGGAGGGAGTTCCCGGTCCGTATGGATCCTAAAAACATGAGAGTTCTCCCTATTGGTGACACAGAGAACCCTGCATCCTACCTGCAGGCCCAAGTAGACAGATGGCGTGTCATGTTTAGAAACTCTGTGATAGAGACACTTCCCAGCCAAATCAAAGCCAAGCTAGAAGATGTGGTTGGACTGTCTACATCAGGATCTCATAGAAATTTTAATGACCATTTAGTTCATGCAGTGGATGAATATCGTCAGAATAAACAAAGAACACAGGAACAAAGCAAAGAGGTCCAGAGGAAGCTATATCAGCTTCAGCTGGAAGATCTCACAAGGAAGGAAAGAGATAAGAAGAGACAGGCAGGTGTTTTAGAACCAGCTGCAGTAAATTCGCAAGCCAACCAGCAGGGCGCACTTCAAAACAAACATCCACGATTGGCATTTTCTCTCCCAGTACAACAGCCTCAGAGCCAACTGTCACCTACTCCACCTGTTACACATGTGCACATCCATAATTATGGGAACCCCACAAATAAAAATAGACAGAATCAGCAACAGGGGTCCCAAGGACAGTATAGAAATAATCAACAGCAGGGATTCCAAGGACAACGCAGAGGTCCTTTAATATGTTTTGGATGCAACCAGGAAGGACATATTAAGAAACATTGTTTGATTAACCCTTTTCCACCACAGCAAGGACAGGGCAACGGTAATCAGGGGAGGCAAGATCAAGGGAGCTACAACCAGGGACAGCAGGGTCCCTTTATAGGTTAGGGATACTGGGGGTGCCCAGAGAATCCACAGGGGGAGGGTCAGCTTGTAGCAATCACAAAACAAGCTGATGAGGAACCAATACTGCAGGTTCTGATAAAGTATAGAGGCACGCCAATGATGGCCCACACTGGAGCCACTTACACTTACGTAGGTCCAAATTATGCCTCTCACCTCCCCCTGGCAGGAAAATTCACCAAAACTATGGGATTCTCGGAGCACACGCAGTTAATACCTATGACAGCTCCAAGGATGACAGTCTGTGAATTCTTATTTTAAGTTGTATATGTGAGCGAATGAGTGAATGAGTGAGTGAGTGAGCGAATAAGTGAGTGAGTGAGTGAGTGAGTGAGTGAGTGAGTGAGTGAGTGAGTGAGTGAGTGAGTGAGTGAGCGAGTGAGTGAGTGAGTGAGTGAGTGAGAAAGAGTTAGCATTGAGTTGAGATAGAGGGGACAGATGAAGTGATTTGTGAAGAGTGAGACAGAGAAGAGGAAGAGTGTGTAGATTGGTAACGAGAAGTGGCGGTAATGGGGAAGGCTTTCCGGTTAGAATTTTCTTTGGGGACATTCATATCTTTCGATAGCCTTTTAAGATTAATAATCTAGTTTTGGAGTGTGTCCAAAAAACGAACAAACCAGAAAGGAAAGGAAAGGATTACTGAAAATGAAAATGGTTATGGAGATTTGTGAAAGCAAAGGAAGTAGATAAAGAGAGGTAAAGAGAGTTAGAGAGAAGGAACGTAAGTAAGGAAAATCCGCCGGTGGGGGCTGGACAGAGAGACAACAGAGAGAAAGAGATTGAATTTGCATTGTGCCTAATAGATTATTTGTGCGTTTGGATGTACTCTGTAATTTGTTCCTGAATGTAACCCATGTCCACTGTTTTAGAAAAAACGTAGAACCACCACTGGGATGGGTGATTCTGTGGTTCTTGGAGACTCTCCAACGCGTCGGAACACCATATGGTATATATCATTACATCTTGGTACACGGAGCACTGGTGAGACAACGGGTTGGATCGGAGAGAGAAGGAGTTTGGAGAAGGGAGAGGAATGTAATGACAGCAAAAAGGGCGGACACGGACCGACCCGGAGGTAATAAATCAGCGGAGAGGTGGCTGGGGTCGTTTAGCTCAGGAGGTAGAGCAGTTGTCTAGTAACCGAAGGGTTGCTGGTTCGATCCCCATCTCTCCTAGCTGAGTGTTGATGTGTCCCTGAGCAAGTTAAATGGTGATTACAGGATTTAGGAATAATTATTTAGACTCAAACATGAGCAATTAGCCTTAAAAATTGTCTGCACACCACACTCCACAAGAGTCAATGGGTTCAATGGCGCCAGGGTAAAGTGACTCATCAAACGAGGAGCGGACCCAACCCATGGACTCTGCGTGGATAGGTGGATGTTAATTTGGTGCTTGGACCTGACGAGGTCTAGGTGCTAAGATAACAACACAAATAAAATATTTCCTTCAAGATTATGATAAGTAATAGACAATTTATTAAAAGTGATCTTATAATTTAGAAAAAACAATCGGCAATACTTAAAATTTAGACCAAATAAGTATGATAAAACGTTATCCAAATTTCTAAATTTAGGTTATCCACAATGACAAATGTAATTTAAAATAAATAAGTAAAATAAAATGAGACAGGGTGTGTGTGAGCCTGTTCTCATGTGTGTGTCAGGGCAGCCGAGGTAGGGGAGAATCCTCTCCTACTCCAAGTGACTGAATACACAAGGGGATACACAAGCATACTTCAGATAAAACAATATGGTTAATTACTAAATAGAAACAATGTATCAATTCAGTGTTGAATAAACTAGTTAAGATCAACATAGAGGATTTGGGTTTGGTATAGTAGTGAATCAAAATATGGAAAACACTAAATGCAAGCAATAGGTAGAATAAAAGGTTTAATTAGGTCGTCCAATTTGAATAGATAGTGAAGGGCAATCGGGTAGGATTATGAAGAGAATTGTGATTTTGAGTAACGGTTAAAACAAAAGTGAGTCGCCCAATATTGAAGATGCAAGTTTTAATATTGTGATTTTTGTTTTCTTTCACATCTCCCTAGTTAAGGACAATAGGTGGATTGACGCTACATCTGCTGGGAAGGAGACATACATGCTATGTTGTCAAATTGGATTCGGAAGTAGTGGGTTTACCTTCAAATGCCACTAATACTGCTGCAACACTTTAATAATTTTAACTGATAAATTATATTTTGTTTTATAGTCGCCCTGATGTGCATTCATGACGCACACATATGGCTGCATAAGGCAGATGCGGCTGAAGACTCTGTCTCCATCCCTCCACTTTGCAATCTATACCACCATATAGGTGGGGATTGATTGTATCCCAGGTACGGCATCCTGCAATAAGCCAGTATGGAAGGCTGGTTAGCCAACGACGGGTAAGATCCCACCTTGAAGCCCGGGACAACCTAATTCAGGCACAGTCACGATTACTTGGCAGAGTCACTGTGAGCACTGGCTCACCTGATCATGGAGTGACGGACTGCAACCATCATAGGAAAAGCCGGCTGATGAAAGGTGGAGGGGGAACAGGAGTCAGATATGTCAGCTCTGGCAGCAAAGGTCATCTTGAAACGGGGCATGTCACGTTTTATTTCATTTTATTTTACCTTTGTGGCATAGAAGGCCACTAATGCATGTATGTTTTTTCGGTTTAGTGCATGACTTCGGAACAGCGTGGTTTCGGGCGGCTGATGGTAAACCCACCCATATTGGGCTTAGGATTTGGACATACTGGTTTTGATTTCCCTTCCCAAAAGATTGGTTTCAGTTTACTGATGCTTAAGGTTAGACTTTCGACGTTGGGTGCACCAACGGCGTTATTAGATTTGTTTATCATTTAATGCGTATGGTTTTGACCATTGCGCAAGGGGGGAGGTATTGAGGGGAATTAGGAAAAAAATTGAAAACAAGGTTTTTCTTCACCATACTTGCAAATAATGATTAACATCCAGCTAAATAAGTGTGAAATATTTGAAAAAACAGTGTTCAACAGATGGGTAGAAGCAGTCCCATCAGAAGACCAAAGTGCGGCTACGGTAATCAAGGTTCTGACTAGAGAAGTCATGCCAAGGTTTGGAATTCCGTCACAAATTAACTCAGGCAATAGAGCTGCGTTTATTCAGAAAACACTCAAACAAGTGATTTAACATCTGCATGTCAAACAAAGATTAGGCTGTGTATACATTCCTCAAACCACAAGGTATGATGGAGAGAGGAATCGGACGCTTAAGACAAAGATTAACAAAATTAAATTAGAGTACTAAATTAAAGGACTAATGCACTACGACTGACACTAATGAGTTATCGCATGAAAACTAACAGAACGACGCATCTAACCCCGCATGAAATGTTTACGGGTCGACCCATGCCTTCACCTGTCATTCGAGGGCCTCATAAAGGACCTCCATTAGAACAATTGGAAACTGAATTAAGACGTTATATGGGACAACTAACTGGCATACAGAGGCTTATTTTTCAACAAGAGAAAGGCAGAGTTCCAGAGTTGGAGAAGGAGCCACCAAGGGGGGTGGAGCCAGGTGACCATGTGAGAGAAGGACCATACAAAGTCACCAACGCAACACCAACAGCCAACCAAGTGGAAGGAAGTGCCACGTGGTATCATCTCAACCACTGCACAAAAGCTGCTCAACCCAAAGCCAGAGACGACCGTGAGGAGGAGGAGCCAGACGCAGACACACGTGGGGCTGACCAGCTGCCCCAGGACCAGATCCAGTCGAGCCAAGAGATACAGCAGCATGATGATGCTGAAAACGGGGAGCCTGTTTCTGATCCTTTACGGGTTGTGCCAGATTTCGCTGGCACAAGCACAGACCCCGAGGAAGGATGAAACCACGGGGACAACACAAACCTGGAAGGGCCAGGAATTAGGGGGTGGTAGGCCTACTGAAGAAAGCCAGAGAGGAACACAGGATAATCCGGCCCAAAATCATTCAGGACTAATTGACAACTAAGGGAAAACAGTCTTGTCTGCTCACATACCACCGCAAGACCAAGTCAATGACTTTGTGTTTACTGTTATGTCGGATGACCAACACCTATGTGCATTAACCCTCATGCATTAAATTATGAACATGCACATAGGAAAGATCGGTGTAAATTACATATCCAATTTAATCCAATGAAATGGTGTTTAACAGTAACGTCAGGAATGCATGTGGCTATAACAGAAAGTATAAATTAAATATGAGAGAATATATACTTCTTAAAACTGTGGCTTGGCAGAACAGACAGGCTTTAGATTGGCTTTTAGCAGAAAGGGGGGGAGTTTGTGATCTTATAGGTGAAATGTGTTGTACCTTCATTCCAAATAATACTGCCCCACATGAAGGAAAACGCAGGCCATGATCAGGGAATGTTTGGATGGCTTGAAACAAAGTTTGGTATGTGGGGAATGATGTTCGCAAAGATAGGTATAGTGCTCCTAATAGTACTAACAGTGATGGGTCTGATCTTCTGCTGCTGCATTCCCATAGTCAGATCCGTAATAGCATCCAGGCTTTCTAAAGAGATGGCCCTCATGGTGACTGGCATAGAGGAGTCGGGGGAGTGGGAGAGGATGCTCTATGGAAAGATAGATTGGAGTGACACTAGAAAGGAGATCGGAATGTGAAAATCGGACATCAAAAAGAGGTCCTATTTTCTTAACTGATGACCTCTCTATGGGAGTCACAACCATTTCAGACAGTGTGAACAAATGGACATTTGGACTAATGGGTTCCAGGGCATGGTGGCTGAGAACAGAAGCAACTACGGTGCCCTAAACCCCCACGTTATATAGTATACCAGTACATGATGATAAATCAGAGCTATCCAAATCCATGCAAGCTTGTTGACAATTTTAGTTTTTAATTTCTATTATTTACTTATTTTTTGAAATATCATTTTTTGAGTTTCATATTTTTATGTCAAATATTCTGAAATGCTAATTTTCAATGCATGCTGAAAATACTGTGTTATGTGTGAATTCTAGTTAGACATGTTAGACATTTGATAGATCTTTTTTGCCTTAAATCAGGTTGAGACTCCTGAACGTGTTTAAAGGTTTTTTAACGATGATCAAATGTAGTGCAAAATATGACCCAAACGACTGTTATGTTTTTGTTGTGACTTTAGTAGTCACAAAGGGGGGATGTGTGGTAGAAATTAGTGAGTATATTCTATGATAAACCATGATTATCAATAGGTTTTATATTTTAAATAGTGGAAAGCATTGTGTTTGCAGAATCTGGATTCAGAACAGATGGTGCACAGGAATGTATAGGGAACTGGGGGGAAGCTAAGTTGGTCTAAGGCCTTTCAGCCTTGGGTCAAGCTAAAGTTGACCTCAGCCTTTTTAGCCTTGGGTCATCTTGACTAATGAGGTTGATCCATGCAGACCACTGAACTGGGCAGTTGATAACATGCTGTGACGAAGATTGACGGGCGGAAACCCCGTTGTGACTCCATTGTAAACAAAGAAATTCCTATACGTGTATAAGTGAGGCTGCAGCCCAATGTGGGGCCAGTGACTTTGCAAACCCACTCAGGCTGTTGTCGTTGTTGTTTTGCTGCACGATAAAGTCTTTTTCAATTCTTGCTCCGGACCCCTCGATTTCTTTTACACTCTCTCTTAAATTAGTCTAAGTGTTTTAAATCTCGATTAATCTCCGACAGTATTGACAGTAGAGATGTACTATTTAATACATTAAGGGGATGTAGCTCAGTGGTAGAGCGCATGCTTCGCATGTATGAGGTCCCGGGTTCAATCCCCGGCATCTCCAAATTGTAGTGAAGGTGACGGGTGAATTATGAATGAATGCCTTTTATAAGGTAGAAGTCAAAAATGATCCGATCACGAAACATTGCTGAATGTTACTGTGTGATGAATTTTTAAACAAAATTAGGTCACGCAATGCTTTACATACCAAAAATGTTGCAGAATGCTAATGTTTGAACAAGATAGAGAATTGAAACGTCGAAACTGTGTGGTTAAGGTGATGGACTAGAAATAGCTGGTGAAAGCGCCGGTCTTGTAAACAGGAGACCCTGGGTTCAACTCCCAGCAGTACCTACACTTTTTGCAACAGCATCAACTGGTGTAGATGTGATAAAAGTGTTTCTTGCAGTTAAAAAAAAACGGAATTGTCCTAACTGGCAATCTTGCTTGTGGTTGTAAGCTTGCAATCCATCAATGCAATAGACTTTCCATCAATGAAAACAGCGGCAGGCAAGCTAAATTCTCTATAAAATGTATGATACCCTAGTGCCAACTAATGACCTATTTGTCCCTTCTATCGTTAAGCAAAGCTTCAGGAATCGGTTTTACAGATGTACAATTGAAGTAACACAGGGGACTTCTCTCAACGGCAAAGCGTATGCTTCTCATGTAGAAGACCTGAGGTTCAATGCCTGCCGTCTCCAAGATGTGATCAAAGCTAGCTTCAGTCAATTTGAAGATTATTTCAAAATTAGATCAAGCAAGGCTTAACCTACCCTAAGTGTTCCAGACTCTTCCTGTTCCAAAAAGCCAGAGACTTGGATCTATACAAGTGTGTTGTCGTGGCCGAGTGGTTAAGGCGATGGACTAGAAATCCATTGGGGTCTCCCCGCGCAGGTTCGAATCCTGCCGACAACGGTTCTTTCTGATTACGAATTTTCATTCCCTTGGTCAGCCAACACATACACATATTACGGTGAGACTGCATGAAATCAGTGCAAATATGTTCATCTAAGCATGTAGAAGGTGACATATTTAAAACCTGGCATTATCTGGACAGGCTCTTAGCATTCGATGTTTTTTGACAACATGTTCTCCAAACATAAAATGTAAATATTTCAAGGTCTGATAGATCCGAAGACTAGTGTTGTCAGGTCCAAGTGCTGAATGCCATGTACGAGAAAACCCTTGGTGTGTTCCGAAGCCGGTTTAAAATGTACATACACTAGCAGTAAGGAGATGTAGCTCAGTGGTAGAGAGCATGCTTTGCATGTATGAGGCCCCGGGTTCAATCCCCGGCATCTCCATTTGATTGCCCTAGAAAAGTCAGGTGAGTGCTATATTGATCAAATGAGGTCACGCAATGCTTAACCTACCAAAGATGTTGCCGAATGCTTTTGTTCGAAACAAGTGAGAGAATTGAAACTGTGTTGTCGTCAACGATACAGGTTAATCAGTGCGTGCGATTTCAAAAGCGCACGCTTTTGTGCGCTTGTGCGCTCAAAAGCTAGTGTGCGCTCAAAAGCTAGTGCCGGTCAACACATTGATATGAGTACGGTACGTTTATGCATTAAGTGTTGACAGCCACCGAAGAGAAAAACATTGTTGCGTCACGACGAAGATTCAGGCCTGCCGACAAGCGTTGGCCAGTTCTGCTATCTGTACGCAGACTACTTCTCTAAGAAATGTATGATACCGTACTGCCAGTCAATAACCGATTTCCCCTCTTGTATCGTTAAGCAAACTTTCATGTATCGGTTGCCACATGTACAATTGAAGTAATCTGTTTTCGGCTCATCTGTAAAGCTTCTCATGTAGGAGTGCTGAGGTCCGATCACTAAGATGTGATCAAAGCAAGCTGTGGTCAAGGGTGTAGGACTATTTCACAATTTGATCACACAGCCTCAAGCGTTGCAGTCTGTTACTGTTCGAACAACTGA
Source organism: Gadus chalcogrammus (assembly GCF_026213295.1). NCBI lineage: Eukaryota > Metazoa > Chordata > Actinopteri > Gadiformes > Gadidae > Gadus > Gadus chalcogrammus. The sequence goes on along the minus strand of NC_079412.1, from coordinate 727,285 downwards.
TAGACTTGAGGTCGATAAGCACCATTGTCCTGGCCAAGCGGTTAAGCTGATGCACTAGAAATCCATTGGATACCCCGCTCCATGATTGAAATCTGCAAACACCAGTTTTCCACCTCTGCTTTTAGCAGGCAGGCCAAATATCTTCATCTCTTAGGATGGTCTAGTGCAAGTCAACCTATTGATTGGCTGTATCATTAAGCAAAGCTTCAGGTATTTACAGTAGAGATGTACTATTTAATACATTAAGGGGATGTAGCTCAGTGGTAGAGCGCATGCTTCGCATGTATGAGGTCCCGGGTTCAATCCCCGGCATCCCCAAATTGTAGTGAAGGTGACGGGTGAATTATGAATGAATCCCTTTTATAAGGTAGAAGTCAAAAATGATCCGATCACGAAACATTGCTGAATGTTACTGTGTAATGAATTTTTAAACAAAATGAGGTCACGCAATGCTTTACATACCAAAAATGTTGCAGAATGCTAATGTTTGAACAAGATAGAGAATTGAAACGTCGAAACTGTGTGGTTACGGTGCTGGACTAGAAATCCATTGGGGTCTCCCCGCGCAGGTTCGAATCCTGCCGTCAACGGTACAGGTTAATCAGTGTATGTTTAAGGGGCTGTTTAAAGGATCAACAGAAATATGTCATGGTACTGCAGACCTCTTTCGTTGTCTTCCCAATCAATTGCTGAAGCATTACTCCTGAACTGAGAGGGGTGCTGTGGCTTGGACTGTCATAGTGACTGTCTAGTTCACAGAAGAGGCAGTGTTCTAATCACATCAGTAAGTTGTATAATGTAAGTAACCTACTCAATTGGAATTCCTTTAGCCGCCAGTTCTGATAGCTTAACACATGATCGGGTCACGCTACATGAGACCTTTTTCATTGGTGTCTCAAGTAAACATTACCATAGAGGTGCTGTGGCTTAGCTGGTGAAAGCGCCTGTCTTGTAAACAGGAGACCCTGGGTTCAACTCCCAGCAGTACCTACACTTTTTGCAACAGCATCAACTGGTGTAGATGTGATAAAAGTGTTTCTTGCAGTTAAAAAAAAACGGAATTGTCCTAACTGGCAATCTTGCTTGTGGTTGTAAGCTTGCAATCCATCAATGCAATAGACTTTCCATCAATGAAAACAGCGGCAGGCAAGCTAAATTCTCTATAAAATGTATGATACCCTAGTGCCAACTAATGACCTATTTGTCCCTTCTATCGTTAAGCAAAGCTTCAGGAATCGGTTTTACAGATGTACAATTGAAGTAACACAGGGGACTTCTCTCAACGGCAAAGCGTATGCTTCTCATGTAGAAGGCCTGAGGTTCAATGCCTGCCGTCTCCAAGATGTGATCAAAGCTAGCTTCAGTCAATTTGAAGATTATTTCAAAATTAGATCAAGCAAGGCTTAACCTACCCTAAGTGTTCCAGACTCTTCCTGTTCCAAAAATGCCAGAGAATTGGATCTATACACGTGTGTTGTCGTGGCCGAGTGGTTAAGGCGATGGACTAGAAATCCATTGGGGTCTCCCCGCGCAGGTTCGAATCCTGCCGACAACGGTTCTTTCTGATTACGAATTTTCATTCACTTGGTCAGCCAACACATACACATATTACGGTGAGACTGCATGAAATCAGTGCAAATATGTTAATCTAAGCATGTAGAAGGTGACATATTTAAAACCTGGCATTATCTGGACAGGCTCTCAGCATTCGATGTTTTTTGACAACATGTTCTCCAAACATAAAATGTAAATATTTCAAGGTCTGATAGATCTGAAGACTAGTGTTGTCAGGTCCAAGTGCTGAATGCCATGTACGAGAAAACCCTTGGTGTGTTCCGAAGCCGGTTTAAAATGTACATACTCTAGCAGTAAGGGGATGTAGCTCAGTGGTAGAGAGCATGCTTTGCATGTATGAGGCCCCGGGTTCAATCCCCGGCATCTCCATTTGATTGCCCTAGAAAAGTCAGGTGAGTGCTATATTGATCAAATGAGGTCACGCAATGCTTAACCTACCAAAGATGTTGCCGAATGCTTTTGTTCGAAACAAGTGAGAGAATTGAAACTGTGTTGTCGTCAACGATACAGGTTAATCAGTGCGTGCGATTTCAAAAGCGCACGCTTTTGTGCGCTTGTGCGCTCAAAAGCTAGTGTGCGCTCAAAAGCTAGTGCCGGTCAACACATTGATATGAGTACGGTACGTTTATGCATTAAGTGTTGACAGCCACCGAAGAGAAAAACATTGTTGCGTCACGACGAAGATTCAGGCCTGCCGACAAGCGTTGGCCAGTTCTGCTATCTGTACGCAGACTACTTCTCTAAGAAATGTATGATACCGTACTGCCAGTCAATAACCGATTTCCCCTCTTGTATCGTTAAGCAAACTTTCATGTATCGGTTGCCACATGTACAATTGAAGTAATCTGTTTTCGGCTCATCTGTAAAGCTTCTCATGTAGGAGTGCTGAGGTCCGATCACTAAGATGTGATCAAAGCAAGCTGTGGTCAAGGGTGTAGGACTATTTCACAATTTGATCACACAGCCTCAAGCGTTGCAGTCTGTTACTGTTCGAACAACTGATAGACTTGAGGTCGATAAGCACCATTGTCCTGGCCAAGCGGTTAAGCTGATGCACTAGAAATCCATTGGATACCCCGCTCCATGATTGAAATCTGCCACACCAGTTTTCCACCTCTGCTTTTAGCAGGCAGGCCAAATATCTTCATCTCTTAGGATGGTCTAGTGCAAGTCAACCTATTGATTGGCTGTATCATTAAGCATAGCTTCAGGTATTGACAGTAGAGATGTACTATTTATTACATCATGGGGATGTAGCTCAGTGGTAGTGCGCATGCTTCGCATGTATGAGGTCCCGGGTTCAATCCCCGGCATCTCCAAATTGTAGTGAAGGTGGCGGGTGAATTATGAATGAATCCCGTTTATAAGGTAGAAGTCAAAAATGATCCGATCACGAAACATTGCTGAATGTTACTGTGTGATGAATTTTTAAACAAAATGAGGTCACGCAATGCTTTACATACCAAAAATGTTGCAGAATGCTAATGTTTGAACAAGATAGAGAATTGAAACGTCGATACTGTGTGGTTACGGTGATGGACTAGAAATCAATTGGGGTCTCCCCGCGCAGGTTCGAATCCTGCCGTCAACGGTACAGGTTAATCAGTGTATATTTAAGGGGCTGTTTAAAGGATCAACAGAAATATGTCATGGTACTGCAGACCTCTTTCGTTGTCTTCCCAATCAATTGCTGAAGCATTACTCCTGAACTGAGAGGGGTGCTGTGGCTTGTACTGTCATAGTGACTGTCTAGTTCACAGAAGAGGCAGTGTTCTAATCACATCAGTAAGTTGTATAATGCAAGTAACCTACTCAATTGGAATTCCTTTAGCCGCCAGTTCTGATAGCTTAACACATGATCGGGTCACGCTACATGAGACCTTTTTCATTGGTGTCTCAAGTAAACATTACCATAGGGGTGCTGTGGCTTAGCTGGTGAAAGCGCCTGTCTTGTAAACAGGAGACCCTGCGTTCAACTCACAACAGTACCTACACTTTTTGCAACAGCATCATCTGGTGTAGATGTGATAAAAGTGTTTCTTGCAGTTAAAAAAAACGGAATTGTCCTAACTGGCAATCTTGCTTGTGGTTGTAAGCTTGCAATCCATCAATGCAATAGACTTTCCATCAATGAAAACAGCGGCAGGCAAGCTAAATTCTCTATAAAATGTATGATACCCTAGTGCCAACTAATGACCTATTTGTCCCTTCTATCGTTAAGCAAAGCTTCAGGAATCGGTTTTACAGATGTACAATTGAAGTAACACAGGGGACTTCTCTCAACGGCAAAGCGTATGCTTCTCATGTAGAAGGCCTGAGGTTCAATGCCTGCCGTCTCCAAGATGTGATCAAAGCTAGCTTCAGTCAATTTGAAGATTATTTCAAAATTAGATCAAGCAAGGCTTAACCTACCCTAAGTGTTCCAGACTCTTCCTGTTCCAAAAAGCCAGAGAATTGGATCTATACAAGTGTGTTGTCGTGGCCGAGTGGTTAAGGCGATGGACTAGAAATCCATTGGGGTCTCCCCGCGCAGGTTCGAATCCTGCCGACAACGGTTCTTTCTGATTACGAATTTTCATTCCCTTGGTCAGCCAACACATACACATATTACGGTGAGACTGCATGAAATCAGTGCAAATATGTTAATCTAAGCATGTAGAAGGTGACATATTTAAAACCTGGTATTATCTGGACAGGCTCTTAGCATTCGATGTTTTTTGACAACATGTTCTCCAAACATAAAATGTAAATATTTCAAGGTCTGATAGATCTGAAGACTAGTGTTGTCAGGTCCAAGTGCTGAATGCCATGTACGAGAAAACCCTTGGTGTGTTCCGAAGCCGGTTTAAAATGTACATACTCTAGCAGTAAGGGGATGTAGCTCAGTGGTAGTGCGTATGCTTTGCATGTATGAGGCCCCGGGTTCAATCCCTGGCATCTCCATTTGATTGCCCTAGAAAAGTCAGGTGAGTGCTATATTGATCAAATGAGGTCACGCAATGCTTAACCTACCAAAGATGTTGCCGAATGCTATTGTTCGAAACAAGTGAGAGAATTGAAACTGTGTTGTCGTCAACGATACAGGTTAATCAGTGCGTGCGATTTCAAAAGTGCACGCTTTTGTGTGCTTGTGCGCTCAAAAGCTAGTGTGCGCTTGTGCGCTCAAAAGCTAGTGTGCGCTCAAAAGCTAGTGCCGGTCAACACATTGATATGAGTACGGTACGTTTATGCATTAAGTGTTGACAGCCACCGAAGAGAAAAACATTGTTGCGTCAATTACGAAGATTCAGGCCTGCCGACAAGCGTTGGCCAGTTCTGCTATCTGTACGCAGACTACTTCTCTAAGAAATGTATGATACCGTACTGCCAGTCAATAACCGATTTCCCCTCTTGTATCGTTAAGCAAACTTTCATGTATCGGTTGCCACATGTACAATTGAAGTAATCTGTTTTCGGCTCATCTGTAAAGCTTCTCATGTAGGAGTGCTGAGGTCCGATCACTAAGATGTGATCAAAGCAAGCTGTGGTCAAGGGTGTAGGACTATTTCACAATTTGATCACACAGCCTCAAGCGTTGCAGTCTGTTACTGTTCGAACAACTGATAGACTTGAGGTCGATAAGCACCATTGTCCTGGCCAAGCGGTTAAAGCTGATGCACTAGAAATCCATTGGATACCCTGCTCCATGATTGAAATCTGCCACACCAGTTTTCCACCTCTGCTTTTAGCAGGCAGGCCAAATATCTTCATCTCTTAGGATGGTCTAGTGCAAGTCAACCTATTGATTGGCTGTATCATTAAGCAAAGCTTCAGGTATTTACAGTAGAGATGTACTATTTAATACATTAAGGGGATGTAGCTCAGTGGTAGAGCGCATGCTTCGCATGTATGAGGTCCCGGGTTCAATCCCCGGCATCCCCAAATTGTAGTGAAGGTGACGGGTGAATTATGAATGAATCCCTTTTATAAGGTAGAAGTCAAAAATGATCCGATCACGAAACATTGCTGAATGTTACTGTGTAATGAATTTTTAAACAAAATGAGGTCACGCAATGCTTTACATACCAAAAATGTTGCAGAATGCTAATGTTTGAACAAGATAGAGAATTGAAACGTCGAAACTGTGTGGTTACGGTGATGGACTAGAAATCCATTGGGGCTTGTACTGTCATAGTGACTGTCTAGTTCACAGAAGAGGCAGTGTTCTAATCACATCAGTAAGTTGTATAATGCAAGTAACCTACTCAATTGGAATTCCTTTAGCCGCCAGTTCTGATAGCTTAACACATGATCGGGTCACGCTACATGAGACCTTTTTCATTGGTGTCTCAAGTAAACATTACCATAGGGGTGCTGTGGCTTAGCTGGTGAAAGCGCCTGTCTTGTAAACAGGAGACCCTGCGTTCAACTCACAACAGTACCTACACTTTTTGCAACAGCATCAACTGGTGTAGATGTGATAAAAGTGTTTCTTGCAGTTAAAAAAAACGGAATTGTCCTAACTGGCAATCTTGCTTGTGGTTGTAAGCTTGCAATCCATCAATGCAATAGACTTTCCATCAATGAAAACAGCGGCAGGCAAGCTAAATTCTCTATAAAATGTATGATACCCTAGTGCCAACTAATGACCTATTTGTCCCTTCTATCGTTAAGCAAAGCTTCAGGAATCGGTTTTACAGATGTACAATTGAAGTAACACAGGGGACTTCTCTCAACGGCAAAGCGTATGCTTCTCATGTAGAAGGCCTGAGGTTCAATGCCTGCCGTCTCCAAGATGTGATCAAAGCTAGCTTCAGTCAATTTGAAGATTATTTCAAAATTAGATCAAGCAAGGCTTAACCTACCCTAAGTGTTCCAGACTCTTCCTGTTCCAAAAAGCCAGAGAATTGGATCTATACAAGTGTGTTGTCGTGGCCGAGTGGTTAAGGCGATGGACTAGAAATCCATTGGGGTCTCCCCGCGCAGGTTCGAATCCTGCAGACAACGGTTCTTTCTGATTACGAATTTTCATTCCCTTGGTCAGCCAACACATACACATATTACGGTGAGACTGCATGAAATCAGTGCAAATATGTTAATCTAAGCATGTAGAAGGTGACATATTTAAAACCTGGTATTATCTGGACAGGCTCTTAGCATTCGATGTTTTTTGACAACATGTTCTCCAAACATAAAATGTAAATATTTCAAGGTCTGATAGATCTGAAGACTAGTGTTGTCAGGTCCAAGTGCTGAATGCCATGTACGAGAAAACCCTTGGTGTGTTCCGAAGCCGGTTTAAAATGTACATACTCTAGCAGTAAGGGGATGTAGCTCAGTGGTAGTGCGTATGCTTTGCATGTATGAGGCCCCGGGTTCAATCCCTGGCATCTCCATTTGATTGCCCTAGAAAAGTCAGGTGAGTGCTATATTGATCAAATGAGGTCACGCAATGCTTAACCTACCAAAGATGTTGCCGAATGCTATTGTTCGAAACAAGTGAGAGAATTGAAACTGTGTTGTCGTCAACGATACAGGTTAATCAGTGCTTGCGATTTCAAAAGTGCACGCATTTGTGTGCTTGTGCGCTCAAAAGCTAGTGTGCGCTTGTGCGCTCAAAAGCTAGTGTGCGCTCAAAAGCTAGTGCCGGTCAACACATTGATATGAGTACGGTACGTTTATGCATTAAGTGTTGACAGCCACCGAAGAGAAAAACATTGTTGCGTCACGACGAAGATTCAGGCCTGCCGACAAGCGTTGGCCAGTTCTGCTATCTGTACGCAGACTACTTCTCTAAGAAATGTATGATACCGTACTGCCAGTCAATAACCGATTTCCCCTCTTGTATCGTTAAGCAAACTTTCATGTATCGGTTGCCACATGTACAATTGAAGTAATCTGTTTTCGGCTCATCTGTAAAGCTTCTCGTGTAGGAGTGCTGAGGTCCGATCACTAAGATGTGATCAAAGCAAGCTGTGGTCAAGGGTGTAGGACTATTTCACAATTTGATCACACAGCCTCAAGCGTTGCAGTCTGTTACTGTTCGAACAACTGATAGACTTGAGGTCGATAAGCACCATTGTCCTGGCCAAGCGGTTAAGCTGATGCACTAGAAATCCATTGGATACCCCGCTCCATGATTGAAATCTGCCACACCAGTTTTCCACCTCTGCTTTTAGCAGGCAGGCCAAATATCTTCATCTCTTAGGATGGTCTAGTGCAAGTCAACCTATTGATTGGCTGTATCATTAAGCAAAGCTTCAGGTATTTACAGTAGAGATGTACTATTTAATACATTAAGGGGATGTAGCTCAGTGGTAGAGCGCATGCTTCGCATGTATGAGGTCCCGGGTTCAATCCCCGGCATCCCCAAATTGTAGTGAAGGTGACGGGTGAATTATGAATGAATCCCTTTTATAAGGTAGAAGTCAAAAATGATCCGATCACGAAACATTGCTGAATGTTACTGTGTAATGAATTTTTAAACAAAATGAGGTCACGCAATGCTTTACATACCAAAAATGTTGCAGAATGCTAATGTTTGAACAAGATAGAGAATTGAAACGTCGAAACTGTGTGGTTACGGTGATGGACTAGAAATCCAATGGGGTCTCCCCGCGCAGGTTCGAATCCTGCCGTCAACGGTACAGGTTAATCAGTGTATGTTTAAGGGGCTGTTTAAAGGATCAACAGAAATATGTCATGGTACTGCAGACCTCTTTCGTTGTCTTCCCAATCAATTGCTGAAGCATTACTCCTGAACTGAGAGGGGTGCTGTGGCTTGGACTGTCATAGTGACTGTCTAGTTCACAGAAGAGGCAGTGTTCTAATCACATCAGTAAGTTGTATAATGTAAGTAACCTACTCAATTGGAATTCCTTTAGCCGCCAGTTCTGATAGCTTAACACATGATCGGGTCACGCTACATGAGACCTTTTTCATTGGTGTCTCAAGTAAACATTACCATAGAGGTGCTGTGGCTTAGCTGGTGAAAGCGCCTGTCTTGTAAACAGGAGACCCTGGGTTCAACTCCCAGCAGTACCTACACTTTTTGCAACAGCATCAACTGGTGTAGATGTGATAAAAGTGTTTCTTGCAGTTAAAAAAAAACGGAATTGTCCTAACTGGCAATCTTGCTTGTGGTTGTAAGCTTGCAATCCATCAATGCAATAGACTTTCCATCAATGAAAACAGCGGCAGGCAAGCTAAATTCTCTATAAAATGTATGATACCCTAGTGCCAACTAATGACCTATTTGTCCCTTCTATCGTTAAGCAAAGCTTCAGGAATCGGTTTTACAGATGTACAATTGAAGTAACACAGGGGACTTCTCTCAACGGCAAAGCGTATGCTTCTCATGTAGAAGGCCTGAGGTTCAATGCCTGCCGTCTCCAAGATGTGATCAAAGCTAGCTTCAGTCAATTTGAAGATTATTTCAAAATTAGATCAAGCAAGGCTTAACCTACCCTAAGTGTTCCAGACTCTTCCTGTTCCAAAAATGCCAGAGAATTGGATCTATACACGTGTGTTGTCGTGGCCGAGTGGTTAAGGCGATGGACTAGAAATCCATTGGGGTCTCCCCGCGCAGGTTCGAATCCTGCCGACAACGGTTCTTTCTGATTACGAATTTTCATTCACTTGGTCAGCCAACACATACACATATTACGGTGAGACTGCATGAAATCAGTGCAAATATGTTAATCTAAGCATGTAGAAGGTGACATATTTAAAACCTGGCATTATCTGGACAGGCTCTCAGCATTCGATGTTTTTTGACAACATGTTCTCCAAACATAAAATGTAAATATTTCAAGGTCTGATAGATCCGAAGACTAGTGTTGTCAGGTCCAAGTGCTGAATGCCATGTACGAGAAAACCCTTGGTGTGTTCCGAAGCCGGTTTAAAATGTACATACTCTAGCAGTAAGGGGATGTAGCTCAGTGGTAGAGAGCATGCTTTGCATGTATGAGGCCCCGGGTTCAATCCCCGGCATCTCCATTTGATTGCCCTAGAAAAGTCAGGTGAGTGCTATATTGATCAAATGAGGTCACGCAATGCTTAACCTACCAAAGATGTTGCCGAATGCTTTTGTTCGAAACAAGTGAGAGAATTGAAACTGTGTTGTCGTCAACGATACAGGTTAATCAGTGCGTGCGATTTCAAAAGCGCACGCTTTTGTGCGCTTGTGCGCTCAAAAGCTAGTGTGCGCTCAAAAGCTAGTGCCGGTCAACACATTGATATGAGTACGGTACGTTTATGCATTAAGTGTTGACAGCCACCGAAGAGAAAAACATTGTTGCGTCACGACGAAGATTCAGGCCTGCCGACAAGCGTTGGCCAGTTCTGCTATCTGTACGCAGACTACTTCTCTAAGAAATGTATGATACCGTACTGCCAGTCAATAACCGATTTCCCCTCTTGTATCGTTAAGCAAACTTTCATGTATCGGTTGCCACATGTACAATTGAAGTAATCTGTTTTCGGCTCATCTGTAAAGCTTCTCATGTAGGAGTGCTGAGGTCCGATCACTAAGATGTGATCAAAGCAAGCTGTGGTCAAGGGTGTAGGACTATTTCACAATTTGATCACACAGCCTCAAGCGTTGCAGTCTGTTACTGTTCGAACAACTGATAGACTTGAGGTCGATAAGCACCATTGTCCTGGCCAAGCGGTTAAGCTGATGCACTAGAAATCCATTGGATACCCCGCTCCATGATTGAAATCTGCCACACCAGTTTTCCACCTCTGCTTTTAGCAGGCAGGCCAAATATCTTCATCTCTTAGGATGGTCTAGTGCAAGTCAACCTATTGATTGGCTGTATCATTAAGCATAGCTTCAGGTATTGAAAGTAGAGATGTACTATTTATTACATCATGGGGATGTAGCTCAGTGGTAGTGCGCATGCTTCGCATGTATGAGCTCCCGGGTTCAATCCCCGGCATCTCCAAATTGTAGTGAAGGTGGCGGGTGAATTATGAATGAATCCCGTTTATAAGGTAGAAGTCAAAAATGATCCGACCACGAAACATTGCTGAATGTTACTGTGTGATGAATTTTTAAACAAAATGAGGTCACGCAATGCTTTACATACCAAAAATGTTGCAGAATGCTAATGTTTGAACAAGATAGAGAATTGAAACGTCGATACTGTGTGGTTACGGTGATGGACTAGAAATCAATTGGGGTCTCCCCGCGCAGGTTCGAATCCTGCCGTCAACGGTACAGGTTAATCAGTGTATATTTAAGGGGCTGTTTAAAGGATCAACAGAAATATGTCATGGTACTGCAGACCTCTTTCGTTGTCTTCCCAATCAATTGCTGAAGCATTACTCCTGAACTGAGAGGGGTGCTGTGGCTTGTACTGTCATAGTGACTGTCTAGTTCACAGAAGAGGCAGTGTTCTAATCACATCAGTAAGTTGTATAATGCAAGTAACCTACTCAATTGGAATTCCTTTAGCCGCCAGTTCTGATAGCTTAACACATGATCGGGTCACGCTACATGAGACCTTTTTCATTGGTGTCTCAAGTAAACATTACCATAGGGGTGCTGTGGCTTAGCTGGTGAAAGCGCCTGTCTTGTAAACAGGAGACCCTGCGTTCAACTCACAACAGTACCTACACTTTTTGCAACAGCATCATCTGGTGTAGATGTGATAAAAGTGTTTCTTGCAGTTAAAAAAAACGGAATTGTCCTAACTGGCAATCTTGCTTGTGGTTGTAAGCTTGCAATCCATCAATGCAATAGACTTTCCATCAATGAAAACAGCGGCAGGCAAGCTAAATTCTCTATAAAATGTATGATACCCTAGTGTCAACTAATGACCTATTTGTCCCTTCTATCGTTAAGCAAAGCTTCAGGAATCGGTTTTACAGATGTACAATTGAAGTAACACAGGGGACTTCTCTCAACGGCAAAGCGTATGCTTCTCATGTAGAAGGCCTGAGGTTCAATGCCTGCCGTCTCCAAGATGTGATCAAAGCTAGCTTCAGTCAATTTGAAGATTATTTCAAAATTAGATCAAGCAAGGCTTAACCTACCCTAAGTGTTCCAGACTCTTCCTGTTCCAAAAAGCCAGAGAATTGGATTTATACAAGTGTGTTGTCGTGGCCGAGTGGTTAAGGCGATGGACTAGAAATCCATTGGGGTCTCCCCGCGCAGGTTCGAATCCTGCCGACAACGGTTCTTTCTGATTACGAATTTTCATTCCCTTGGTCAGCCAACACATACACATATTACGGTGAGACTGCATGAAATCAGTGCAAATATGTTAATCTAAGCATGTAGAAGGTGACATATTTAAAACCTGGTATTATCTGGACAGGCTCTTAGCATTCGATGTTTTTTGACAACATGTTCTCCAAACATAAAATGTAAATATTTCAAGGTCTGATAGATCTGAAGACTAGTGTTGTCAGGTCCAAGTGCTGAATGCCATGTACGAGAAAACCCTTGGTGTGTTCCGAAGCCGGTTTAAAATGTACATACTCTAGCAGTAAGGGGATGTAGCTCAGTGGTAGTGCGTATGCTTTGCATGTATGAGGCCCCGGGTTCAATCCCTGGCATCTCCATTTGATTGCCCTAGAAAAGTCAGGTGAGTGCTATATTGATCAAATGAGGTCACGCAATGCTTAACCTACCAAAGATGTTGCCGAATGCTATTGTTCGAAACAAGTGAGAGAATTGAAACTGTGTTGTCGTCAACGATACAGGTTAATCAGTGCGTGCGATTTCAAAAGTGCACGCATTTGTGTGCTTGTGCGCTCAAAAGCTAGTGTGCGCTCAAAAGCTAGTGCCGGTCAACACATTGATATGAGTACGGTACGTTTATGCATTAAGTGTTGACAGCCACCGAAGAGAAAAACATTGTTGCGTCACGACGAAGATTCAGGCCTGCCGACAAGCGTTGGCCAGTTCTGCTATCTGTACGCAGACTACTTCTCTAAGAAATGTATGATACCGTACTGCCAGTCAATAACCGATTTCCCCTCTTGTATCGTTAAGCAAACTTTCATGTATCGGTTGCCACATGTACAATTGAAGTAATCTGTTTTCGGCTCATCTGTAAAGCTTCTCGTGTAGGAGTGCTGAGGTCCGATCACTAAGATGTGATCAAAGCAAGCTGTGGTCAAGGGTGTAGGACTATTTCACAATTTGATCACACAGCCTCAAGCGTTGCAGTCTGTTACTGTTCGAACAACTGATAGACTTGAGGTCGATAAGCACCATTGTCCTGGCCAAGCGGTTAAGCTGATGCACTAGAAATCCATTGGATACCCCGCTCCATGATTGAAATCTGCCACACCAGTTTTCCACCTCTGCTTTTAGCAGGCAGGCCAAATATCTTCATCTCTTAGGATGGTCTAGTGCAAGTCAACCTATTGATTGGCTGTATCATTAAGCAAAGCTTCAGGTATTGTGGTAGAAATTAGTGAGTATATTCTATGATAAACCATGATTATTAATAGGTTTTATATTTTAAATAGTGGAAAGCATTGTGTTTGCAGAATCTGGATTCAGAACAGATGGTGCACAGGAATGTATAGGGACATGGAGGTAGTAATAAGGAGTTACATAGATAACAGAAGTGGAAAAACGGCCTTAGCGAAGAAGGACAGGGAAAGGTTAGTGCTAGCTTTGTTCGAAGAGGAGGGAGAGAGGTGGCGCTCATTACAACGAGTGGCCAGAAAAATAATCACAAAGGAAGAGTGTAACAATGCTGACATTTGTTGTAGTGAGGGTGAAAACGAGAATGAAGGAGAGGAGGAGGATGACATTGAGCATGTTGGTGAAGGGTCATCACAACCATGTGTAAAACACATTACTAAGAATGCTAAAAGGAAATTAAAGAAGCGGAACAAAAGAAAGGAAGAGTGGTCTGGGACACAAGGGGCAGAGGAGCCTGGCTGCAGTACAGCAGTACTAAGCCCCACACCACTCGAGTTAGATGAGAAACTAAGAAAATCACAAAGGGGGAAAAGGGCACCCGAAACTTCCCCGGGAAATTATCCTATTCTAGACAAAGGACAACAGGTCCATTTTCAACCGTGGGGTTCACAGGACTTAGAGGGAGTCATTTCTAAACTCCCTAACATAATTAACGGGGCGTCTAAATGGATTAGAACATTTGAGGAGCTCACAGTGGGAAAGCTAATTGCAGTGGGGGACCTGAAAGCTCTGTTGGCAAGAGTGTTGGGGTTATCCAAGATGGAGTTTGTACTGAGGAATGGAGGGTTGAATATACTGGATGGAAAATATGATAAGACTACACTTGATCATTACAGAGGGGCGTTGTGGGCCACACTCAGGAGGGAGTTCCCGGTCCGTATGGATCCTAAAAACATGAGAGTTCTCCCTATTGGTGACACAGAGAACCCTGCATCCTACCTGCAGGCCCAAGTAGACAGATGGCGTGTCATGTTTAGAAACTCTGTGATAGAGACACTTCCCAGCCAAATCAAAGCCAAGCTAGAAGATGTGGTTGGACTGTCTACATCAGGATCTCATAGAAATTTTAATGACCATTTAGTTCATGCAGTGGATGAATATCGTCAGAATAAACAAAGAACACAGGAACAAAGCAAAGAGGTCCAGAGGAAGCTATATCAGCTTCAGCTGGAAGATCTCACAAGGAAGGAAAGAGATAAGAAGAGACAGGCAGGTGTTTTAGAACCAGCTGCAGTAAATTCGCAAGCCAACCAGCAGGGCGCACTTCAAAACAAACATCCACGATTGGCATTTTCTCTCCCAGTACAACAGCCTCAGAGCCAACTGTCACCTACTCCACCTGTTACACATGTGCACATCCATAATTATGGGAACCCCACAAATAAAAATAGACAGAATCAGCAACAGGGGTCCCAAGGACAGTATAGAAATAATCAACAGCAGGGATTCCAAGGACAACGCAGAGGTCCTTTAATATGTTTTGGATGCAACCAGGAAGGACATATTAAGAAACATTGTTTGATTAACCCTTTTCCACCACAGCAAGGACAGGGCAACGGTAATCAGGGGAGGCAAGATCAAGGGAGCTACAACCAGGGACAGCAGGGTCCCTTTATAGGTTAGGGATACTGGGGGTGCCCAGAGAATCCACAGGGGGAGGGTCAGCTTGTAGCAATCACAAAACAAGCTGATGAGGAACCAATACTGCAGGTTCTGATAAAGTATAGAGGCACGCCAATGATGGCCCACACTGGAGCCACTTACACTTACGTAGGTCCAAATTATGCCTCTCACCTCCCCCTGGCAGGAAAATTCACCAAAACTATGGGATTCTCGGAGCACACGCAGTTAATACCTATGACAGCTCCAAGGATGACAGTCTGTGAATTCTTATTTTAAGTTGTATATGTGAGCGAATGAGTGAATGAGTGAGTGAGTGAGCGAATAAGTGAGTGAGTGAGTGAGTGAGTGAGTGAGTGAGTGAGTGAGTGAGTGAGTGAGTGAGTGAGTGAGCGAGTGAGTGAGTGAGTGAGTGAGTGAGAAAGAGTTAGCATTGAGTTGAGATAGAGGGGACAGATGAAGTGATTTGTGAAGAGTGAGACAGAGAAGAGGAAGAGTGTGTAGATTGGTAACGAGAAGTGGCGGTAATGGGGAAGGCTTTCCGGTTAGAATTTTCTTTGGGGACATTCATATCTTTCGATAGCCTTTTAAGATTAATAATCTAGTTTTGGAGTGTGTCCAAAAAACGAACAAACCAGAAAGGAAAGGAAAGGATTACTGAAAATGAAAATGGTTATGGAGATTTGTGAAAGCAAAGGAAGTAGATAAAGAGAGGTAAAGAGAGTTAGAGAGAAGGAACGTAAGTAAGGAAAATCCGCCGGTGGGGGCTGGACAGAGAGACAACAGAGAGAAAGAGATTGAATTTGCATTGTGCCTAATAGATTATTTGTGCGTTTGGATGTACTCTGTAATTTGTTCCTGAATGTAACCCATGTCCACTGTTTTAGAAAAAACGTAGAACCACCACTGGGATGGGTGATTCTGTGGTTCTTGGAGACTCTCCAACGCGTCGGAACACCATATGGTATATATCATTACATCTTGGTACACGGAGCACTGGTGAGACAACGGGTTGGATCGGAGAGAGAAGGAGTTTGGAGAAGGGAGAGGAATGTAATGACAGCAAAAAGGGCGGACACGGACCGACCCGGAGGTAATAAATCAGCGGAGAGGTGGCTGGGGTCGTTTAGCTCAGGAGGTAGAGCAGTTGTCTAGTAACCGAAGGGTTGCTGGTTCGATCCCCATCTCTCCTAGCTGAGTGTTGATGTGTCCCTGAGCAAGTTAAATGGTGATTACAGGATTTAGGAATAATTATTTAGACTCAAACATGAGCAATTAGCCTTAAAAATTGTCTGCACACCACACTCCACAAGAGTCAATGGGTTCAATGGCGCCAGGGTAAAGTGACTCATCAAACGAGGAGCGGACCCAACCCATGGACTCTGCGTGGATAGGTGGATGTTAATTTGGTGCTTGGACCTGACGAGGTCTAGGTGCTAAGATAACAACACAAATAAAATATTTCCTTCAAGATTATGATAAGTAATAGACAATTTATTAAAAGTGATCTTATAATTTAGAAAAAACAATCGGCAATACTTAAAATTTAGACCAAATAAGTATGATAAAACGTTATCCAAATTTCTAAATTTAGGTTATCCACAATGACAAATGTAATTTAAAATAAATAAGTAAAATAAAATGAGACAGGGTGTGTGTGAGCCTGTTCTCATGTGTGTGTCAGGGCAGCCGAGGTAGGGGAGAATCCTCTCCTACTCCAAGTGACTGAATACACAAGGGGATACACAAGCATACTTCAGATAAAACAATATGGTTAATTACTAAATAGAAACAATGTATCAATTCAGTGTTGAATAAACTAGTTAAGATCAACATAGAGGATTTGGGTTTGGTATAGTAGTGAATCAAAATATGGAAAACACTAAATGCAAGCAATAGGTAGAATAAAAGGTTTAATTAGGTCGTCCAATTTGAATAGATAGTGAAGGGCAATCGGGTAGGATTATGAAGAGAATTGTGATTTTGAGTAACGGTTAAAACAAAAGTGAGTCGCCCAATATTGAAGATGCAAGTTTTAATATTGTGATTTTTGTTTTCTTTCACATCTCCCTAGTTAAGGACAATAGGTGGATTGACGCTACATCTGCTGGGAAGGAGACATACATGCTATGTTGTCAAATTGGATTCGGAAGTAGTGGGTTTACCTTCAAATGCCACTAATACTGCTGCAACACTTTAATAATTTTAACTGATAAATTATATTTTGTTTTATAGTCGCCCTGATGTGCATTCATGACGCACACATATGGCTGCATAAGGCAGATGCGGCTGAAGACTCTGTCTCCATCCCTCCACTTTGCAATCTATACCACCATATAGGTGGGGATTGATTGTATCCCAGGTACGGCATCCTGCAATAAGCCAGTATGGAAGGCTGGTTAGCCAACGACGGGTAAGATCCCACCTTGAAGCCCGGGACAACCTAATTCAGGCACAGTCACGATTACTTGGCAGAGTCACTGTGAGCACTGGCTCACCTGATCATGGAGTGACGGACTGCAACCATCATAGGAAAAGCCGGCTGATGAAAGGTGGAGGGGGAACAGGAGTCAGATATGTCAGCTCTGGCAGCAAAGGTCATCTTGAAACGGGGCATGTCACGTTTTATTTCATTTTATTTTACCTTTGTGGCATAGAAGGCCACTAATGCATGTATGTTTTTTCGGTTTAGTGCATGACTTCGGAACAGCGTGGTTTCGGGCGGCTGATGGTAAACCCACCCATATTGGGCTTAGGATTTGGACATACTGGTTTTGATTTCCCTTCCCAAAAGATTGGTTTCAGTTTACTGATGCTTAAGGTTAGACTTTCGACGTTGGGTGCACCAACGGCGTTATTAGATTTGTTTATCATTTAATGCGTATGGTTTTGACCATTGCGCAAGGGGGGAGGTATTGAGGGGAATTAGGAAAAAAATTGAAAACAAGGTTTTTCTTCACCATACTTGCAAATAATGATTAACATCCAGCTAAATAAGTGTGAAATATTTGAAAAAACAGTGTTCAACAGATGGGTAGAAGCAGTCCCATCAGAAGACCAAAGTGCGGCTACGGTAATCAAGGTTCTGACTAGAGAAGTCATGCCAAGGTTTGGAATTCCGTCACAAATTAACTCAGGCAATAGAGCTGCGTTTATTCAGAAAACACTCAAACAAGTGATTTAACATCTGCATGTCAAACAAAGATTAGGCTGTGTATACATTCCTCAAACCACAAGGTATGATGGAGAGAGGAATCGGACGCTTAAGACAAAGATTAACAAAATTAAATTAGAGTACTAAATTAAAGGACTAATGCACTACGACTGACACTAATGAGTTATCGCATGAAAACTAACAGAACGACGCATCTAACCCCGCATGAAATGTTTACGGGTCGACCCATGCCTTCACCTGTCATTCGAGGGCCTCATAAAGGACCTCCATTAGAACAATTGGAAACTGAATTAAGACGTTATATGGGACAACTAACTGGCATACAGAGGCTTATTTTTCAACAAGAGAAAGGCAGAGTTCCAGAGTTGGAGAAGGAGCCACCAAGGGGGGTGGAGCCAGGTGACCATGTGAGAGAAGGACCATACAAAGTCACCAACGCAACACCAACAGCCAACCAAGTGGAAGGAAGTGCCACGTGGTATCATCTCAACCACTGCACAAAAGCTGCTCAACCCAAAGCCAGAGACGACCGTGAGGAGGAGGAGCCAGACGCAGACACACGTGGGGCTGACCAGCTGCCCCAGGACCAGATCCAGTCGAGCCAAGAGATACAGCAGCATGATGATGCTGAAAACGGGGAGCCTGTTTCTGATCCTTTACGGGTTGTGCCAGATTTCGCTGGCACAAGCACAGACCCCGAGGAAGGATGAAACCACGGGGACAACACAAACCTGGAAGGGCCAGGAATTAGGGGGTGGTAGGCCTACTGAAGAAAGCCAGAGAGGAACACAGGATAATCCGGCCCAAAATCATTCAGGACTAATTGACAACTAAGGGAAAACAGTCTTGTCTGCTCACATACCACCGCAAGACCAAGTCAATGACTTTGTGTTTACTGTTATGTCGGATGACCAACACCTATGTGCATTAACCCTCATGCATTAAATTATGAACATGCACATAGGAAAGATCGGTGTAAATTACATATCCAATTTAATCCAATGAAATGGTGTTTAACAGTAACGTCAGGAATGCATGTGGCTATAACAGAAAGTATAAATTAAATATGAGAGAATATATACTTCTTAAAACTGTGGCTTGGCAGAACAGACAGGCTTTAGATTGGCTTTTAGCAGAAAGGGGGGGAGTTTGTGATCTTATAGGTGAAATGTGTTGTACCTTCATTCCAAATAATACTGCCCCACATGAAGGAAAACGCAGGCCATGATCAGGGAATGTTTGGATGGCTTGAAACAAAGTTTGGTATGTGGGGAATGATGTTCGCAAAGATAGGTATAGTGCTCCTAATAGTACTAACAGTGATGGGTCTGATCTTCTGCTGCTGCATTCCCATAGTCAGATCCGTAATAGCATCCAGGCTTTCTAAAGAGATGGCCCTCATGGTGACTGGCATAGAGGAGTCGGGGGAGTGGGAGAGGATGCTCTATGGAAAGATAGATTGGAGTGACACTAGAAAGGAGATCGGAATGTGAAAATCGGACATCAAAAAGAGGTCCTATTTTCTTAACTGATGACCTCTCTATGGGAGTCACAACCATTTCAGACAGTGTGAACAAATGGACATTTGGACTAATGGGTTCCAGGGCATGGTGGCTGAGAACAGAAGCAACTACGGTGCCCTAAACCCCCACGTTATATAGTATACCAGTACATGATGATAAATCAGAGCTATCCAAATCCATGCAAGCTTGTTGACAATTTTAGTTTTTAATTTCTATTATTTACTTATTTTTTGAAATATCATTTTTTGAGTTTCATATTTTTATGTCATATATTCTGAAATGCTAATTTTCAATGCATGCTGAAAATACTGTGTTATGTGTGAATTCTAGTTAGACATGTTAGACATTTGATAGATCTTTTTTGCCTTAAATCAGGTTGAGACTCCTGAACGTGTTTAAAGGTTTTTTAACGATGATCAAATGTAGTGCAAAATATGACCCAAACGACTGTTATGTTTTTGTTGTGACTTTAGTAGTCACAAAGGGGGGATGTGTGGTAGAAATTATATTCTACGATAAACCATGATTATTAATAGGTTTTATATTTTAAATAGTGGAAAGCATTGTGTTTGCAGAATCTGGATTCAGAACAGATGGTGCACAGGAATGTATAGGGAACTGGGGGGAAGCTAAGTTGGTCTAAGGCCTTTCAGCCTTGGGTCAAGCTAAAGTTGACCTCAGCCTTTTTAGCCTTGGGTCATCTTGACTAATGAGGTTGATCCATGCAGACCACTGAACTGGGCAGTTGATAACATGCTGTGACGAAGATTGACGGGCGGAAACCCCGTTGTGACTCCATTGTAAACAAAGAAATTCCTATACGTGTATAAGTGAGGCTGCAGCCCAATGTGGGGCCAGTGACTTTGCAAACCCACTCAGGCTGTTGTCGTTGTTGTTTTGCTGCACGATAAAGTCTTTTTCAATTCTTGCTCCGGACCCCTCGATTTCTTTTACACTCTCTCTTAAATTAGTCTAAGTGTTTTAAATCTCGATTAATCTCCGACAGTATTGACAGTAGAGATGTACTATTTAATACATTAAGGGGATGTAGCTCAGTGGTAGAGCGCATGCTTCGCATGTATGAGGTCCCGGGTTCAATCCCCGGCATCTCCAAATTGTAGTGAAGGTGACGGGTGAATTATGAATGAATCCCTTTTATAAGGTAGAAGTCAAAAATGATCCGATCACGAAACATTGCTGAATGTTACTGTGTGATGAATTTTTAAACAAAATTAGGTCACGCAATGCTTTACATACCAAAAATGTTGCAGAATGCTAATGTTTGAACAAGATAGAGAATTGAAACGTCGAAACTGTGTGGTTAAGGTGATGGACTAGAAATAGCTGGTGAAAGCGCCGGTCTTGTAAACAGGAGACCCTGGGTTCAACTCCCAGCAGTACCTACACTTTTTGCAACAGCATCAACTGGTGTAGATGTGATAAAAGTGTTTCTTGCAGTTAAAAAAAAACGGAATTGTCCTAACTGGCAATCTTGCTTGTGGTTGTAAGCTTGCAATCCATCAATGCAATAGACTTTCCATCAATGAAAACAGCGGCAGGCAAGCTAAATTCTCTATAAAATGTATGATACCCTAGTGCCAACTAATGACCTATTTGTCCCTTCTATCGTTAAGCAAAGCTTCAGGAATCGGTTTTACAGATGTACAATTGAAGTAACACAGGGGACTTCTCTCAACGGCAAAGCGTATGCTTCTCATGTAGAAGACCTGAGGTTCAATGCCTGCCGTCTCCAAGATGTGATCAAAGCTAGCTTCAGTCAATTTGAAGATTATTTCAAAATTAGATCAAGCAAGGCTTAACCTACCCTAAGTGTTCCAGACTCTTCCTGTTCCAAAAAGCCAGAGACTTGGATCTATACAAGTGTGTTGTCGTGGCCGAGTGGTTAAGGCGATGGACTAGAAATCCATTGGGGTCTCCCCGCGCAGGTTCGAATCCTGCCGACAACGGTTCATTCTGATTACGAATTTTCATTCCCTTGGTCAGCCAACACATACACATATTACGTTGAGACTGCATGAAATCAGTGCAAATATGTTAATCTAAGCATGTAGAAGGTGACATATTTAAAACCTGGCATTATCTGGACAGGCTCTTAGCATTCGATGTTTTTTGACAACATGTTCTCCAAACATAAAATGTAAATATTTCAAGGTCTGATAGATCCGAAGACTAGTGTTGTCAGGTCCAAGTGCTGAATGCCATGTACGAGAAAACCCTTGGTGTGTTCCGAAGCCGGTTTAAAATGTACATACACTAGCAGTAAGGAGATGTAGCTCAGTGGTAGAGAGCATGCTTTGCATGTATGAGGCCCTGGGTTCAATCCCCGGCATCTCCATTTGATTGCCCTAGAAAAGTCAGGTGAGTGCTATATTGATCAAATGAGGTCACGCAATGCTTAACCTACCAAAGATGTTGCCGAATGCTTTTGTTCGAAACAAGTGAGAGAATTGAAACTGTGTTGTCGTCAACGATACAGGTTAATCAGTGCGTGCGATTTCAAAAGCGCACGCTTTTGTGCGCTTGTGCGCTCAAAAGCTAGTGTGCGCTCAAAAGCTAGTGCCGGTCAACACATTGATATGAGTACGGTACGTTTATGCATTAAGTGTTGACAGCCACCGAAGAGAAAAACATTGTTGCGTCACGACGAAGATTCAGGCCTGCCGACAAGCGTTGGCCAGTTCTGCTATCTGTACGCAGACTACTTCTCTAAGAAATGTATGATACCGTACTGCCAGTCAATAACCGATTTCCCCTCTTGTATCGTTAAGCAAACTTTCATGTATCGGTTGCCACATGTACAATTGAAGTAATCTGTTTTCGGCTAATCTGTAAAGCTTCTCATGTAGGAGTGCTGAGGTCCGATCACTAAGATGTGATCAAAACAAGCTGTGGTCAAGGGTGTAGGACTATTTCACAATTTGATCACACAGCCTCAAGCGTTGCAGTCTGTTACTGTTCGAACAACTGATAGACTTGAGGTCGATAAGCACCATTGTCCTGGCCAAGCGGTTAAGCTGATGCACTAGAAATCCATTGGATACCCCGCTCCATGATTGAAATCTGCCACACCAGTTTTCCACCTCTGCTTTTAGCAGGCAGGCCAAATATCTTCATCTCTTAGGATGGTCTAGTGCAAGTCAACCTATTGATTGGCTGTATCATTAAGCAAAGCTTCAGGTATTTACAGTAGAGATGTACTATTTAATACATTAAGGGGATGTAGCTCAGTGGTAGAGCGCATGCTTCGCATGTATGAGGTCCCGGGTTCAATCCCCGGCATCCCCAAATTGTAGTGAAGGTGACGGGTGAATTATGAATGAATCCCTTTTATAAGGTAGAAGTCAAAAATGATCCGATCACGAAACATTGCTGAATGTTACTGTGTAATGAATTTTTAAACAAAATGAGGTCACGCAATGCTTTACATACCAAAAATGTTGCAGAATGCTAATGTTTGAACAAGATAGAGAATTGAAACGTCGAAACTGTGTGGTTACGGTGATGGACTAGAAATCCAATGGGGTCTCCCCGCGCAGGTTCGAATCCTGCCGTCAACGGTACAGGTTAATCAGTGTATGTTTAAGGGGCTGTTTAAAGGATCAACAGAAATATGTCATGGTACTGCAGACCTCTTTCGTTGTCTTCCCAATCAATTGCTGAAGCATTACTCCTGAACTGAGAGGGGTGCTGTGGCTTGGACTGTCATAGTGACTGTCTAGTTCACAGAAGAGGCAGTGTTCTAATCACATCAGTAAGTTGTATAATGTAAGTAACCTACTCAATTGGAATTCCTTTAGCCGCCAGTTCTGATAGCTTAACACATGATCGGGTCACGCTACATGAGACCTTTTTCATTGGTGTCTCAAGTAAACATTACCATAGGGGTGCTGTGGCTTAGCTGGTGAAAGCGCCTGTCTTGTAAACAGGAGACCCTGGGTTCAACTCCCAGCAGTACCTACACTTTTTGCAACAGCATCAACTGGTGTAGATGTGATAAAAGTGTTTCTTGCAGTTAAAAAAAAACGGAATTGTCCTAACTGGCAATCTTGCTTGTGGTTGTAAGCTTGCAATCCATCAATGCAATAGACTTTCCATCAATGAAAACAGCGGCAGGCAAGCTAAATTCTCTATAAAATGTATGATACCCTAGTGCCAACTAATGACCTATTTGTCCCTTCTATCGTTAAGCAAAGCTTCAGGAATCGGTTTTACAGATGTACAATTGAAGTAACACAGGGGACTTCTCTCAACGGCAAAGCGTATGCTTCTCATGTAGAAGGCCTGAGGTTCAATGCCTGCCGTCTCCAAGATGTGATCAAAGCTAGCTTCAGTCAATTTGAAGATTATTTCAAAATTAGATCAAGCAAGGCTTAACCTACCCTAAGTGTTCCAGACTCTTCCTGTTCCAAAAATGCCAGAGAATTGGATCTATACAAGTGTGTTGTCGTGGCCGAGTGGTTAAGGCGATGGACTAGAATTCCATTGGGGTCTCCCCGCGCAGGTTCGAATCCTGCCGACAACGGTTCTTTCTGATTACGAATTTTCATTCCCTTGGTCAGCCAACACATATTACGGTGAGACTGCATGAAATCAGTGCAAATATGTTAATCTAAGCATGTAGAAGGTGACATATTTAAAACCTGGCATTATCTGGACAGGCTCTTAGCATTCGATGTTTTTTGACAACATGTTCTCCAAACATAAAATGTAAATATTTCAAGGTCTGATAGATCTGAAGACTAGTGTTGTCAGGTCCAAGTGCTGAATGCCATGTACGAGGATCTATACATGGCACACGGAACAAACCCTTGGTGTGTTCCGAATCCGGTTTAAAATGTACATACTCTAGCAGTAAGGGGATGTAGCTCAGTGGTAGAGCGCATGCTTTGCATGTATGAGGCCCCGGGTTCAATCCCCGGCATCTCCATTTGATTGCCCTAGAAAAGTCAGGTGAGTGCTATATTGATCAAATGAGGTCACGCAATGCTTAACCTACCAAAGATGTTGCCGAATGCTTTTGTTCGAAACAAGTGAGAGAATTGAAACTGTGTTGTCGTCAACGATACAGGTTAATCAGTGCGTGCGATTTCAAAAGCGCACGCTTTTGTGCGCTTGTGCGCTCAAAAGCTAGTGTGCGCTCAAAAGCTAGTGCCGGTCAACACATTGATATGAGTACGGTACGTTTATGCATTAAGTGTTGACAGCCACCGAAGAGAAAAACATTGTTGCGTCACGACGAAGATTCAGGCCTGCCGACAAGCGTTGGCCAGTTCTGCTATCTGTACGCAGACTACTTCTCTAAGAAATGTATGATACCGTACTGCCAGTCAATAACCGATTTCCCCTCTTGTATCGTTAAGCAAACTTTCATGTATCGGTTGCCACATGTACAATTGAAGTAATCTGTTTTCGGCTCATCTGTAAAGCTTCTCGTGTAGGAGTGCTGAGGTCCGATCACTAAGATGTGATCAAAGCAAGCTGTGGTCAAGGGTGTAGGACTATTTCACAATTTGATCACACAGCCTCAAGCGTTGCAGTCTGTTACTGTTCGAACAACTGATAGACTTGAGGTCGATAAGCACCATTGTCCTGGCCAAGCGGTTAAGCTGATGCACTAGAAATCCATTGGATACCCCGCTCCATGATTGAAATCTGCCACACCAGTTTTCCACCTCTGCTTTTAGCAGGCAGGCCAAATATCTTCATCTCTTAGGATGGTCTAGTGCAAGTCAACCTATTGATTGGCTGTATCATTAAGCAAAGCTTCAGGTATTGACAGTAGAGATGTACAATTTAATACATTAAGGGCATGTAGCTCAGTGGTAGAGCGCATGCTTCGCATGTATGCGGTCCCGGGTTCAATCTCCGGCATCTCCAAATTGTAGTGAAGGTGACGGGTGAATTATAAATGAATCCCTTTTATAAGGTAGAAGTCAAAAATGATCCGATCACGAAACATTGCTGAATGTTACTGTGTGATGAATTTTTAAACAAAATTAGGTCACGCAATGCTTTACATACCAAAAATGTTGCAGAATGCTAATGTTTGAACAAGATAGAGAATTGAAACGTCGAAACTGTGTGGTTAAGGTGATGGACTAGAAATAGCTGGTGAAAGCGCCTGTCTTGTAAACAGGAGACCCTGGGTTCAACTCCCAGCAGTACCTAGACTTTTTGCAACAGCATCATCTGGTGTAGATGTGATAAAAGTGTTTCTTGCAGTTAAAAAAAACGGAATTGTCCTAACTGGCAATCTTGCTTGTGGTTGTAAGCTTGCAATCCATCAATGCAATAGACTTTCCATCAATGAAAACAGCGGCAGGCAAGCTAAATTCTCTATAAAATGTATGATACCCTAGTGCCAACTAATGACCTATTTGTCCCTTCTATCGTTAAGCAAAGCTTCAGGAATCGGTTTTACAGATGTACAATTGAAGTAACACAGGGGACTTCTCTCAACGGCAAAGCGTATGCTTCTCATGTAGAAGGCCTGAGGTTCAATGCCTGCCGTCTCCAAGATGTGATCAAAGCTAGCTTCAGTCAATTTGAAGATTATTTCAAAATTAGATCAAGCAAGGCTTAACCTACCCTAAGTGTTCCAGACTCTTCCTGTTCCAAAATGCCAGAGAATTGGGTCTATACAAGTGTGTTGTCGTGGCCGAGTGGTTAAGGCGATGGACTAGAAATCCATTGGGGTCTCCCAGCGCAGGTTCGAATCCTGCCGACAACGGTTCTTTCTGATTACGAATTTTCATTCCCTTGGTCAGCCAACACATACACATATTACGGTGAGACTGCATGAAATCAGTGCAAATATGTTAATCTAAGCATGTAGAAGGTGACATATTTAAAACCTGGCATTATCTGGACAGGCTCTTAGCATTCGATGTTTTTTGACAACATGTTCTCCAAACATAAAATGTAAATATTTCAAGGTCTGATAGATCTGAAGACTAGTGTTGTCAGGTCCAAGTGCTGAATGCCATGTACGAGGATCTATACATGGCACACGGAACAAACCCTTGGTGTGTTCCGAATCCGGTTTAAAATGTACATACTCTAGCAGTAAGGGGATGTAGCTCAGTGGTAGAGCGCATGCTTTGCATGTATGAGGCCCCGGGTTCAATCCCCGGCATCTCCATTTGATTGCCCTAGAAAAGTCAGGTGAGTGCTATATTGATCAAATGAGGTCACGCAATGCTTAACCTACCAAAGATGTTGCCGAATGCAATAACCGATTTCCCCTCTTGTATCGTTAAGCAAACTTTCATGTATCGGTTGCCACATGTACAATTGAAGTAATCTGTTTTCGGCTCATCTGTAAAGCTTCTCGTGTAGGAGTGCTGAGGTCCGATCACTAAGATGTGATCAAAGCAAGCTGTGGTCAAGGGTGTAGGACTATTTCACAATTTGATCACACAGCCTCAAGCGTTGCAGTCTGTTACTGTTCGAACAACTGATAGAATTGAGGTCGATAAGCACCATTGTCCTGGCCAAGCGGTTAAGCTGATGCACTAGAAATCCATTGGATACCCCGCTCCATGATTGAAATCTGCCACACCAGTTTTCCACCTCTGCTTTTAGCAGGCAGGCCAAATATCTTCATCTCTTAGGATGGTCTAGTGCAAGTCAACCTATTGATTGGCTGTATCATTAAGCAAAGCTTCAGGTATTGACAGTAGAGATGTACTATTTAATACATTAAGGGGATGTAGCTCAGTGGTAGAGCGCATGCTTCGCATGTATGCGGTCCCGGGTTCAATCCCCGGCATCTCCAAATTGTAGTGAAGGTGACGGGTGAATTATAAATGAATCCCTTTTATAAGGTAGAAGTCAAAAATGATCCGATCACGAAACATTGCTGAATGTTACTGTGTGATGAATTTTTAAACAAAATTAGGTCACGCAATGCTTTACATACCAAAAATGTTGCAGAATGCTAATGTTTGAACAAGATAGAGAATTGAAACGTCGAAACTGTGTGGTTAAGGTGATGGACTAGAAATAGCTGGTGAAAGCGCCTGTCTTGTAAACAGGAGACCCTGGGTTCAACTCCCAGCAGTACCTACACTTTTTGCAACAGCATCATCTGGTGTAGATGTGATAAAAGTGTTTCTTGCAGTTAAAAAAAACGGAATTGTCCTAACTGGCAATCTTGCTTGTGGTTGTAAGCTTGCAATCCATCAATGCAATAGACTTTCCATCAATGAAAACAGCGGCAGGCAAGCTAAATTCTCTATAAAATGTATGATACCCTAGTGCCAACTAATGACCTATTTGTCCCTTCTATCGTTAAGCAAAGCTTCAGGAATCGGTTTTACAGATGTACAATTGAAGTAACACAGGGGACTTCTCTCAACGGCAAAGCGTATGCTTCTCATGTAGAAGGCCTGAGGTTCAATGCCTGCCGTCTCCAAGATGTGATCAAAGCTAGCTTCAGTCAATTTGAAGATTATTTCAAAATTAGATCAAGCAAGGCTTAACCTACCCCAAGTGTTCCAGACTCTTCCTGTTCCAAAATGCCAGAGAATTGGGTCTATACAAGTGTGTTGTCGTGGCCGAGTGGTTAAGGCGATGGACTAGAAATCCATTGGGGTCTCCCCGCGCAGGTTCGAATCCTGCCGACAACGGTTCTTTCTGATTACGAATTTTCATTCCCTTGGTCAGCCAACACATACACATATTACGGTGAGACTGCATGAAATCAGTGCAAATATGTTAATCTAAGCATGTAGAAGGTGACATATTTAAAACCTGGTATTATCTGGACAGGCTCTTAGCATTCGATGTTTTTTGACAACATGTTCTCCAAACATAAAATGTAAATATTTCAAGGTCTGATAGATCTGAAGACTAGTGTTGTCAGGTCCAAGTGCTGAATCCCAAGTGCTGAAGCCGGTTTAAAATGTACATACTCTAGCAGTATGGGGATGTAGCTCAGTGGTAGTGTGTATGCTTTGCATGTATGAGGCCCCGGGTTCAATCACCGGCATCGCCATTTGATTGCCCTAGAAAAGTCAGGTGAGTGCTATATTGATCAAATGAGGTCACGCAATGCTTAACCTACCAAAGATGTTGCCGAATGCTATTGTTCGAAACAAGTGAGAGAATTGAAACTGTGTTGTCGTCAACGATACAGGTTAATCAGTGCGTGCGATTTCAAAAGCGCACGCTTTTGTGTGCTTGTGCGCTCAAAAGCTAGTGTGCGCTAGTGTGCGCTTGTGCGCTCAAAAGCTAGTGTGCGCTCAAAAGCTAGTGCCGGTCAACACATTGATATGAGTACGGTACGTTTATGCATTAAGTGTTGACAGCCACCGAAGAGAAAAACATTGTTGCGTCACGACGAAGATTCAGGCCTGCCGACAAGCGTTGGCCAGTTCTGCTATCTGTACGCAGACTACTTCTCTAAGAAATGTATGATACCGTACTGCCAGTCAATAACCGATTTCCCCTCTTGTATCGTTAAGCAAACTTTCATGTATCGGTTGCCACATGTACAATTGAAGTAATCTGTTTTCGGCTCATCTGTAAAGCTTCTCATGTAGGAGTGCTGAGGTCCGATCACTAAGATGTGATCAAAGCAAGCTGTGGTCAAGGGTGTAGGACTATTTCACAATTTGATCACACAGCCTCAAGCGTTGCAGTCTGTTACTGTTCGAACAACTGATAGACTTGAGGTCGATAAGCACCATTGTCCTGGCCAAGCGGTTAAGCTGATGCACTAGAAATCCATTGGATACCCCGCTCCATGATTGAAATCTGCCACACCAGTTTTCCACCTCTGCTTTTAGCAGGCAGGCCAAATATCTTCATCTCTTAGGATGGTCTAGTGCAAGTCAACCTATTGATTGGCTGTATCATTAAGCATAGCTTCAGGTATTGACAGTAGAGATGTACTATTTATTACATAATGGGGATGTAGCTCAGTGGTAGAGCGCATGCTTCGCATGTATGAGGTCCCGGGTTCAATCCCCGGCATCTCCAATTTGTAGTGAAGGTGACGGGTGAATTATAAATGAATCCCTTTTATAAGGTAGAAGTCAAAAATGATCCGATCACGAAACATTGCTGAATGTTACTGTGTGATGAATTTTTAAACAAAATGAGGTCACGCAATGCTTTACATACCAAAAATGTTGCAGAATGCTAATGTTTGAACAAGATAGAGATTGAAACGTCGATACTGTGTGGTTACGGTGATGGACTAGAAATCCAATGGGGTCTCCCCGCGCAGGTTCGAATCCTGCCGTCAACGGTACAGGTTAATCAGTGTATGTTTAAGGGGCTGTTTAAAGGATCAACAGAAATATGTCATGGTACTGCAGACCTCTTTCGTTGTCTTCCCAATCAATTGCTGAAGCATTACTCCTGAACTGAGAGGGGTGCTGTGGCTTGGACTGTCATAGTGACTGTCTAGTTCACAGAAGAGGCAGTGTTCTAATCACATCAGTAAGTTGTATAATGTAAGTAACCTACTCAATTGGAATTCCTTTAGCCGCCAGTTCTGATAGCTTAACACATGATCGGGTCACGCTACATGAGACCTTTTTCATTGGTGTCTCAAGTAAACATTACCATAGGGGTGCTGTGGCTTAGCTGGTGAAAGCGCCTGTCTTGTAAACAGGAGACCCTGGTTTCAACTCCCAGCAGTACCTACACTTTTTGCAACAGCATCATCTGGTGTAGATGTGATAAAAGTGTTTCTTGCAGTTAAAAAAAACGGAATTGTCCTAACTGGCAATCTTGCTTGTGGTTGTAAGCTTGCAATCCATCAATGCAATAGACTTTCCATCAATGAAAACAGCGGCAGGCAAGCTAAATTCTCTATAAAATGTATGATACCCTAGTGCCAACTAATGACCTATTTGTCCCTTCTATCGTTAAGCAAAGCTTCAGGAATCGGTTTTACAGATGTACAATTGAAGTAACACAGGGGACTTCTCTCAACGGCAAAGCGTATGCTTCTCATGTAGAAGGCCTGAGGTTCAATGCCTGCCGTCTCCAAGATGTGATCAAAGCTAGCTTCAGTCAATTTGAAGATTATTTCAAAATTAGATCAAGCAAGGCTTAACCTACCCTAAGTGTTCCAGACTCTTCCTGTTCCAAAAAGCCAGAGAATTGGAACTATACAAGTGTGTTGTCGTGGCCGAGTGGTTAAGGCGATGGACTAGAAATCCATTGGGGTCTCCCCGCGCAGGTTCGAATCCTGCCGACAACGGTTATTTCTGATCACGAATTTTCATTCCCTTGGTCAGCCAACACATACACATGTTACGGTGAGACTGCATGAAATCAGTGCAAATATGTTAATCTAAGCATGTAGAAGGTGACATATTTAAAACCTGGTATTATCTGGACAGGCTCTTAGCATTCGATGTTTTTGACAACATGTTCTCCAAACATAAAATGTAAATATTTCAAGGTCTGATAGATCTGAAGACTAGTGTTGTCAGGTCCAAGTGCTGAATCCCAAGTGCTGAAGCCGGTTTAAAATGTACATACTCTAGCAGTATGGGGATGTAGCTCAGTGGTAGTGTGTATGCTTTGCATGTATGAGGCCCCGGGTTCAATCACCGGCATCGCCATTTGATTGCCCTAGAAAAGTCAGGTGAGTGCTATATTGATCAAATGAGGTCACGCAATGCTTAACCTACCAAAGATGTTGCCGAATGCTATTGTTCGAAACAAGTGAGAGAATTGAAACTGTGTTGTCGTCAACGATACAGGTTAATCAGTGCGTGCGATTTCAAAAGCGCACGCTTTTGTGTGCTTGTGCGCTCAAAAGCTAGTGTGCGCTAGTGTGCGCTTGTGCGCTCAAAAGCTAGTGTGCGCTCAAAAGCTAGTGCCGGTCAACACATTGATATGAGTACGGTACGTTTATGCATTAAGTGTTGACAGCCACCGAAGAGAAAAACATTGTTGCGTCACGACGAAGATTCAGGCCTGCCGACAAGCGTTGGCCAGTTCTGCTATCTGTACG
Organism: Gadus chalcogrammus; assembly: GCF_026213295.1. Classification (NCBI taxonomy): domain Eukaryota; kingdom Metazoa; phylum Chordata; class Actinopteri; order Gadiformes; family Gadidae; genus Gadus; species Gadus chalcogrammus. Next base: position 695,963 of record NC_079412.1, on the reverse strand, counting down.
CAGACTACTTCTCTAAGAAATGTATGATACCGTACTGCCAGTCAATAACCGATTTCCCCTCTTGTATCGTTAAGCAAACTTTCATGTATCGGTTGCCACATGTACAATTGAAGTAATCTGTTTTCGGCTCATCTGTAAAGCTTCTCATGTAGGAGTGCTGAGGTCCGATCACTAAGATGTGATCAAAGCAAGCTGTGGTCAAGGGTGTAGGACTATTTCACAATTTGATCACACAGCCTCAAGCGTTGCAGTCTGTTACTGTTCGAACAACTGATAGACTTGAGGTCGATAAGCACCATTGTCCTGGCCAAGCGGTTAAGCTGATGCACTAGAAATCCATTGGATACCCCGCTCCATGATTGAAATCTGCCACACCAGTTTTCCACCTCTGCTTTTAGCAGGCAGGCCAAATATCTTCATCTCTTAGGATGGTCTAGTGCAAGTCAACCTATTGATTGGCTGTATCATTAAGCATAGCTTCAGGTATTGACAGTAGAGATGTACTATTTATTACATAATGGGATGTAGCTCAGTGGTAGAGCGCATGCTTCGCATGTATGAGGTCCCGGGTTCAATCCCCGGCATCTCCAAATTGTAGTGAAGGTGACGGGTGAATTATGAATGAATCCCTTTTATAAGGTAGAAGTCAAAAATGATCCGATCACGAAACATTGCTGAATGTTACTGTGTGATGAATTTTTAAACAAAATGAGGTCACGCAATGCTTTACATACCAAAAATGTTGCAGAATGCTAATGTTTGAACAAGATAGAGAATTTGAAACGTCGATACTGTGTGGTTACGGTGATGGACTAGAAATCCAATGGGGTCTCCCCGCGCAGGTTCGAATCCTGCCGTCAACGGTACAGGTTAATCAGTGTATGTTTAAGGGGCTGTTTAAAGGATCAACAGAAATATGTCATGGTACTGCAGACCTCTTTCGTTGTCTTCCCAATCAATTGCTGAAGCATTACTCCTGAACTGAGAGGGGTGCTGTGGCTTGGACTGTCATAGTGACTGTCTAGTTCACAGAAGAGGCAGTGTTCTAATCACATCAGTAAGTTGTATAATGTAAGTAACCTACTCAATTGGAATTCCTTTAGCCGCCAGTTCTGATAGCTTAACACATGATCGGGTCACGCTACATGAGACCTTTTTCATTGGTGTCTCAAGTAAACATTACCATAGGGGTGCTGTGGCTTAGCTGGTGAAAGCGCCTGTCTTGTAAACAGGAGACCCTGGTTTCAACTCCCAGCAGTACCTACACTTTTTGCAACAGCATCATCTGGTGTAGATGTGATAAAAGTGTTTCTTGCAGTTAAAAAAAACGGAATTGTCCTAACTGGCAATCTTGCTTGTGGTTGTAAGCTTGCAATCCATCAATGCAATAGACTTTCCATCAATGAAAACAGCGGCAGGCAAGCTAAATTCTCTATAAAATGTATGATACCCTAGTGCCAACTAATGACCTATTTGTCCCTTCTATCGTTAAGCAAAGCTTCAGGAATCGGTTTTACAGATGTACAATTGAAGTAACACAGGGGACTTCTCTCAACGGCAAAGCGTATGCTTCTCATGTAGAAGGCCTGAGGTTCAATGCCTGCCGTCTCCAAGATGTGATCAAAGCTAGCTTCAGTCAATTTGAAGATTATTTCAAAATTAGATCAAGCAAGGCTTAACCTACCCTAAGTGTTCCAGACTCTTCCTGTTCCAAAAAGCCAGAGAATTGGATCGATACAAGCGTGTTGTCGTGGCCGAGTGGTTAAGGCGATGGACTAGAAATCCATTGGGGTCTCCCCGCGCAGGTTCGAATCCTGCCGACAACGGTTCTTTCTGATTACGAATTTTCATTCCCTTGGTCAGCCAACACATATTACGGTGAGACTGCATGAAATCAGTGCAAATATGTTAATCTAAGCATGTAGAAGGTGACATATTTAAAACCTGGCATTATCTGGACAGGCTCTTAGCATTCGATGTTTTTTGACAACATGTTCTCCAAACATAAAATGTAAATATTTCAAGGTCTGATAGATCTGAAGACTAGTGTTGTCAGGTCCAAGTGCTGAATGCCATGTACGAGGATCTATACATGGCACACGGAACAAACCCTTGGTGTGTTCCGAATCCGGTTTAAAATGTACATACTCTAGCAGTAAGGGGATGTAGCTCAGTGGTAGAGCGCATGCTTTGCATGTATGAGGCCCCGGGTTCAATCCCCGGCATCTCCATTTGATTGCCCTAGAAAAGTCAGGTGAGTGCTATATTGATCAAATGAGGTCACGCAATGCTTAACCTACCAAAGATGTTGCCGAATGCTTTTGTTCGAAACAAGTGAGAGAATTGAAACTGTGTTGTCGTCAACGATACAGGTTAATCAGTGCGTGCGATTTCAAAAGCGCACGCTATTGTGCGCTTGTGCGCTCAACAGCTAGTGTGCGCTCAAAAGCTAGTGCCGGTCAACACATTGATATGAGTACGGTACGTTTATGCATTAAGTGTTGACAGCCACCGAAGAGAAAAACATTGTTGCGTCACGACGAAGATTCAGGCCTGCCGACAAGCGTTGGCCAGTTCTGCTATCTGTACGCAGACTACTTCTCTAAGAAATGTATGATACCGTACTGCCAGTCAATAACCGATTTCCCCTCTTGTATCGTTAAGCAAACTTTCATGTATCGGTTGCCACATGTACAATTGAAGTAATCTGTTTTCGGCTCATCTGTAAAGCTTCTCGTGTAGGAGTGCTGAGGTCCGATCACTAAGATGTGATCAAAGCAAGCTGTGGTCAAGGGTGTAGGACTATTTCACAATTTGATCACACAGCCTCAAGCGTTGCAGTCTGTTACTGTTCGAACAACTGATAGACTTGAGGTCGATAAGCACCATTGTCCTGGCCAAGCGGTTAAGCTGATGCACTAGAAATCCATTGGATACCCCGCTCCATGATTGAAATCTGCCACACCAGTTTTCCACCTCTGCTTTTAGCAGGCAGGCCAAATATCTTCATCTCTTAGGATGGTCTAGTGCAAGTCAACCTATTGATTGGCTGTATCATTAAGCAAAGCTTCAGGTATTGACAGTAGAGATGTACTATTTAATACATTAAGGGGATGTAGCTCAGTGGTAGAGCGCATGCTTCGCATGTATGCGGTCCCGGGTTCAATCCCCGGCATCTCCAAATTGTAGTGAAGGTGACGGGTGAATTATAAATGAATCCCTTTTATAAGGTAGAAGTCAAAAATGATCCGATCACGAAACATTGCTGAATGTTACTGTGTGATGAATTTTTAAACAAAATTAGGTCACGCAATGCTTTACATACCAAAAATGTTGCAGAATGCTAATGTTTGAACAAGATAGAGAATTGAAACGTCGAAACTGTGTGGTTAAGGTGATGGACTAGAAATAGCTGGTGAAAGCGCCTGTCTTGTAAACAGGAGACCCTGGGTTCAACTCCCAGCAGTACCTACACTTTTTGCAACAGCATCAACTGGTGTAGATGTGATAAAAGTGTTTCTTGCAGTTAAAAAAAACGGAATTGTCCTAACTGGCAATCTTGCTTGTGGTTGTAAGCTTGCAATCCATCAATGCAATAGACTTTCCATCAATGAAAACAGCGGCAGGCAAGCTAAATTCTCTATAAAATGTATGATACCCTAGTGCCAACTAATGACCTATTTGTCCCTTCTATCGTTAAGCAAAGCTTCAGGAATCGGTTTTACAGATGTACAATTGAAGTAACACAGGGGACTTCTCTCAACGGCAAAGCGTATGCTTCTCATGTAGAAGGCCTGAGGTTCAATGCCTGCCGTCTCCAAGATGTGATCAAAGCTAGCTTCAGTCAATTTGAAGATTATTTCAAAATTAGATCAAGCAAGGCTTAACCTACCCTAAGTGTTCCAGACTCTTCCTGTTCCAAAAAGCCAGAGACTTGGATCTATACAAGTGTGTTGTCGTGGCCGAGTGGTTAAGGCGATGGACTAGAAATCCATTGGGGTCTCCCCGCGCAGGTTCGAATCCTGCCGACAACGGTTCTTTCTGATTACGAATTTTCATTCCCTTGGTCAGCCAACACATATTACGGTGAGACTGCATGAAATCAGTGCAAATATGTTAATCTAAGCATGTAGAAGGTGACATATTTAAAACCTGGTATTATCTGGACAGGCTCTTAGCATTCGATGTTTTTTGACAACATGTTCTCCAAACATAAAATGTAAATATTTCAAGGTCTGATAGATCTGAAGACTAGTGTTGTCAGGTCCAAGTGCTGAATGCCATGTACGAGAAAACCCTTGGTGTGTTCCGAAGCCGGTTTAAAATGTACATACTCTAGCAGTAAGGGGATGTAGCTCAGTGGTAGAGCGCATGCTTTGCATGTATGAGGCCCCGGGTTCAATCCCCGGCATCTCCATTTGATTGCCCTAGAAAAGTCAGGTGAGTGCTATATTGATCAAATGAGGTCACGCAATGCTTAACCTACCAAAGATGTTGCCGAATGCTTTTGTTCGAAACAAGTGAGAGAATTGAAACTGTGTTGTCGTCAACGATACAGGTTAATCAGTGCGTGCGATTTCAAAAGCGCACGCTTTTGTGCGCTTGTGCGCTCAAAAGCTAGTGTGCGCTCAAAAGCTAGTGCCGGTCAACACATTGATATGAGTACGGTACGTTTATGCATTAAGTGTTGACAGCCACCGAAGAGAAAAACATTGTTGCGTCACGACGAAGATTCAGGCCTGCCGACAAGCGTTGGCCAGTTCTGCTATCTGTACGCAGACTACTTCTCTAAGAAATGTATGATACCGTACTGCCAGTCAATAACCGATTTCCCCTCTTGTATCGTTAAGCAAACTTTCATGTATCGGTTGCCACATGTACAATTGAAGTAATCTGTTTTCGGCTCATCTGTAAAGCTTCTCGTGTAGGAGTGCTGAGGTCCGATCACTAAGATGTGATCAAAGCAAGCTGTGGTCAAGGGTGTAGGACTATTTCACAATTTGATCACACAGCCTCAAGCGTTGCAGTCTGTTACTGTTCGAACAACTGATAGACTTGAGGTCGATAAGCACCATTGTCCTGGCCAAGCGGTTAAGCTGATGCACTAGAAATCCATTGGATACCCCGCTCCATGATTGAAATCTGCCACACCAGTTTTCCACCTCTGCTTTTAGCAGGCAGGCCAAATATCTTCATCTCTTAGGATGGTCTAGTGCAAGTCAACCTATTGATTGGCTGTATCATTAAGCATAGCTTCAGGTATTGACAGTAGAGATGTACTATTTATTACATTATGGGGATGTAGCTCAGTGGTAGAGCGCATGCTTCGCATGTATGAGGTCCCGGGTTCAGTCCCCGGCATCTCCAAATTGTAGTGAAGGTGACGGGTGAATTATAAATGAATCCCTTTTATAAGGTAGAAGTCAAAAATGATCCGATCACGAAACATTGCTGAATGTTACTGTGTGATGAATTTTTAAACAAAATTAGGTCACGCAATGCTTTACATACCAAAAATGTTGCAGAATGCTAATGTTTGAACAAGATAGAGAATTGAAACGTCGAAACTGTGTGGTTAAGGTGATGGACTAGAAATAGCTGGTGAAAGCGCCTGTCTTGTAAACAGGAGACCCTGGGTTCAACTCCCAGCAGTACCTACACTTTTTGCAACAGCATCAACTGGTGTAGATGTGATAAAAGTGTTTCTTGCAGTTAAAAAAAACGGAATTGTCCTAACTGGCAATCTTGCTTGTGGTTGTAAGCTTGCAATCCATCAATGCAATAGACTTTCCATCAATGAAAACAGCGGCAGGCAAGCTAAATTCTCTATAAAATGTATGATACCCTAGTGCCAACTAATGACCTATTTGTCCCTTCTATCGTTAAGCAAAGCTTCAGGAATCGGTTTTACAGATGTACAATTGAAGTAACACAGGGGACTTCTCTCAACGGCAAAGCGTATGCTTCTCATGTAGAAGGCCTGAGGTTCAATGCCTGCCGTCTCCAAGATGTGATCAAAGCTAGCTTCAGTCAATTTGAAGATTATTTCAAAATTAGATCAAGCAAGGCTTAACCTACCCTAAGTGTTCCAGACTCTTCCTGTTCCAAAAAGCCAGAGAATTGGATCTATACAAGTGTGTTGTCGTGGCCGAGTGGTTAAGGCGATGGACTAGAAATCCATTGGGGTCTCCCCGCGCAGGTTCGAATCCTGCCGACAACGGTTCTTTCTGATTACGAATTTTCATTCCCTTGGTCAGCCAACACATATTACGGTGAGACTGCATGAAATCAGTGCAAATATGTTAATCTAAGCATGTAGAAGGTGACATATTTAAAACCTGGTATTATCTGGACAGGCTCTTAGCATTCGATGTTTTTTGACAACATGTTCTCCAAACATAAAATGTAAATATTTCAAGGTCTGATAGATCTGAAGACTAGTGTTGTCAGGTCCAAGTGCTGAATGCCATGTACGAGAAAACCCTTGGTGTGTTCCGAAGCCGGTTTAAAATGTACATACTCTAGCAGTAAGGGGATGTAGCTCAGTGGTAGTGCGTATGCTTTGCATGTATGAGGCCCCGGGTTCAATCACCGGCATCGCCATTTGATTGCCCTAGAAAAGTCAGGTGAGTGCTATATTGATCAAATGAGGTCACGCAATGCTTAACCTACCAAAGATGTTGCCGAATGCTATTGTTCGAAACAAGTGAGAGAATTGAAACTGTGTTGTCGTCAACGATGCAGGTTAATCAGAGCGTGCGATTTCAAAAGCGCACGCTTTTGTGTGCTTGTGCGCTCAAAAGCTAGTGTGCGCTAGTGTGCGCTTGTGCGCTCAAAAGCTAGTGTGCGTTCAAAAGCTAGTGCCGGTCAACACATTGATATGAGTACGGTACGTTTATGCATTAAGTGTTGACAGCCACCGAAGAGAAAAACATTGTTGCGTCACGACGAAGATTCAGGCCTGCCGACAAGCGTTGGCCAGTTCTGCTATCTGTACGCAGACTACTTCTCTAAGAAATGTATGATACCGTACTGCCAGTCAATAACCGATTTCCCCTCTTGTATCGTTAAGCAAACTTTCATGTATCGGTTGCCACATGTACAATTGAAGTAATCTGTTTTCGGCTCATCTGTAAAGCTTCTCATGTAGGAGTGCTGAGGTCCGATCACTAAGATGTGATCAAAGCAAGCTGTGGTCAAGGGTGTAGGACTATTTCACAATTTGATCACACAGCCTCAAGCGTTGCAGTCTGTTACTGTTCGAACAACTGATAGACTTGAGGTCGATAAGCACCATTGTCCTGGCCAAGCGGTTAAGCTGATGCACTAGAAATCCATTGGATACCCCGCTCCATGATTGAAATCTGCCACACCAGTTTTCCACCTCTGCTTTTAGCAGGCAGGCCAAATATCTTCATCTCTTAGGATGGTCTAGTGCAAGTCAACCTATTGATTGGCTGTATCATTAAGCATAGCTTCAGGTATTGACAGTAGAGATGTACTATTTATTACATAATGGGGATGTAGCTCAGTGGTAGAGCGCATGCTTCGCATGTATGAGGTCCCGGGTTCAATCCCCGGCATCTCCAAATTGTAGTGAAGGTGACGGGTGAATTATGAATGAATCCCTTTTATAAGGTAGAAGTCAAAAATGATCCGATCACGAAACATTGCTGAATGTTACTGTGTGATGAATTTTTAAACAAAATGAGGTCACGCAATGCTTTACATACCAAAAATGTTGCAGAATGCTAATGTTTGAACAAGATAGAGAATTGAAACGTCGATACTGTGTGGTTACGGTGATGGACTAGAAATCCATTGGGGTCTCCCCGCGCAGGTTCGAATCCTGCCGTCAACGGTACAGGTTAATCAGTGTATGTTTAAGGGGCTGTTTAAAGGATCAACAGAAATATGTCATGGTACTGCAGACCTCTTTCGTTGTCTTCCCAATCAATTGCTGAAGCATTACTCCTGAACTGAGAGGGGTGCTGTGGCTTGGACTGTCATAGTGACTGTCTAGTTCACAGAAGAGGCAGTGTTCTAATCACATCAGTAAGTTGTATAATGTAAGTAACCTACTCAATTGGAATTCCTTTAGCCGCCAGTTCTGATAGCTTAACACATGATCGGGTCACGCTACATGAGACCTTTTTCATTGGTGTCTCAAGTAAACATTACCATAGGGGTGCTGTGGCTTAGCTGGTGAAAGCGCCTGTCTTGTAAACAGGTGACCCTGGGTTCAACTCCCAGCAGTACCTACACATATTGCAACAGCATCATCTGGTGTAGATGTGATAAAAGTGTTTCTTGCAGTTAAAAAAAACGGAATTGTCCTAACTGGCAATCTTGCTTGTGGTTGTAAGCTTGCAATCCATCAATGCAATAGACTTTCCATCAATGAAAACAGCGGCAGGCAAGCTAAATTCTCTATAAAATGTATGATACCCTAGTGCCAACTAATGACCTATTTGTCCCTTCTATCGTTAAGCAAAGCTTCAGGAATCGGTTTTACAGATGTACAATTGAAGTAACACAGGGGACTTCTCTCAACGGCAAAGCGTATGCTTCTCATGTAGAAGGCCTGAGGTTCAATGCCTGCCGTCTCCAAGATGTGATCAAAGCTAGCTTCAGTCAATTTGAAGATTATTTCAAAATTAGATCAAGCAAGGCTTAACCTACCCTAAGTGTTCCAGACTCTTCCTGTTCCAAAAAGCCAGAGAATTGGAACTATACAAGTGTGTTGTCGTGGCCGAGTGGTTAAGGCGATGGACTAGAAATCCATTGGGGTCTCCCCGCGCAGGTTCGAATCCTGCCGACAACGGTTATTTCTGATCACGAATTTTCATTCCCTTGGTCAGCCAACACATACACATGTTACGGTGAGACTGCATGAAATCAGTGCAAATATGTTAATCTAAGCATGTAGAAGGTGACATATTTAAAACCTGGTATTATCTGGACAGGCTCTTAGCATTCGATGTTTTTTGACAACATGTTCTCCAAACATAAAATGTAAATATTTCAAGGTCTGATAGATCTGAAGACTAGTGTTGTCAGGTCCAAGTGCTGAATGCCATGTACGAGAAAACCCTTGGTGTGTTCCGAAGCCGGTTTAAAATGTACATACTCTAGCAGTAAGGGGATGTAGCTCAGTGGTAGTGCGTATGCTTTGCATGTATGAGGCCCCGGGTTCAATCTCCGGCATCTCCATTTGATTGCCCTAGAAAAGTCAGGTGAGTGCTATATTGATCAAATGAGGTCACGCAATGCTTAACCTACCAAAGATGTTGCCGAATGCTATTGTTCGAAACAAGTGAGAGAATTGAAACTGTGTTGTCGTCAACGATACAGGTTAATCAGTGCGTGCGATTTCAAAAGCGCACGCTTTTGTGTGCTTGTGCGCTCAAAAGCTAGTGTGCGCTAGTGTGCGCTTGTGCGCTCAAAAGCTAGTGTGCGCTCAAAAGCTAGTGCCGGTCATCACATTGATATGAGTACGGTACGTTTATGCATTAAGTGTTGACAGCCACCGAAGAGAAAAACATTGTTGCGTCACGACGAAGATTCAGGCCTGCCGACAAGCGTTGGCCAGTTCTGCTATCTGTACGCAGACTACTTCTCTAAGAAATGTATGATACCGTACTGCCAGTCAATAACCGATTTCCCCTCTTGTATCGTTAAGCAAACTTTCATGTATCGGTTCATCTCATTTTCTTCCGCTTATCCGGGGTCGGGTCGCGGGGGGAGCAGCTCAAGCAGGGGGCCCCAGACTTCCCTTTCCCGGGCCACATTGACCAACTCTGACGGGGGGATCCCGAGGCGTTCCCAGGCCAGTGTTGAGATATAATCTCTCCACCTAGTCCTGGGTCTTCCCCGAGGTCTCCTCCCCACTGGACGTGCCTGAAACACCTCCCAAGGAAGGCGCCCAGTGGGCATCCTTACCAGATGCCCGAACCACCTCAGCTGACTCCTTTCTAAGTAAAGGAGCAGCGGCTCTAATCCGAGTTCCTCACGGATGGCTGAGCTTCTCACCCTATCCCTAAGGGAGACGCCAACCACCCTTCTGAGAAAACTCATCTCGGCCACTTGTACCCGCGATCTCGTCCTTTCGGTCATCACCCAGCCCTCATGACCATAGGTGAGGATAGGAACGAAGATCGACCGGTAGATCGAGAGCTTTGCCTTGCGGCTCAGCTCTCTTTTCGTCACAACGGTGCGGTAAAGCGAACGCAATACCGCCCCCGCTGCTCCGATTCTCCGGCCAATCTCACGTTCCATAGTACCCTCACTCGCGAACAAGACCCCGAGGTACTTGAACTCCTTCACTTGGGCTAAGGACTCATTTCCTACCCGGAGTAAGCAATCCATCGGTTTCCTGCTAAGAGTCATGGCCTCAGATTTAGCGGTGCTGATCCTCATCCCAGCCGCTTCACACTCGGCCGCCAGCCGATCCAGTGAGTGCTGAAGGTCACAGGCCGATGATCCCATGAGGACCACATCATCCGCAAAAAGCAGTGACGAGATCCTCAGACCACCGAACTGCAACCCCTCCCCACCACGACTACGCCTCGATATCCTGTCCATGTATATCACAAACAGGATTGGTGACAAGGCGCAGCCCTGGCGGAGCCCAGCACCCACCGAGAACGAAACTGACTGGCTGCCGAGGACGCGAACACAGCTCTCGCTTTGGGAGTACAGGGATTGGATGGCCCTGAGGATAGACCCCTTTACCCCATACTCCCGCAGCACCTCCCACAGTTTCTCCTGGGGGACCCGGTCATACGCCTTCTCCAGATCCACAAAACACATGTAGACCGGATGGGCATACTCCCAGGCCCCCTCCAGGATCCTTGCGAGAGTGAAGAGCTGGTCCGTAGTTCCACGTCTGGGGCGAAAACCGCATTGTTCCTCTTCAATCTGAGGTTCGACGACCGGCCGAACCCTCCTTTCCAGTACCTTGGAGTAGACTTTACCAGGGAGGCTGAGAAGTGTGATACCCCGGTAATTGGCACACACTCTCTGGTCCCCCTTTTTGAACAGGGGAACCACCACCCCGGTTTGCCACTCCTTTGGCACTGTACCCGACTCCCACGCGATGTTGAATAGGCGTGTCAACCATGACAGCCCCTCAACACCCAGAGCCTTTAGCATTTCTGGCTGGATCTCATCAATCCCTGGGGCTTTGCCACTGCGGAGATGTTTGACTACCTCAGTGACCTCCACCAGGGAAATTGACGACGAAACACCATCAACCTCGAGCTCTGCCTCCAACATAGAGGGCGTGTTATTCGGGTTCAGGAGTTCCTCAAAGTGTTCCTTCCAACGTCCGACGACCTCCTCAGTTGAGGTCAACAGAGTCCCCTCCTTACTGTACACAGCTTGGACGGTTCCCCGTTTCCCCCTCCTGAGGTGCCGGATAGTCTTCCAGAAACACTTTGGTGCCGACCGAAAGTCCTTCTCCATGGCCTCTCCGAACTTCTCCCACACCCGCTGCTTAGCCTCCGACACGGCAGCAGCTGCAGCCCTTCGGGCCTGTCGGTACCCTGCAACCGAGTCAGGAGTCCTCCAGGATATCATATCCCGGAAGGCCTCCTTCTTCAATCGGACGGCTTCCCTGACCACCGGTGTCCACCACGGTGTCCGAGGGTTACCGCCCCTTGAGGAGCCTAAGACCCTGAGGCCACAGCTAGCCACCGCAGCTTCAGCAATGGAGGCTTTGAACACAGCCCACTCCGGCTCAATGTCCCCAACCTCCACAGGAATGCTAGAAAAACTCCGCCGGAGGTGTGAGTTGAAGATACCTAGGACGGGGGCCTCCTCCAGACGTTCCCAGTTCACCCGCACTACGCGTTTGGGCTTACCAGGTCTATCCGGAAATTTCCCCCATTCCCTGATCCAACTCACAACCAGATGGTGGTCGGTTGACAGTTCCGCCCCTCTCTTTACCCGAGTGTCCAAAACATGCGGCCTCAGATCAGATGACACGATCACAAAATCGATCATTGATCTTCGGCCTAGGGTACTCTGGTACCAGGTACACTTATGAGCACCCTTATGTTCGAACATGGTGTTTGTTATGGATAATCCATGACTAGCACAGAAGTCCAATAACAAACGACCGTTCGGGTTTAGATCAGGGAGGCCGTTCCTCCCCACCACGCCTCTCCAGGTGTCTCCATCGTTGCCCACGTGGGCGTTGAAGTCACCCAGCAGAACTACGGAGTCCCCTACTGGAGCCCCATACAGGACTCCATTCAGGGTCTCCAAGAAGGCCGAGTACTCTGAACTGCTGTTTGGTGCATACGCACAAACAACAGTCAGAGTTTTCCCCCCTACAACCCTTAGGCGCAGGGAGGCGACCCTCTCGTCTACCGGGGTAAACTCCAACACCGCGGCGCTCAGCCGGGGATTTATGAGTATCCCCACACCCGCCCGGCGCCTCACGCCCTTGGCAACTCCGGAGAAGAATAGAGTCCAACCCTTATCCAGGAGTACGGTACCAGAGCTGAGACTGTGCGTGGAGGTAAGCCCCACCAGATCTAACTGATAGCTCTCCACCTCCCTCACAAGCTCCGGTTCCTTTCCCCACAGCGAGGTGACGTTCCACGTCCCCAGAGCTAGCTTCTGCCGCCCGGGTCTGGTCCGTCGAGACCCCTGACCTTCGCTGCCACCCATGTGGCTGCGCACCCGACCCCAACGGGTCTTCCCACAGGTGGTGGGCCCATGAGATGAAGAGAGGGGGGGTGCCACGTAGTTTGTTCGGGCTGTGCCCGACCGGGCTCCGTGGCAAACCCGGCCACCAGGCGCTCGCCATCGAGCCCTCCGTCTGGGCCTAGCTCCAGACGGGGGCCCCGGGCTTCCTCCGGGCCGGGTCACATCTCCTCTTTTTTCGATATTCATTGAGGATTTTTGAACCATTCTTAGTCTGGCCCCTCGCCTGAGACCACTCTGCCATGAGAGACCCTACCAGGAGCACAAGGCTCCAGACAACACAGCCCTCAGGTTCACAGGGACACGCAAACCTCTCCACCACGATAAGGTGACGGTTCCAGGAGAGGAGAGGTGCTGTGGCTTGGACTGTCATAGTGACTGTCTAGTTCACATGTATCGGTTGCCACATGTACAATTGAAGTAATCTGTTTTCGGCTCATCTGTAAAGCTTCTCATGTAGGAGTGCTGAGGTCCGATCACTAAGATGTGATCAAAGCAAGCTGTGGTCAAGGGTGTAGGACTATTTCACAATTTGATCACACAGCCTCAAGCGTTGCAGTCTGTTACTGTTCGAACAACTGATAGACTTGAGGTCGATAAGCACCATTGTCCTGGCCAAGCGGTTAAGCTGATGCACTAGAAATCCATTGGATACCCCGCTCCATGATTGAAATCTGCCACACCAGTTTTCCACCTCTGCTTTTAGCAGGCAGGCCAAATATCTTCATCTCTTAGGATGGTCTAGTGCAAGTCAACCTATTGATTGGCTGTATCATTAAGCATAGCTTCAGGTATTGACAGTAGAGATGTACTATTTATTACATAATGGGGATGTAGCTCAGTGGTAGAGCGCATGCTTCGCATGTATGATGTCCCGGGTTCAATCCCCGGCATCTCCAAATTGTAGTGAAGGTGACGGGTGAATTATAAATGAATCCCTTTTATAAGGTAGAAGTCAAAAATGATCCGATCACGAAACATTGCTGAATGTTACTGTGTGATGAATTTTTAAACAAAATGAGGTCACGCAATGCTTTACATACCAAAAATGTTGCAGAATGCTAATGTTTGAACAAGATAGAGAATTGAAACGTCGATACTGTGTGGTTACGGTGATGGACTAGAAATCCATTGGGGTCTCCCCGCGCAGGTTCGAATCCTGCCGTCAACGGTACAGGTTAATCAGTGTATGTTTAAGGGGCTGTTTAAAGGATCAACAGAAATGTCATGGTACTGCAGACCTCTTTCGTTGTCTTCCCAATCAATTGCTGAAGCATTACTCCTGAACTGAGAGGGGTGCTGTGGCTTGGACTGTCATAGTGACTGTCTAGTTCACAGAAGAGGCAGTGTTCTAATCACATCAGTAAGTTGTATAATGTAAGTAACCTACTCAATTGGAATTCCTTTAGCCGCCAGTTCTGATAGCTTAACACATGATCGGGTCACGCTACATGAGACCTTTTTCATTGGTGTCTCAAGTAAACATTACCATAGGGGTGCTGTGGCTTAGCTGGTGAAAGCGCCTGTCTTGTAAACAGGAGACCCTGGGTTCAACTCACAGCAGTACCTACACTTTTTGCAACAGCATCATCTGGTGTAGATGTGATAAAAGTGTTTCTTGCAGTTAAAAAAACGGAATTGTCCTAACTGGCAATCTTGCTTGTGGTTGTAAGCTTGCAATCCATCAATGCAATAGACTTTCCATCAATGAAAACAGCGGCAGGCAAGCTAAATTCTCTATAAAATGTATGATACCCTAGTGCCAACTAATGACCTATTTGTCCCTTCTATCGTTAAGCAAAGCTTCAGGAATCGGTTTTACAGATGTACAATTGAAGTAACACAGGGGACTTCTCTCAACGGCAAAGCGTATGCTTCTCATGTAGAAGGCCTGAGGTTCAATGCCTGCCGTCTCCAAGATGTGATCAAAGCTAGCTTCAGTCAATTTGAAGATTATTTCAAAATTAGATCAAGCAAGGCTTAACCTACCCTAAGTGTTCCAGACTCTTCCTGTTCCAAACAGCCAGAGAATTGGATCTATACAAGTGTGTTGTCGTGGCCGAGTGGTTAAGGCGATGGACTAGAAATCCTTTGGGGACTCCCCGCGCAGGTTCGAATCCTGCCGACAACGGTTCATTCTGATTACGAATTTTCATTCCCTTGGTCAGCCAACACATACACATATTACGGTGAGACTGCATGAAATCAGTGCAAATATGTTAATCTAAGCATGTAGAAGGTGACATATTTAAAACCTGGTATTATCTGGACAGGCTCTTAGCATTCGATGTTTTTTGACAACATGTTCTCCAAACATAAAATGTAAATATTTCAAGGTCTGATAGATCTGAAGACTAGTGTTGTCAGGTCCAAGTGCTGAATCCCAAGTGCTGAAGCCGGTTTAAAATGTACATACTCTAGCAGTAAGGGGATGTAGCTCAGTGGTAGTGCGTATGCTTTGCATGTATGAGGCCCCGGGTTCAATCACCGGCATCGCCATTTGATTGCCCTAGAAAAGTCAGGTGAGTGCTATATTGATCAAATGAGGTCACGCAATGCTTAACCTACCAAAGATGTTGCCGAATGCTATTGTTCGAAACAAGTGAGAGAATTGATAACTGTGTTGTCGTCAACGATACAGGTTAATCAGTGCGTGCGATTTCAAAAGCGCACGCTTTTGTGTGCTTGTGCGCTCAAAAGCTAGTGTGCGCTAGTGTGCGCTTGTGCGCTCAAAAGCTAGTGTGCGCTCAAAAGCTAGTGCCGGTCAACACATTGATATGAGTACGGTACGTTTATGCATTAAGTGTTGACAGCCACCGAAGAGAAAAACATTGTTGCGTCACGACGAAGATTCAGGCCTGCCGACAAGCGTTGGCCAGTTCTGCTATCTGTACGCAGACTACTTCTCTAAGAAATGTATGATACCGTACTGCCAGTCAATAACCGATTTCCCCTCTTGTATCGTTAAGCAAACTTTCAATGTATCGGTTGCCACATGTACAATTGAAGTAATCTGTTTTCGGCTCATCTGTAAAGCTTCTCATGTAGGAGTGCTGAGGTCCGATCACTAAGATGTGATCAAAGCAAGCTGTGGTCAAGGGTGTAGGACTATTTCACAATTTGATCACACAGCCTCAAGCGTTGCAGTCTGTTACTGTTCGAACAACTGATAGACTTGAGGTCGATAAGCACCATTGTCCTGGCCAAGCGGTTAAGCTGATGCACTAGAAATCCATTGGATACCCCGCTCCATGATTGAAATCTGCCACACCAGTTTTCCACCTCTGCTTTTAGCAGGCAGGCCAAATATCTTCATCTCTTAGGATGGTCTAGTGCAAGTCAACCTATTGATTGGCTGTATCATTAAGCATAGCTTCAGGTATTGACAGTAGAGATGTACTATTTATTACATAATGGGGATGTAGCTCAGTGGTAGAGCGCATGCTTCGCATGTATGAGGTCCCGGGTTCAATCCCCGGCATCTCCAAATTGTAGTGAAGGTGACGGGTGAATTATAAATGAATCCCTTTTATAAGGTAGAAGTCAAAAATGATCCGATCACGAAACATTGGTGAATGTTACTGTGTGATGAATTTTTAAACAAAATGAGGTCACGCAATGCTTTACATACCAAAAATGTTGCAGAATGCTAATGTTTGAACAAGATAGAGAATTGAAACGTCGATACTGTGTGGTTACGGTGATGGACTAGAAATCCATTGGGGTCTCCCCGCGAAGGTTCGAATCCTGCCGTCAACGGTACAGGTTAATCAGTGTATGTTTAAGGGGCTGTTTAAAGGATCAACAGAAATATGTCATGGTACTGCAGACCTCTTTCGTTGTCTTCCCAATCAATTGCTGAAGCATTACTCCTGAACTGAGAGGGGTGCTGTGGCTTGGACTGTCATAGTGACTGTCTAGTTCACAGAAGAGGCAGTGTTCTAATCACATCAGTAAGTTGTATAATGTAAGTAACCTACTCAATTGGAATTCCTTTAGCCGCCAGTTCTGATAGCTTAACACATGATCGGGTCACGCTACATGAGACCTTTTTCATTGGTGTCTCAAGTAAACATTACCATAGGGGTGCTGTGGCTTAGCTGGTGAAAGTGCCTGTCTTGTAAACAGGAGACCCTGGGTTCAACTCCCAGCAGTACCTACACTTTTTGCAACAGCATCAACTGGTGTAGATGTGATAAAAGTGTTTCTTGCAGTTAAAAAAAACGGAATTGTCCTAACTGGCAATCTTGCTTGTGGTTGTAAGCTTGCAATCCATCAATGCAATAGACTTTCCATCAATGAAAACAGCGGCAGGCAAGCTAAATTCTCTATAAAATGTATGATACCCTAGTGCCAACTAATGACCTATTTGTCCCTTCTATCGTTAAGCAAAGCTTCAGGAATCGGTTTTACAGATGTACAATTGAAGTAACACAGGGGACTTCTCTCAACGGCAAAGCGTATGCTTCTCATGTAGAAGGCCTGAGGTTCAATGCCTGCCGTCTCCAAGATGTGATCAAAGCTAGCTTCAGTCAATTTGAAGATTATTTCAAAATTAGATCAAGCAAGGCTTAACCTACCCTAAGTGTTCCAGACTCTTCCTGTTCCAAAAAGCCAGAGAATTGGATCTATACAAGTGTGTTGTCGTGGCCGAGTGGTTAAGGCGATGGACTAGAAATCCATTGGGGTCTCCCCGCGCAGGTTCGAATCCTGCCGACAACGGTTCTTTCTGATTACGAATTTTCATTCCCTTGGTCAGCCAACACATACACATATTACGGTGAGACTGCATGAAATCAGTGCAAATATGTTAATCTAAGCATGTAGAAGGTGACATATTTAAAACCTGGTATTATCTGGACAGGCTCTTAGCATTCGATGTTTTTTGACAACATGTTCTCCAAACATAAAATGTAAATATTTCAAGGTCTGATAGATCTGAAGACTAGTGTTGTCAGGTCCAAGTGCTGAATCCCAAGTGCTGAAGCCGGTTTAAAATGTACATACTCTAGCAGTAAGGGGATGTAGCTCAGTGGTAGTGCGTATGCTTTGCATGTATGAGGCCCCGGGTTCAATCACCGGCATCGCCATTTGATTGCCCTAGAAAAGTCAGGTGAGTGCTATATTGATCAAATGAGGTCACGCAATGCTTAACCTACCAAAGATGTTGCCGAATGCTATTGTTCGAAACAAGTGAGAGAATTGAAACTGTGTTGTCGTCAACGATGCAGGTTAATCAGAGCGTGCGATTTCAAAAGCGCACGCTTTTGTGTGCTTGTGCGCTCAAAAGCTAGTGTGCGCTAGTGTGCGCTTGTGCGCTCAAAAGCTAGTGTGCGTTCAAAAGCTAGTGCCGGTCAACACATTGATATGAGTACGGTACGTTTATGCATTAAGTGTTGACAGCCACCGAAGAGAAAAACATTGTTGCGTCACGACGAAGATTCAGGCCTGCCGACAAGCGTTGGCCAGTTCTGCTATCTGTACGCAGACTACTTCTCTAAGAAATGTATGATACCGTACTGCCAGTCAATAACCGATTTCCCCTCTTGTATCGTTAAGCAAACTTTCATGTATCGGTTGCCACATGTACAATTGAAGTAATCTGTTTTCGGCTCATCTGTAAAGCTTCTCATGTAGGAGTGCTGAGGTCCGATCACTAAGATGTGATCAAAGCAAGCTGTGGTCAAGGGTGTAGGACTATTTCACAATTTGATCACACAGCCTCAAGCGTTGCAGTCTGTTACTGTTCGAACAACTGATAGACTTGAGGTCGATAAGCACCATTGTCCTGGCCAAGCGGTTAAGCTGATGCACTAGAAATCCATTGGATACCCCGCTCCATGATTGAAATCTGCCACACCAGTTTTCCACCTCTGCTTTTAGCAGGCAGGCCAAATATCTTCATCTCTTAGGATGGTCTAGTGCAAGTCAACCTATTGATTGGCTGTATCATTAAGCATAGCTTCAGGTATTGACAGTAGAGATGTACTATTTATTACATAATGGGGATGTAGCTCAGTGGTAGAGCGCATGCTTCGCATGTATGAGGTCCCGGGTTCAATCCCCGGCATCTCCAAATTGTAGTGAAGGTGACGGGTGAATTATAATTGAATCCCATTTATAAGGTAGAAGTCAAAAATGATCCGATCACGAAACATTGCTGAATGTTACTGTGTGATGAATTTTTAAACAAAATGAGGTCACGCAATGCTTTACATACCAAAAATGTTGCAGAATGCTAATGTTTGAACAAGATAGAGAATTGAAACGTCGATACTGTGTGGTTACGGTGATGGACTAGAAATCCATTGGGGTCTCCCCGCGCAGGTTCGAATCCTGCCGTCAACGGTACAGGTTAATCAGTGTATGTTTAAGGGGCTGTTTAAAGGATCAACAGAAATATGTCATGGTACTGCAGACCTCTTTCGTTGTCTTCCCAATCAATTGCTGAAGCATTACTCCTGAACTGAGAGGGGTGCTGTGGCTTGGACTGTCATAGTGACTGTCTAGTTCACAGAAGAGGCAGTGTTCTAATCACATCAGTAAGTTGTATAATGTAAGTAACCTACTCAATTGGAATTCCTTTAGCCGCCAGTTCTGATAGCTTAACACATGATCGGGTCACGCTACATGAGACCTTTTTCATTGGTGTCTCAAGTAAACATTACCATAGGGGTGCTGTGGCTTAGCTGGTGAAAGTGCCTGTCTTGTAAACAGGAGACCCTGGGTTCAACTCCCAGCAGTACCTACACATATTGCAACAGCATCATCTGGTGTAGATGTGATAAAAGTGTTTCTTGCAGTTAAAAAAAACGGAATTGTCCTAACTGGCAATCTTGCTTGTGGTTGTAAGCTTGCAATCCATCAATGCAATAGACTTTCCATCAATGAAAACAGCGGCAGGCAAGCTAAATTCTCTATAAAATGTATGATACCCTAGTGCCAACTAATGACCTATTTGTCCCTTCTATCGTTAAGCAAAGCTTCAGGAATCGGTTTTACAGATGTACAATTGAAGTAACACAGGGGACTTCTCTCAACGGCAAAGCGTATGCTTCTCATGTAGAAGGCCTGAGGTTCAATGCCTGCCGTCTCCAAGATGTGATCAAAGCTAGCTTCAGTCAATTTGAAGATTATTTCAAAATTAGATCAAGCAAGGCTTAACCTACCCTAAGTGTTCCAGACTCTTCCTGTTCCAAAAAGCCAGAGAATTGGAACTATACAAGTGTGTTGTCGTGGCCGAGTGGTTAAGGCGATGGACTAGAAATCCATTGGGGTCTCCCCGCGCAGGTTCGAATCCTGCCGACAACGGTTATTTCTGATCACGAATTTTCATTCCCTTGGTCAGCCAACACATACACATGTTACGGTGAGACTGCATGAAATCAGTGCAAATATGTTAATCTAAGCATGTAGAAGGTGACATATTTAAAACCTGGTATTATCTGGACAGGCTCTTAGCATTCGATGTTTTTTGACAACATGTTCTCCAAACATAAAATGTAAATATTTCAAGGTCTGATAGATCTGAAGACTAGTGTTGTCAGGTCCAAGTGCTGAATGCCATGTACGAGAAAACCCTTGGTGTGTTCCGAAGCCGGTTTAAAATGTACATACTCTAGCAGTAAGGGGATGTAGCTCAGTGGTAGTGCGTATGCTTTGCATGTTTGAGGCCCCGGGTTCAATCCCCGGCATCTCCATTTGATTGCCCTAGAAAAGTCAGGTGAGTGCTATATTGATCAAATGAGGTCACGCAATGCTTAACCTACCAAAGATGTTGCCGAATGCTATTGTTCGAAACAAGTGAGAGAATTGAAACTGTGTTGTCGTCA
The DNA here is from genome assembly GCF_026213295.1 of Gadus chalcogrammus. NCBI lineage: Eukaryota > Metazoa > Chordata > Actinopteri > Gadiformes > Gadidae > Gadus > Gadus chalcogrammus. The sequence continues at coordinate 675,417 of NC_079412.1, read as the reverse complement.
ACGATACAGGTTAATCAGTGCGTGCGATTTCAAAAGCGCACGCTTATGTGTGCTTGTGCGCTCAAAAGCTAGTGTGCGCTAGTGTGCGCTTGTGCGCTCAAAAGCTAGTGTGCGCTCAAAAGCTAGTGCCGGTCATCACATTGATATGAGTACGGTACGTTTATGCATTAAGTGTTGACAGCCACCGAAGAGAAAAACATTGTTGCGTCACGACGAAGATTCAGGCCTGCCGACAAGCGTTGGCCAGTTCTGCTATCTGTACGCAGACTACTTCTCTAAGAAATGTATGATACCGTACTGCCAGTCAATAACCGATTTCCCCTCTTGTATCGTTAAGCAAACTTTCATGTATCGGTTCATCTCATTTTCTTCCGCTTATCCGGGGTCGGGTCGCGGGGGGAGCAGCTCAAGCAGGGGGCCCCAGACTTCCCTTTCCCGGGCCACATTGACCAACTCTGACGGGGGGATCCCGAGGCGTTCCCAGGCCAGTGTTGAGATATAATCTCTCCACCTAGTCCTGGGTCTTCCCCGAGGTCTCCTCCCCACTGGACGTGCCTGAAACACCTCCCAAGGAAGGCGCCCAGTGGGCATCCTTACCAGATGCCCGAACCACCTCAGCTGACTCCTTTCTAAGTAAAGGAGCAGCGGCTCTAATCCGAGTTCCTCACGGATGGCTGAGCTTCTCACCCTATCCCTAAGGGAGACGCCAACCACCCTTCTGAGAAAACTCATCTCGGCCACTTGTACCCGCGATCTCGTCCTTTCGGTCATCACCCAGCCCTCATGACCATAGGTGAGGATAGGAACGAAGATCGACCGGTAGATCGAGAGCTTTGCCTTGCGGCTCAGCTCTCTTTTCGTCACAACGGTGCGGTAAAGCGAACGCAATACCGCCCCCGCTGCTCCGATTCTCCGGCCAATCTCACGTTCCATAGTACCCTCACTCGCGAACAAGACCCCGAGGTACTTGAACTCCTTCACTTGGGCTAAGGACTCATTTCCTACCCGGAGTAAGCAATCCATCGGTTTCCTGCTAAGAGTCATGGCCTCAGATTTAGCGGTGCTGATCCTCATCCCAGCCGCTTCACACTCGGCCGCCAGCCGATCCAGTGAGTGCTGAAGGTCACAGGCCGATGATCCCATGAGGACCACATCATCCGCAAAAAGCAGTGACGAGATCCTCAGACCACCGAACTGCAACCCCTCCCCACCACGACTACGCCTCGATATCCTGTCCATGTATATCACAAACAGGATTGGTGACAAGGCGCAGCCCTGGCGGAGCCCAGCACCCACCGAGAACGAAACTGACTGGCTGCCGAGGACGCGAACACAGCTCTCGCTTTGGGAGTACAGGGATTGGATGGCCCTGAGGATAGACCCCTTTACCCCATACTCCCGCAGCACCTCCCACAGTTTCTCCTGGGGGACCCGGTCATACGCCTTCTCCAGATCCACAAAACACATGTAGACCGGATGGGCATACTCCCAGGCCCCCTCCAGGATCCTTGCGAGAGTGAAGAGCTGGTCCGTAGTTCCACGTCTGGGGCGAAAACCGCATTGTTCCTCTTCAATCTGAGGTTCGACGACCGGCCGAACCCTCCTTTCCAGTACCTTGGAGTAGACTTTACCAGGGAGGCTGAGAAGTGTGATACCCCGGTAATTGGCACACACTCTCTGGTCCCCCTTTTTGAACAGGGGAACCACCACCCCGGTTTGCCACTCCTTTGGCACTGTACCCGACTCCCACGCGATGTTGAATAGGCGTGTCAGCCATGACAGCCCCTCAACACCCAGAGCCTTTAGCATTTCTGGCTGGATCTCATCAATCCCTGGGGCTTTGCCACTGCGGAGATGTTTGACTACCTCAGTGACCTCCACCAGGGAAATTGACGACGAAACACCATCAACCTCGAGCTCTGCCTCCAACATAGAGGGCGTGTTATTCGGGTTCAGGAGTTCCTCAAAGTGTTCCTTCCAACGTCCGACGACCTCCTCAGTTGAGGTCAACAGAGTCCCCTCCTTACTGTACACAGCTTGGACGGTTCCCCGTTTCCCCCTCCTGAGGTGCCGGATAGTCTTCCAGAAACACTTTGGTGCCGACCGAAAGTCCTTCTCCATGGCCTCTCCGAACTTCTCCCACACCCGCTGCTTAGCCTCCGACACGGCAGCAGCTGCAGCCCTTCGGGCCTGTCGGTACCCTGCAACCGAGTCAGGAGTCCTCCAGGATATCATATCCCGGAAGGCCTCCTTCTTCAATCGGACGGCTTCCCTGACCACCGGTGTCCACCACGGTGTCCGAGGGTTACCGCCCCTTGAGGAGCCTAAGACCCTGAGGCCACAGCTAGCCACCGCAGCTTCAGCAATGGAGGCTTTGAACACAGCCCACTCCGGCTCAATGTCCCCAACCTCCACAGGAATGCTAGAAAAACTCCGCCGGAGGTGTGAGTTGAAGATACCTAGGACGGGGGCCTCCTCCAGACGTTCCCAGTTCACCCGCACTACGCGTTTGGGCTTACCAGGTCTATCCGGAAATTTCCCCCATTCCCTGATCCAACTCACAACCAGATGGTGGTCGGTTGACAGTTCCGCCCCTCTCTTTACCCGAGTGTCCAAAACATGCGGCCTCAGATCAGATGACACGATCACAAAATCGATCATTGATCTTCGGCCTAGGGTACTCTGGTACCAGGTACACTTATGAGCACCCTTATGTTCGAACATGGTGTTTGTTATGGATAATCCATGACTAGCACAGAAGTCCAATAACAAACGACCGTTCGGGTTTAGATCAGGGAGGCCGTTCCTCCCCACCACGCCTCTCCAGGTGTCTCCATCGTTGCCCACGTGGGCGTTGAAGTCACCCAGCAGAACTACGGAGTCCCCTACTGGAGCCCCATACAGGACTCCATTCAGGGTCTCCAAGAAGGCCGAGTACTCTGAACTGCTGTTTGGTGCATACGCACAAACAACAGTCAGAGTTTTCCCCCCTACAACCCTTAGGCGCAGGGAGGCGACCCTCTCGTCTACCGGGGTAAACTCCAACACCGCGGCGCTCAGCCGGGGATTTATGAGTATCCCCACACCCGCCCGGCGCCTCACGCCCTTGGCAACTCCGGAGAAGAATAGAGTCCAACCCTTATCCAGGAGTACGGTACCAGAGCTGAGACTGTGCGTGGAGGTAAGCCCCACCAGATCTAACTGATAGCTCTCCACCTCCCTCACAAGCTCCGGTTCCTTTCCCCACAGCGAGGTGACGTTCCACGTCCCCAGAGCTAGCTTCTGCCGCCCGGGTCTGGTCCGTCGAGACCCCTGACCTTCGCTGCCACCCATGTGGCTGCGCACCCGACCCCAACGGGTCTTCCCACAGGTGGTGGGCCCATGAGATGAAGAGAGGGGGGGTGCCACGTAGTTTGTTCGGGCTGTGCCCGACCGGGCTCCGTGGCAAACCCGGCCACCAGGCGCTCGCCATCGAGCCCTCCGTCTGGGCCTAGCTCCAGACGGGGGCCCCGGGCTTCCTCCGGGCCGGGTCACATCTCCTCTTTTTTCGATATTCATTGAGGATTTTTGAACCATTCTTAGTCTGGCCCCTCGCCTGAGACCACTCTGCCATGAGAGACCCTACCAGGAGCACAAGGCTCCAGACAACACAGCCCTCAGGTTCACAGGGACACGCAAACCTCTCCACCACGATAAGGTGACGGTTCCAGGAGAGGAGAGGTGCTGTGGCTTGGACTGTCATAGTGACTGTCTAGTTCACATGTATCGGTTGCCACATGTACAATTGAAGTAATCTGTTTTCGGCTCATCTGTAAAGCTTCTCATGTAGGAGTGCTGAGGTCCGATCACTAAGATGTGATCAAAGCAAGCTGTGGTCAAGGGTGTAGGACTATTTCACAATTTGATCACACAGCCTCAAGCGTTGCAGTCTGTTACTGTTCGAACAACTGATAGACTTGAGGTCGATAAGCACCATTGTCCTGGCCAAGCGGTTAAGCTGATGCACTAGAAATCCATTGGATACCCCGCTCCATGATTGAAATCTGCCACACCAGTTTTCCACCTCTGCTTTTAGCAGGCAGGCCAAATATCTTCATCTCTTAGGATGGTCTAGTGCAAGTCAACCTATTGATTGGCTGTATCATTAAGCATAGCTTCAGGTATTGACAGTAGAGATGTACTATTTATTACATAATGGGGATGTAGCTCAGTGGTAGAGCGCATGCTTCGCATGTATGTGGTCCCGGGTTCAATCCCCGGCATCTCCAAATTGTAGTGAAGGTGACGGGTGAAATATAAATGAATCCCTTTTATAAGGTAGAAGTAAAAAATGATCCGATCACGAAACATTGCTGAATGTTACTGTGTAATGAATTTTTAAACAAAATGAGGTCACGCAATGCTTTACATACCAAAAATGTTGCAGAATGCTAATGTTTGAACAAGATAGAGAATTGAAACGTCGATACTGTGTGGTTACGGTGATGGACTAGAAATCCATTGGGGTCTCCCCGCGCAGGTTCGAATCCTGCCGTCAACGGTACAGGTTAATCAGTGTATGTTTAAGGGGCTGTTTAAAGGATCAACAGAATTATGTCATGGTACTGCAGACCTCTTTCGTTGTCTTCCCAATCAATTGCTGAAGCATTACTCCTGAACTGAGAGGGGTGCTGTGGCTTGGACTGTCATAGTGACTGTCTAGTTCACAGAAGAGGCAGTGTTCTAATCACATCAGTAAGTTGTATAATGTAAGTAACCTACTCAATTGGAATTCCTTTAGCCGCCAGTTCTGATAGCTTAACACATGATCGGGTCACGCTACATGAGACCTTTTTCATTGGTGTCTCAAGTAAACATTACCATAGGGGTGCTGTGGCTTAGCTGGTGAAAGCGCCTGTCTTGTAAACAGGAGACCCTGGGTTCAACTCACAGCAGTACCTACACTTTTTGCAACAGCATCATCTGGTGTAGATGTGGTAAAAGTGTTTCTTGCAGTTAAAAAAAACGGAATTGTCCTAACTGGCAATCTTGCTTGTGGTTGTAAGCTTGCAATCCATCAATGCAATAGACTTTCCATCAATGAAAACAGCGGCAGGCAAGCTAAATTCTCTATAAAATGTATGATACCCTAGTGCCAACTAATGACCTATTTGTCCCTTCTATCGTTAAGCAAAGCTTCAGGAATCGGTTTTACAGATGTACAATTGAAGTAACACAGGGGACTTCTCTCAACGGCAAAGCGTATGCTTCTCATGTAGAAGGCCTGAGGTTCAATGCCTGCCGTCTCCAAGATGTGATCAAAGCTAGCTTCAGTCAATTTGAAGATTATTTCAAAATTAGATCAAGCAAGGCTTAACCTACCCTAAGTGTTCCAGACTCTTCCTGTTCCAAACAGCCAGAGAATTGGATCTATACAAGTGTGTTGTCGTGGCCGAGTGGTTAAGGCGATGGACTAGAAATCCTTTGGGGTCTCCCCGCGCAGGTTCGAATCCTGCCGACAACGGTTCATTCTGATTACGAATTTTCATTCCCTTGGTCAGCCAACACATACACATATTACGGTGAGACTGCATGAAATCAGTGCAAATATGTTAATCTAAGCATGTAGAAGGTGACATATTTAAAACCTGGTATTATCTGGACAGGCTCTTAGCATTCGATGTTTTTTGACAACATGTTCTCCAAACATAAAATGTAAATATTTCAAGGTCTGATAGATCTGAAGACTAGTGTTGTCAGGTCCAAGTGCTGAATCCCAAGTGCTGAAGCCGGTTTAAAATGTACATACTCTAGCAGTAAGGGGATGTAGCTCAGTGGTAGTGCGTATGCTTTGCATGTATGAGGCCCCGGGTTCAATCACCGGCATCGCCATTTGATTGCCCTAGAAAAGTTAGGTGAGTGCTATATTGATCAAATGAGGTCACGCAATGCTTAACCTACCAAAGATGTTGCCGAATGCTATTGTTCGAAACAAGTGAGAGAATTGATACTGTGTTGTCGTCAACGATACAGGTTAATCAGTGCGTGCGATTTCAAAAGCGCACGCTTTTGTGTGCTTGTGCGCTCAAAAGCTAGTGTGCGCTAGTGTGCGCTTGTGCGCTCAAAAGCTAGTGTGCGCTCAAAAGCTAGTGCCGGTCAACACATTGATATGAGTACGGTACGTTTATGCATTAAGTGTTGACAGCCACCGAAGAGAAAAACATTGTTGCGTCACGACGAAGATTCAGGCCTGCCGACAAGCGTTGGCCAGTTCTGCTATCTGTACGCAGACTACTTCTCTAAGAAATGTATGATACCGTACTGCCAGTCAATAACCGATTTCCCCTCTTGTATCGTTAAGCAAACTTTCATGTATCGGTTGCCACATGTACAATTGAAGTAATCTGTTTTCGGCTCATCTGTAAAGCTTCTCATGTAGGAGTGCTGAGGTCCGATCACTAAGATGTGATCAAAGCAAGCTGTGGTCAAGGGTGTAGGACTATTTCACAATTTGATCACACAGCCTCAAGCGTTGCAGTCTGTTACTGTTCGAACAACTGATAGACTTGAGGTCGATAAGCACCATTGTCCTGGCCAAGCGGTTAAGCTGATGCACTAGAAATCCATTGGATACCCCGCTCCATGATTGAAATCTGCCACACCAGTTTTCCACCTCTGCTTTTAGCAGGCAGGCCAAATATCTTCATCTCTTAGGATGGTCTAGTGCAAGTCAACCTATTGATTGGCTGTATCATTAAGCATAGCTTCAGGTATTGACAGTAGAGATGTACTATTTATTACATAATGGGGATGTAGCTCAGTGGTAGAGCACATGCTTCGCATGTATGAGGTCCCGGGTTCAATCCCCGGCATCTCCAAATTGTAGTGAAGGTGACGGGTGAATTATAAATGAATCCCTTTTATAAGGTAGAAGTCAAAAATGATCCGATCACGAAACATTGCTGAATGTTACTGTGTGATGAATTTTTAAACAAAATGAGGTCACGCAATGCTTTACATACCAAAAATGTTGCAGAATGCTAATGTTTGAACAAGATAGAGAATTGAAACGTCGATACTGTTTGGTTACGGTGATGGACTAGAAATCCATTGGGGTCTCCCCGCGCAGGTTCGAATCCTGCCGTCAACGGTACAGGTTAATCAGTGTATGTTTAAGGGGCTGTTTAAAGGATCAACAGAAATATGTCATGGTACTGCAGACCTCTTTCGTTGTCTTCCCAATCAATTGCTGAAGCATTACTCCTGAACTGAGAGGGGTGCTGTGGCTTGGACTGTCATAGTGACTGTCTAGTTCACAGAAGAGGCAGTGTTCTAATCACATCAGTAAGTTGTATAATGTAAGTAACCTACTCAATTGGAATTCCTTTAGCCGCCAGTTCTGATAGCTTAACACATGATCGGGTCACGCTACATGAGACCTTTTTCATTGGTGTCTCAAGTAAACATTACCATAGGGGTGCTGTGGCTTAGCTGGTGAAAGCGCCTGTATTGTAAACAGGAGACCCTGGGTTCAACTCCCAGCAGTACCTACACTTTTTGCAACAGCATCATCTGGTGTAGATGTGATAAAAGTGTTTCTTGCAGTTAAAAAAAACGGAATTGTCCTAACTGGCAATCTTGCTTGTGGTTGTAAGCTTGCAATCCATCAATGCAATAGACTTTCCATCAATGAAAACAGCGGCAGGCAAGCTAAATTCTCTATAAAATGTATGATACCCTAGTGCCAACTAATGACCTATTTGTCCCTTCTATCGTTAAGCAAAGCTTCAGGAATCGGTTTTACAGATGTACAATTGAAGTAACACAGGGGACTTCTCTCAACGGCAAAGCGTATGCTTCTCATGTAGAAGGCCTGAGGTTCAATGCCTGCCGTCTCCAAGATGTGATCAAAGCTAGCTGTAGTCAATTTGAAGATTATTTCAAAATTAGATCAAGCAAGGCTTAACCTACCCTAAGTGTTCCAGACTCTTCCTGTTCCAAAAAGCCAGAGAATTGGATCTATACAAGTGTGTTGTCGTGGCCGAGTGGTTAAGGCGATGGACTAGAAATCCATTGGGGTCTCCCCGCGCAGGTTCGAATCCTGCCGACAACGGTTCTTTCTGATTACGAATTTTCATTCCCTTGGTCAGCCAACACATACACATATTACGGTGAGACTGCATGAAATCAGTGCAAATATGTTCATCTAAGCATGTAGAAGGTGACATATTTAAAACCTGGTATTATCTGGACAGGCTCTTAGCATTCGATGTTTTTTGACAACATGTTCTCCAAACATAAAATGTAAATATTTCAAGGTCTGATAGATCTGAAGACTAGTGTTGTCAGGTCCAAGTGCTGAATCCCAAGTGCTGAAGCCGGTTTAAAATGTACATACTCTAGCAGTAAGGGGATGTAGCTCAGTGGTAGTGCGTATGCTTTGCATGTATGAGGCCCCGGGTTCAATCACCAGCATCGCCATTTGATTGCCCTAGAAAAGTCAGGTGAGTGCTATATTGATCAAATGAGGTCACGCAATGCTTAACCTACCAAAGATGTTGCCGAATGCTATTGTTCGAAACAAGTGAGAGAATTGAAACTGTGTTGTCGTCAACGATACAGGTTAATCAGTGCGTGCGATTTCAAAAGCGCACGCTTTTGTGTGCTTGTGCGCTCAAAAGCTAGTGTGCGCTAGTGTGCGCTTGTGCGCTCAAAAGCTAGTGTGCGCTCAAAAGCTAGTGCCGGTCAACACATTGATATGAGTACGGTACGTTTATGCATTAAGTGTTGACAGCCACCGAAGAGAAAAACATTGTTGCGTCACGACGAAGATTCAGGCCTGCCGACAAGCGTTGGCCAGTTCTGCTATCTGTACGCAGACTACTTCTCTAAGAAATGTATGATACCGTACTGCCAGTCAATAACCGATTTCCCCTCTTGTATCGTTAAGCAAACTTTCAAGTATCGGTTGCCACATGTACAATTGAAGTAATCTGTTTTCGGCTCATCTGTAAAGCTTCTCATGTAGGAGTGCTGAGGTCCGATCACTAAGATGTGATCAAAGCAAGCTGTGGTCAAGGGTGTAGGACTATTTCACAATTTGATCACACAGCCTCAAGCGTTGCAGTCTGTTACTGTTCGAACAACTGATAGACTTGAGGTCGATAAGCACCATTGTCCTGGCCAAGCGGTTAAGCTGATGCACTAGAAATCCATTGGATACCCCGCTCCATGATTGAAATCTGCCACACCAGTTTTCCACCTCTGCTTTTAGCAGGCAGGCCAAATATCTTCATCTCGTAGGATGGTCTAGTGCAAGTCAACCTATTGATTGGCTGTATCATTAAGCATAGCTTCAGGTATTGACAGTAGAGATGTACTATTTATTACATAATGGGGATGTAGCTCAGTGGTAGAGCGCATGCTTCGCATGTATGAGGTCCCGGGTTCAATCCCCGGCATCTCCAAATTGTAGTGAAGGTGACGGGTGAATTATAAATGAATCCCTTTTATAAGGTAGAAGTCAAAAATGATCCGATCACGAAACATTGGTGAATGTTACTGTGTGATGAATTTTTAAACAAAATGAGGTCACGCAATGCTTTACATACCAAAAATGTTGCAGAATGCTAATGTTTGAACAAGATAGAGAATTGAAACGTCGATACTGTGTGGTTACGGTGATGGACTAGAAATCCATTGGGGTCTCCCCGCGAAGGTTCGAATCCTGCCGTCAACGGTACAGGTTAATCAGTGTATGTTTAAGGGGCTGTTTAAAGGATCAACAGAAATATGTCATGGTACTGCAGACCTCTTTCGTTGTCTTCCCAATCAATTGCTGAAGCATTACTCCTGAACTGAGAGGGGTGCTGTGGCTTGGACTGTCATAGTGACTGTCTAGTTCACAGAAGAGGCAGTGTTCTAATCACATCAGTAAGTTGTATAATGTAAGTAACCTACTCAATTGGAATTCCTTTAGCCGCCAGTTCTGATAGCTTAACACATGATCGGGTCACGCTACATGAGACCTTTTTCATTGGTGTCTCAAGTAAACATTACCATAGGGGTGCTGTGGCTTAGCTGGTGAAAGCGCCTGTCTTGTAAACAGGAGACCCTGGGTTCAACTCCCAGCAGTACCTACACTTTTTGCAACAGCATCAACTGGTGTAGATGTGATAAAAGTGTTTCTTGCAGTTAAAAAAAACGGAATTGTCCTAACTGGCAATCTTGCTTGTGGTTGTAAGCTTGCAATCCATCAATGCAATAGACTTTCCATCAATGAAAACAGCGGCAGGCAAGCTAAATTCTCTATAAAATGTATGATACCCTAGTGCCAACTAATGACCTATTTGTCCCTTCTATCGTTAAGCAAAGCTTCAGGAATCGGTTTTACAGATGTACAATTGAAGTAACACAGGGGACTTCTCTCAACGGCAAAGCGTATGCTTCTCATGTAGAAGGCCTGAGGTTCAATGCCTGCCGTCTCCAAGATGTGATCAAAGCTAGCTTCAGTCAATTTGAAGATTATTTCAAAATTAGATCAAGCAAGGCTTAACCTACCCTAAGTGTTCCAGACTCTTCCTGTTCCAAAAAGCCAGAGAATTGGATCTATACAAGCGTGTTGTCGTGGCCGAGTGGTTAAGGCGATGGACTAGAAATCCATTGGGGTCTCCCCGCGCAGGTTCGAATCCTGCCGACAACGGTTATTTCTGATTACGAATTTTCATTCCCTTGGTCAGCCAACACATATTACGGTGAGACTGCATGAAATCAGTGCAAATATGTTAATCTAAGCATGTAGAAGGTGACATATTTAAAACCTGGCATTATCTGGACAGGCTCTTAGCATTCGATGTTTTTTGACAACATGTTCTCCAAACATAAAATGTAAATATTTCAAGGTCTGATAGATCTGAAGACTAGTGTTGTCAGGTCCAAGTGCTGAATCCCAAGTGCTGAAGCCGGTTTAAAATGTACATACTCTAGCAGTAAGGGGATGTAGCTCAGTGGTAGTGCGTATGCTTTGCATGTATGAGGCCCCGGGTTCAATCACCGGCAACGCCATTTGATTGCCCTAGAAAAGTCAGGTGAGTGCTATATTGATCAAATGAGGTCACGCAATGCTTAACCTACCAAAGATGTTGCCGAATGCTATTGTTCGAAACAAGTGAGAGAATTGAAACTGTGTTGTCGTCAACGATACAGGTTAATCAGTGCGTGCGATTTCAAAAGCGCACGCTTTTGTGCGCTTGTGCGCTCAAAAGCTAGTGTGCGCTAGTGTGCGCTTGTGCGCTCAAAAGCTAGTGTGCGCTCAAAAGCTAGTGCCGGTCAACACATTGATATGAGTACGGTACGTTTATGCATTAAGTGTTGACAGCCACCGAAGAGAAAAACATTGTTGCGTCACGACGAAGATTCAGGCCTGCCGACAAGCGTTGGCCAGTTCTGCTATCTGTACGCAGACTACTTCTCTAAGAAATGTATGATACCGTACTGCCAGTCAATAACCGATTTCCCCTCTTGTATCGTTAAGCAAACTTTCATGTATCGGTTGCCACATGTACAATTGAAGTAATCTGTTTTCGGCTCATCTGTAAAGCTTCTCATGTAGGAGTGCTGAGGTCCGATCACTAAGATGTGATCAAAGCAAGCTGTGGTCAAGGGTGTAGGACTATTTCACAATTTGATCACACAGCCTCAAGCGTTGCAGTCTGTTACTGTTCGAACAACTGATAGACTTGAGGTCGATAAGCACCATTGTCCTGGCCAAGCGGTTAAGCTGATGCACTAGAAATCCATTGGATACCCCGCTCCATGATTGAAATCTGCCACACCAGTTTTCCACCTCTGCTTTTAGCAGGCAGGCCAAATATCTTCATCTCTTAGGATGGTCTAGTGCAAGTCAACCTATTGATTGGCTGTATCATTAAGCATAGCTTCAGGTATTGACAGTAGAGATGTACTATTTATTACATAATGGGGATGTAGCTCAGTGGTAGAGCGCATGCTTCGCATGTATGAGGTCCCGGGTTCAATCCCCGGCATCTCCAAATTGTAGTGAAGGTGACGGGTGAATTATAAATGAATCCCATTTATAAGGTAGAAGTCAAAAATGATCCGATCACGAAACATTGCTGAATGTTACTGTGTGATGAATTTTTAAACAAAATGAGGTCACGCAATGCTTTACATACCAAAAATGTTGCAGAATGCTAATGTTTGAACAAGATAGAGATTTGAAACGTCGATACTGTGTGGTTACGGTGATGGACTAGAAATCCATTGGGGTCTCCCCGCGCAGGTTCGAATCCTGCCGTCAACGGTACAGGTTAATCAGTGTATGTTTAAGGGGCTGTTTAAAGGATCAACAGAAATATGTCATGGTACTGCAGACCTCTTTCGTTGTCTTCCCAATCAATTGCTGAAGCATTACTCCTGAACTGAGAGGGGTGCTGTGGCTTGGACTGTCATAGTGACTGTCTAGTTCACAGAAGAGGCAGTGTTCTAATCACATCAGTAAGTTGTATAATGTAAGTAACCTACTCAATTGGAATTCCTTTAGCCGCCAGTTCTGATAGCTTAACACATGATCGGGTCACGCTACATGAGACCTTTTTCATTGGTGTCTCAAGTAAACATTACCGTAGGGGTGCTGTGGCTTAGCTGGTGAAAGCGCCTGTCTTGTAAACAGGAGACCCTGGGTTCAACTCCCAGCAGTACCTACACTTTTTGCAACAGCATCAACTGGTGTAGATGTGATAAAAGTGTTTCTTGCAGTTAAAAAAAACGGAATTGTCCTAACTGGCAATCTTGCTTGTGGTTGTAAGCTTGCAATCCATCAATGCAATAGACTTTCCATCAATGAAAACAGCGGCAGGCAAGCTAAATTCTCTATAAAATGTATGATACCCTAGTGCCAACTAATGACCTATTTGTCCCTTCTATCGTTAAGCAAAGCTTCAGGAATCGGTTTTACAGATGTACAATTGAAGTAACACAGGGGACTTCTCTCAACGGCAAAGCGTATGCTTCTCATGTAGAAGGCCTGAGGTTCAATGCCTGCCGTCTCCAAGATGTGATCAAAGCTAGCTTCAGTCAATTTGAAGATTATTTCAAAATTAGATCAAGCAAGGCTTAACCTACCCCAAGTGTTCCAGACTCTTCCTGTTCCAAAAAGCCAGAGAATTGGATCTATACAAGTGTGTTGTCGTGGCCGTACCTGCGGGTTTTCGGACTGCCTCCGAGGTCCGAACACATTACAAAAGGTCCGAACAAATCCGAACGAGGTCCTAACATGCTCCTAACCAGGTCCGAACATATTCCTTCAGAGATCAAAGAGTTTCGAATGAGATCCGAACACAGTTCCGAACAGTATAGGTCACGTGACGCGGGAGGGGCGGGAATATACGATGAACATCGCGTTAGAGTCGCAGCCATTTTTTCCACCGCTTGCGGGAGATAAAACATCGGTAGAAAGGTAATAACGTATTTATTTGTCGTATAAACGAAATAGTTGTGCCAAGTTTCATCCCCTCCGGTAATGGAGTCTTGTTATGTGCTTGAACAGCGCAAACAGGTGTATGAAACAAGTTTAATTGTGCCAAGTTTAATTATTAACAATAATGATCCTTGCCAAGTTTCATCCCCTCCGGTAATGGAGTCTTGTTATGTGCTTGAACAGCGCAAACAGGTGTATGAAACAAGTTTAATTGTGCCAAGTTTAATTATTAACAATAATGATCCTTTAGTTTGCCTGCTTTTATTTTGTGAAGCACTTTGTGCTACAATGTCTTCGTATGAAAATATTGATTGATTGAATAATACAAATAATGATGATAACATTAATATTATTAGAACTTTATTTGTATAGTAATAAAACAGTAATGCAAAACATACCTACCCACCTACAAACATACATATATAAATACATACACATGTATCATTTCTACCAATCTGTCTGTCTGTACACACACATAGCCTAGCTCGACATTAACCTGTTTTACATTTGATGTTTGCAGATGAAGGAAGCAAAGCCTGATTCCTATTGGAGGGATGTATGCCTCAAGTATGCTCGGGGCCAATTCCATTTTACCACAGGCAAACGGCCAGGGGCCAAAAAATGGAAAAAGGCCTTAGAAAAAATAGATGCTTGCCCGCTGCAGAAGCAAATTAACACCAAGGATCTGTTTGGGAGAAGCCTTAAGTGCTCCTGTGGGTTCCACAAGGTAGGTGAAATTATTTACTAATTGATTGTTTGCTGGTTTGTTTGTTTGTTTTTTCCTCTGGTGGGCTTCAGTGATTTTGCAGTAATGCCTCTGATGTTTTCAAAGCCTGTTTGCTTTTTATTGATTTTCTTTTAACATGTCAGAATAAACACTATTCAATGCATCGTTCTATTTTGTGGATTTATTTATTGAACAATATGTATCTGTACCTTTCTGGAGAAAACTAGTATAGTAGTGTAGGATTCTTAGTTGCATGTAGCATAGCATGGCCCTCTTTTTGTAACCCCCCCCCCCCAGCCAGCAGATCTGTCATCAGGCGCTGCTGGGTCTAGTGAGGCAGGAGGAGTTAAGACGGACGAGGCAGGGAGCACGGACGTAGGGAGAGGAGAGACAGAGGCAGCGAGAGGAGGCACAGAGGCAGCGAGAGGAGGCACAGAGGCAGCGAGAGGAGGAGAGACAGAGGCAGCGAGAGGAGGAGAGACAGAGGCAGCGAGAGGAGGAGAGACAGAGGCAGCGAGAGGAGGAGAGACAGAGGCAGCGAGAGGAGGAGAGACAGAGGCAGCGAGAGGAGGAGACACAGAGGCAGGGGCAGTCAACGCAGAGGCAGGGAGAGGAGACGCAGAAGCAGGAGAGGGAGTGCAGTGCTGCCTGTGCAACCTGCATGTGGAGGGAGACCGGTTCACCCAGCACCTGTCGGACCACCACACGGAGGAGCAGTGTGATACCTGTGGGGCCAAGGTGCAGGGTGCTGTTGGTCTTTTGAACCACATCGAAGTGGTTCACTATGCCTTCAGGGTACCATCAAAGCCGTCTCTGCCCCCTTCTTCATCCTGCTCTGCCGCGCCACACCACACGGCAGCTCCACCACCTGCAGCACACTTCAGGGTACCATCAAAGCCGTCTCTGCCCCCTTCTTCACCCTGCTCTGCCGCGCCACACCACACGGCAGCTCCACCACCTGCAGCACACTTCAGGGTACCATCAGAGCCGTCTCTGCCCCCTTCTTCATCCTACTCTGCCGCGCCACACCACACGGCAGCTCCACCACCTGCAGCACACTTCAGGGTACCATCAGAGCCGTCTCTGCCCCCTTCTTCATCCTACTCTGCCGCGCCACACCACACGGCAGCTCCACCACCTGCAGCACACTTCAGGGTACCATCAGAGCCGTCTCTGCCCCCTTCTTCATCCTGCTCTGCCGCGCCACACCACACGGCAGCTCCACCACCTGCAGCACAGAGGGTCAACTGGAAAGGTTTCCTGCCTGACCAGTTCAGAAGGGTGATCCAGGAAGCCGATCAGGTCTGGGTTTCCAAATGCTTGTATGAGCCTACAGGCCAACTCAAGCAAAAGATCCAGGCCTGCTGGTTTCACCCTCCACTGGAGCCCAAACCATCCCCTCCTGAGCCTGGCTGGTACTTCCGGCAGAGGCTGTTTATCTGGGCACCGATGAGGATGTGGGGGATCCCCTCAAAGTGCCCCCAGTGTTCCTCAAAGATGAACAGCTCCGGGATTTACCGGAAGGTAAGGGAGGTGATCGACGTGGATAGCCGCTATTATCTTGTGGGAGCGGACTATCCACGTTGCTGCAGGTGCTCGCAGCCGGTCTGCCCATGGAGCTGCGACATGCTCTCGCAGCTGGATGTGGCACACAGGAGCCTGTTTCCCGCTGTCCTCACAACACAGCTGGCTCTGGATAGGAAAGTGATGACCTTCCTGAAGCCGAGGACCAGCGGGAACAGTTCCTCCTACCTCCAGTCTGCCATAGCGGAAGGTCACAGCGAGGAGTGGGCCCGGCAGACCATCCGCTACCTGGCTGACTGCGAGCTGCACAAAAAGATGGCTACATTTGTCCTCTCTGCAGCCATATACCCTCCTCCACCACCCTTCAGGCCCCTTCCACTCGCCCAGTGGTTTGAGACAGTCCACTCCAACGACATCCTCAGCCACGTGGAGGAGATGAAGGGTGTGATCACTTCAACCTATGGGAGAATCCTGAAAATGGACTCCACAAAGAAGGTGAGGGTTTCAACAGTAGAAAAATATACAAAATTGTATAATTACAACCAAACAGGAAATTGGTTTACTTCATAGTGCTTGTGTTTGTTTTACAGGTCACCAAGAAGCTGGCTGGTGCAATCGGGGACAGTGCCGCCTGGATGTCGAACATCGGCAACGAGTTTGGCCAGGTGTTGAACTCTGTGCTGACGGCGGGTGAAGGTGCAGGGTTAGAGGAGTTGTGCCAGGGCGTCGTCACCCGGTATAGGAATGCGGGCCAACCTGAACCTGAGGCCATCTATGTTGATCGGGACTGCTGCAGCCAGTCAGGTGTGTGAAAATTGCTCTCTCACTCACACACAGACACACAGACACACACACACACACACACACACACACACACACACACACACACACACACACACACACACACACACACACACACACACACACACACACACACTTACTCACTCACTAACACACACACAGACACACTGTTGGTAGCATTTGTATTAAATGTATTTATTTAATACCAATGCTACTTTGGGGAGAAGTGTCAGGCAATTGGGAGTAACCACACAAAGGTGTTGTGGTCTATGGTATTAAGAATGGTTGTTTTTCACAGGTGTGTCTGCAGTGGCGAAACTCTTTCGCCCATGGAGGTCTGCAGTGCGCCTGGATAGCTTCCATTTTATGAGGCGCTTTAACTGCGGCCTCACAACCGAACACCACCCTCTCTATGGCACCTTTTGTGCCAAGCTTTCCGCCTGCATTTTTCTCTGGGACCAGGAGGATGTGCAACGCCTGAAGGAGGCCAAGAGAGCGGAGTGGAAGAGCAGCCACAGCGGACATACTCCCACTGACGACCAGCTCATGGCCACCATCAGCTCAGCTGAAATTAAGAGGCACTGCAGGAGGAGGACGCGTGGAGTGGAGGAGATGCGGAGCAGTATTTCAGGGCTCCTGGAATCTGTGTGGGAGCTCACAGACACCACAGGGCTGCGTCTGGTGAGCCATGACAGCATGCGCCACGTGTGGGAAGTTCAGCAGAAGCACCTGGAGTGCCTCCAAGACCCTGCAGGTGTTGCACTCTACACAAAGGTGGGGACACTCCAGAAGGGCGGCAAGGAGCTGGACATCCTTAGGTGTGGTAGGGGGTCCTCCTCCCTGGAGAGTTTCCACCGGCACCAGTGTGCTTTCATTCCAGGTACATTTGCATGTGTTGTGATTATTCAAAATAGCACAATTACCACTGACGGGTATTCATATGTATTCACTTTACAATAAGGGTTGACTGGACAGAGTGTTTTGTTTCTTAGGCTGGCGGTGCAATGCTTTGCACATGCAAATGTACATGCTGGAGGGTATATCAAGGTGGAACATGGGCCGGGCCAAGGAGGCAGTAGATGTGGAGGGGGCCTCCACCCTAAGAAGCTTCGATGTTCGGTTGATGTCCCACCTTAACAACCTAAGCCAGCGTGTGCATGGTTGTGCTCTGGTGCCAGAGTTCACCCTTCCTGGGAAACCTACTGGTAAGAGAGATCTCAGAGCAACACTGGTTGCCCGGAGTATTACATCCCCTCCTCTTTTTCTTAGGCACCCCCCTACCCAGAGGACATGCATTTCTTGAGTGCAAAGATTGTGCTATTCATGTAGGAGATGGATGTATGTACAGTATGTATGTCCTTTCTTTATCTTTGTGTCTATGCTGGTTACAGGCGAACGCATAGCCGTGGAATATTTATTGGAGCAGACCAATAGAGGCGACCTGCTGGCTCCATCACAGGCCTCCATCTCAGAAATCCCCTTGCCGGTGCTGGAGGAGGAGGAGGAGGAGGAGGAGGAGGATGATGCCATCAGCATGCCTGCCATCAGCGTGCCTGCCATCAGCGTGCCTGCCATCAGCGTGCCTGCCATCAGCATGCCTGCCATCAGCATGCCTGCCTCTGTCACAGAGGTCAATAACATACAATAAGATAAATGAATGTAAAATTAGCATTGCTCACATATTAGAAACAAGAGTGTACATTTATTTGCTTCTTTTTTCTTTTTCTCTCTTATCACTTTTCAGACCAGCCAATGTGATTCGAGGGGCGTTCCGGGGTGGGACGCAGTAGATGCCCTTGCTGCCTACCTACTCGGATTAAACCGCACCATCACGGCCTTGTCAGCCAAGGAGGAGGCGGACATAGTTCGCCTGTACGCGGCTTTACATGCGATGGATCGGAAACCTTCAAGGTACAAAATAGTAATTATTATTATTATTACACCAAAATTAAACATACATTCCATGGAATGAATTAAGCATATGGATGTCTCTTTCACCGTTCAGGTACAGCCAGAAGGCAAAGAAGAAGTCGCATGCGTCAGGAGGACCATGGAGAGCGCCGAGGAAGCCGAGTGGCTCTGCTCCTGGACAGCAGGCGGCAGAGAGGTGCTTGACCACAATTTGATATCATTTTATGAAATGTATTTATTATGTGTAGATTATTTTATTGAAATCCCTGTTGACATTGTCACTTGGTTCTTCATGACTTTATATCCTTGTTCACAGTACATATCATATCATCCTTCTCTCCCACAGGCTGTACATGACTCATGGCCAAGCAGCCCAGGACCCCGAAGTTCACAGGGTCTGTGAGTGTGTCTGCCTCAGACTCTTAAAAGAGTTTGAGCAGTCACGCAACAGGCCAAAGGACACAAAGGGGAAAACAATGCCCATCCCTCAGTCCATCGTAAGCGTGTACAGCCACATCAAACAGCTGCTTGAGGACAGCAGGGTTGTCTGTGATGACACAGACCTGGTTCTGGTGCCAGTAAACAACACCACAGTCTCTTCATGGTATGTGCTATTTCATTTACCTTTCCCATACACTCAAGACAGTTTATAAAGATTTAACCTCAAGGAAAACCTCCACCTGCATGCTCGTTAGAAAATATGTAATAACCTTAGGGAGGGAGGATAGGCTTACATAAAATAATGAATGTTTGTGTTGTAGGCTGCTTAGGAGGGATAAAAGGAAGGACAGGGACATGCTGCTGCAAGGCACTGTACTGCCCAAACAGGTGCACCTGGCAGAGGAGCCTCTCCCTGCTCTGAACACCCTTCCGGCTGCCCCTGTGCAACATGCACATGGGGCAATGACATTTGAGGAGCCGGAAAATCACGAGGGGGAAGCTTTCCCCCGCCAGCGCACTCTAGCGGCGAACAAGCCTCCGCCATCTCCACCTCCCCAGTTCCCTCCACAATTTGGGCCACTTCCTCCATTTCCTCATCTTCCCCCATATCCGCACTTTCCATTTCCATATCCTCATGCACCTCCACTTCCTCATGCTCCTCCATTTTACATTTCTACTCCATATCCTCATGCTCCTCCATATGCTCCTCCATATCCTCATGCTCCTCCATATGCTCCTCCATATCCTCATGCTCCTCCATTTCATGCTCCTCCACTTCCTCAAGCTCCTCCGTTTCCTAATTCCCTATCTCCTGATGCTCCTCCATCCCAGCCAAGGGCACGCGCCTGGAGGCTCAATAAAGCTGCCCAGGAGGATGAGGAGCTTACGTCAAGGGGGGATCCGGCACGGAAGAGGCTGAGAAAAGAGAACTACCACTATACCTGCAAGGGGTGCGGCCAGGCCAAAAATAAAGTCACTGGACACACCCAGCTGAAGGGGCGGTGGTATTGTCCTGCCTCAGGAATGACCCTGGAAGAGTGGAGGAATAGTGTGTAGTTGCTGTCTTTCTGTCTGTCTGTCTCTTTGTTGTTCCTCTCTGTCTCTCTGTCTGTCTCTCTGTTGTTCGTCTCTGTCGTTAAAATAAAGTTTAATAATTGTATTTGAGCCAAGAACAGCCTTCACGTCTTTATTTAATTTCCTCTTGAATACCAGGACAGTGAGTGTCATCCATAATTGAATGTGATTGTTAAAACTAAAGCCAGTCAGAATCAGAATAAGCTTTATTGCCAGGAAGGTTTGCATCAACCAGGAATTATTTGTGGGTAAGTTGGTGCGGAACATGTAATTGCACAACAAACAGTCAACATAAGATAAATAAGACATATAGTATAACCATATATAAAAAGAAAGAATGTGCAGAAAGTGTATGTGCAATGTGTAAAGATAATTGTGTGTTACTGTAACACAAGGGCTTTTATGTTAATTAAGTGTGTAGTGGAGTTAGAGTCCGTGTGTGTATCTGGGAGGGGGGGGGGGACACGTGACTCGAGAACAAGCGAAGATGCAAGCGATATCGCCAGAGCCCAGGTTCGAATCCTGCAAAAGACATGAAAATTAAAGTGATGATACTGTGTGTAAACAATGTTGAAAAGATAAGAGAGGTGATAAAAAATGATATAGTGCACGTTTTCCTCCTTTTTTCTCCTTTTCTTTTTCTCTCTTTCCCCCCTCTTTCCTCTCTCTTTTTTTCTTTTCCCCCGGCCGGGCAGTCCCTTTTGCCCCTTTTTTGGCCGAGTGGTTAAGGCGATGGACTAGAAATCCATTGGGGTACCCCGCGCAGGTTCGAAAACTGCCGACAACGGTTCTATCTGATTACAAGTTTTCATTCCCTTGGTCAGCCAATATATACACTTCTAGACTCATAGACTTCATGAAATCAGTGCAAATATGTTAATCTAACCATGTAGAAGGCGCCATATTTAAAACCTGGCATTATCTGGACAGGCTCTTAGCATTCAATGTTTTTTGAGAACATGTTCTCCAAACATAAAATGTAAATATTTCAAGGTCTGATAGATCTGAAGACTAGTGTTGTCAGGTCCAAGTGCTGAATGCCATGTACGAGAAAACCCTTGGTGTGTTCCGAAGCCGCTTTAAAATTGTACATTCTCGAGCAGTAAGGGGTTGTAGCTCAGTGGTAGTGCGCATGCTATGCATGTATGAGGCCCCGGGTTCAATCCCCGGCATCTCCATTTGATTGCCCTAGAAAAGTCAGGTGAGTGCTATTTTGATCAAATGAGGTCACGCAATGCTTAACCTACCAAAGATGTTGCCGAATGCTAATGTTCAAAACAAGTGAGAGAATTGAAACTGTGTTGTCGTCAACGATACAGGTTAATCAGTGTGTGCGATTTCAAAAGCCCACGCTTTTGTGCGCTCAAAAGCTAGTGTGCGCTCAAAAGCTAGTGCCGGTCAACACATTGATATGAGTACGGTACGTTTATGCACTTAGTGTTGACAGCCACAGAAGAGAAAAACATTGTTGTGTCACGACGAAGATTCAGGCCTGCCGACAAGCGTTGGCCAGTTCTGCTATCTGTACGCAGACTACTTCTCTAAGAAATGTATGATACCGTACTGCCAGTCAATAACCGATTTCCCCTCTTGTATCGTTAAGCAAACTTTCATGTATCGGTTGCCACATGTACAATTGAAGTAATCTGTTTTCGGCTCATCTGTAAAGCTTCCCATGTAGGAGTGCTGAGGTCCGATCACTAAGATGTGATCAAAGCAAGCTGTGGTCAAGGGTGTAGGACTATTTCACAATTTGATCACACAGCCTCAAGCGTTTCAGTCTGTTACTGTTCGAACAACTGATAGACTTGAGGTCGATAAGCACCATTGTCCTGGCCAAGCGGTTAAGCTGATGCACTAGAAATCCATTGGATCCCCCGCTCCATGATTGAAATCTACCACACCAGTTTACCACCTCTGCTTTTAGCAGGCAGGCCAAATATCTTCATCTCTTAGGATGGCCTAGTGCAAGTCAACCTATTTATTGGCTGTATCATTAAGCAAAGCTTCAGGTATTGAGAGTAGAGATGTAGTAATTATTACAAAAAGGGGTTGTAGCTCAGTGGTAGAGCGCATGCTTCGCTTGTATGAGGTCCCGGGTTCAATCCCCGGCATCTCCAAATTGTAGTGTAGGTGACGCGTTGAATATGGATGAATCCCATTTAAAAGGTAGAATTCAAAAATGATCCGATCACGAAACATTGCTGAATGTTACTGTGTAATGAATGTCTAAACAAAATGAGGTCACGCAATGCTGTACCTACCAAAAATGTTGCAGAATGCTAATGTTTGAACAAGATAGAGAATTGAACTGTCGAAACTGTGTGGTTAAGGTGATGGACTAGAAATCCATTGGGGTCTCCCCGCGCAGGTTCGAATCCTGCCGTCAACGGTACAGGTTAATCAGTGTATGTTTAAGGGACTGTTTAAAGGATCAACAGAAATATGTCATGGTACTGCAGACCTCTTTCGTTGTCTTCCCAATCATTTGCTGAAGCATTTCTCCTGAACCGAGAGGGGTGCTGTGGCTGGGACTGTCATAGTGACTGTCTAGTTCACAGAAGAGGCAGTGTTCTAATCACATCAGTAAGTTGTATAATGTAAGTAACCTACTCAATTGGAATTCCTTTAGCCGCCAGTTCTGATAGCTTAACTCATGATCGGGTCACGCTACATGAGACCTTTTTCATTGGTGTCTCAAGTAATCATTACAATAGGGGTACTGTGGCTTAGCTGGTGAAAGCGCCTGTCTTGTAAACAGGAGACCCTGGGTTCAACTCCCGGCAGTACCTACACTATTTGCAACAGCATCATCTGGTGTAGATGTGATAAAAGTGTTTCTTGCAGTTAAAAAAAACGGAATTGTCCTAACTGGCAATCTTGCTTGTGGTTGTAAACTTGCAATCCATCAATGCAATAGACTTTCCACCAATGACAACGGCGGCAGGCAAGCCAAATCCTCAATAAAATGTATTATACCCTAGTGCCAACTGATGACCTATTTGTCCCTTCTATCGTTAAGCAAAGCTTCAGGAATCGGTTTTACAGATGTACAATTGAAGTAACACAGACCCCGTTGGGGGACAGTAGTGCACACATCTCGCAGCTTTTGAGCCATCTTGGACAGGGTTGCTGAGCTTCCAGAAATGTCATCATTGATCATGTCCACTTGACGTAGACGCAGGCCTTGTGCAAGTCTGATAGAACAAGGCAAATAATCATTGTACCACAGTTCATTTGATCTTTTTGGTTTGATACACAAAGTTTGCATCTACTCCACCCCAGGATATGAAAATTGTCGACTACTTTGTAGACAAAAACAGCAATAATGATGGGAAATATGTTTTGTGGTATTTTCTACAGAGCTCTGTCTGAAGGATATTGGTAAAATCCTATTTCTAATACTAATTGCCAGAGCCTATAGATTGAGAGTGCCAATTGCCATTGAGCTTCAAGAGGCAGGGTCAGACAGTCATGTAACTCCACCAGGCCTAATGCTGACCAACACAGCAACCCCTCTTGCAAAGTTATCTCAGTTATGCGGACACGACGATACGCGAACACATGAACCCAACCTTGTCACCCATAAACACCCATGTCCCATCGCTTTGCAAACGGACACGCTGGGGTTGATAAGTTACCAGGCTATTGTAAGTACTACAGAGTGATAACAAAGACGTGAATCAGGCAATAAATCCACCATCCTTGACAGCGGTCAAGTTCAGTGTGCGGAGTGGACCAATTGCGAACTACTGCAGCTGCTCTAACACCAAAATAATCGGAATAAGTGTATACATGTCGATTATAGCGGACTACACCACCTCTTCTGTAGCCGAATAGAATTATATTCCGAACAGATAATTGTATTACGATTGAGGCATATATATGATCCTTTTCTATTCCGATTGAGCTGTTCTTCCACATCTATGCGGATCAGATGTGTCCATGTAAACGCGGCTGCCAGTGATCACCACACACACGCACACACACACACACACACACACACACACACACACACACACACACTTTGACTCCGAACTTCATTATTCAAATATCAAAAAATAAATCAAAATTAAACGAATATTAGGCAGCCCTTGATATTCAAACCTGTTATGGGCAGGCCAAGAGGGAGAGACGTTGGAGAACCCGACGCAGTCCAATCAAAATATTGTAATGACCACGGAAGAGGCAGTGAATGAAGTATTGATTAGACAGCGATTTATTAGATACCTAATAAACCGTTGGAACATGCAGGACCGGTAACCATAGCAACGCCGGTAAACAAACCCCGCGAAGCCCAATCCAGGTCTTACTGAAGGAATTTAATGGTCAAAATATTATTTAAAAATATTATTAATGAATATATTCAAAAATTAATATTAATAAACAAACTAACTTCGAATACGATTTTTGGGCAAAAGTCAAAGCCCTAACACACACACAGTTTACTTAATTTACTGTTTGGAATACTTACAATGATCCAGCATGAACTGTGATCCATAGTACCGCGATATGACATGGCTGTCGTTGTCGTCCGTGATCCAGTACCTCACATGGATATCCATCTGTTTGCTTTTAGTGGTTTTGTTCATACTCTCATCAAACATGAGGACGTACTGTTTATCGTTTACGCTGCGTGCCAGCTCTCTTTTTATGAAAGATGCGATGCCGTATTTGGCAAGATAGGCTGTTTTGTTTTCACCACAGGTGAACGACTTCTCAAACATAGCAGCTAAGACGCTACTAATGGCCTTGTTCGATTTGAAGGAATTATGTCTGCTCGACGTGTGGAGAACCCACAATATCTCCGTTTTCTGGGTTTCTGGTGGCGACACAAAGCTGGTTAACGCTGTCTGATGTGAAGTACTAGCCACGGATGCTGAACTTTTCGGTCCACTCCACTTCTTTCAAATAATACGGGCATCGTGTAATCCCGCTAGCTGCTGCGGAGTATCGGATATGTTTCTGCGACCTCATGTGGGACTCAAGAGCTTTTGCTCCCATGGTCCCTAGTATGAATGACTTTCGGCATAAACGAAACCTTGCCTCGTAGTCACCTGCCTTATCCAACCACCCCCGAAACTTATCCTCCTCAAACCATTTCTCATTGAATTTGCACCGTCCCATCCTGAAAGTAGCGCAAGTTGGCCTTATGATGTCAACTGTCACTAGCTAAAAGTAGCGCCAGCCAGTTAGCCTACTGATGACTGATGTCAACGTTAACGTAATGTAAAACTCCTGAAAAGGCCGTAATAAAATGAATCACTATGTGATTTGTTGTTTGCGACAATTTCCCCTATACATTAAACAACCCTCTGCAAAATGTAATACCTAGAGAAAATTTACAGTAAATTTAAGACAATTTGTGGCCTTAATTTCACACAAAAAAAAGTAAGACTTCATAAGGCTTTTTAAGGACCCACGGGAACCATGAGGGATTTCGGCGGAACTCTGGAAAAATACGTTTTCAAGATGTTAATGTGACACACTCGAGTTTTACGCCTTCGTTCGGGAGTGCTAATGACGTAGTCGTGTCGCTGAGACGATCGCAGTCTGGACCGGACTGCGATCGGTCGTAATGACGCTTTATGGTGGACTGGATGATAGAAAGACACTCTCTTGCCAGGGTGTTGGCCTGATGCAGTCGCTCACGGAAATGGCTGACTTAATTTAATACGTTCTTTTCGGGCGAAGAGTCATGCGACAGAAATGTCCCCTGTAACGACTTTAGAGGTCCGCGGGGCATGTGACCAAAAACGAGCTCTGCCGGACTGAATCCTAGGGATTCCTGGACGGCTTCACTGGCCGCAAACAACACAAAGGGGATTCCCTCGTCCCAACCTTTATCTGCTTTCAGGCAGTATTTGCAGAGCATTGACTTCAGGCCCAGGGTCTGATGCCACCGTTCTAGCTCACATTGAGACTCCGGGAAACGCGCTGGAAACGGCATGATGTACATTCAAGGTTTTGAGAACCTGCTTAAAAAGTTTAGACTGGAAATTTGTGCCCTGGTCAGTTTGGAGCACACGGGGAAGACCAAACGTGGAAAAAAGACTTCGTTAACGCCTTCACTACGGAACAGGCGGGAATCGTACGCAGTGGGACAGCTTCGGGGAACCGAGTGGCAGCGCACATGATGGTGAGTAAATGCTGATTTCCACTTTTAGTCCGGGGTAAGGGACCAACACAATCAACTATTACCCGCTCGAACGGCTCTCTTATTCAGGGTATATGCAGGAATCATAGAGATGAATTTACTACCTTTTACTACCTTTTTTATTACCTCCACAATATTTTTTACTACCAACATGACATCAAGCAGCGGGGCGGGGGGTATGTTTTTTTTTTTTTTTTTCCAAGCCAATGGAAAGGCCTTCGCTTTAATGCCGTTCCATGTCATGTTGATAGTTTTTTTGCACAACGAGCAAAAAGCTTCCCGGTCATTTCCCATCACGGGTTTCAGCCAGTCTTTAAATGTCGGGTCGTCAACCCATGTTTGCGAAAACTTGCATTTACCCATTCTCTCATAGAGCTAGAAACTCAGCCGTACAGAACTCTGAGGGGAAAAGGCGAAAAATTTTGCTGGTGTCTGTGTATGTTGCCGAATTCTGTGACCCACCGAAAAGTATGGCCCCAGGGGGTGCAGTTGCACATTTTCTGCAACATGCACGTGTGCATTATAACAAAAAACATAAATAAAACATAAGATCTCTGGTGGGTCTTTCTTTTTTTGATACTAACATTAATTCTAAACACTATTTTACACAGTAGCCTATAATAGGAAATGCTCAAAGGTAAATCAGCAGAATTTAACCATGACTGTAGCTTTTTATTGGTAAAGAAGCAACGGTGAAGGACCCAACTAAACGCCCTATCCATTGTATGGGTCTGTAAAATGCTGATCAAATCAATCAAATGTATTTATTAAGCACCTTTAATAAAAAGGTAATTGGTTGGGGGGAGATGTTATGTTTTATGTATGTTTTTGTCATGCCTGTCTACGCTTCAAACTCGTGCATATTGCAGTAAATATGCAACACTTTTCGGTGGATCGCAGAATTCGGTGTAACACCGGCGTCGCCAACCAGCGACGCCAACTCTAACGGCTACTCAGTTCAGGTCCTGTTAGCACCGTATACTGTATTTCTTAGGCTAGATGAAGTTAAAACATGTAAACAAAACAATGGAAAATCATTTTATATTGTGGTGATGGTGAAAAATGTACTACCAAGTCAAATTGCGTTTGTTACCTTTTACTACCTTTCAAGGGCCTTAATTACAATTTTAATTTTTTACTAACACAAACACAAATGTTCGTCCAGAAACCTTTTTTCTAACTGTTTAAGTAATGCTAACAAGTGGCTCGGCCTCGTGTCAGACTTTTCAGAACATCATGTATCAAACGCGCACACGTTAAAGTAATTGGTTTTCACGTCGGCCGTAGTGATGATTTGTATAAAATTAAAAATTCGCCAACACTCAGTACGTTTTAATCAGTGGCGGGCCGTGACCATGAGGCCTTCAATGCAATCATCCTGAAGTATACCGCTTTTCAAATGACTTAATAATGACGTCAGGGTTATTGCGATGTTGATGTAACCATAGAGGATGTAACCACCCAATTTAACGCTGACAACTGAACGGGCTTTAAGAATAATGTTTTTGGTTTTTTTTTAAGCCGAAACAACCACAACAAAACACACGCAGCCTACCCTAGTCATAAGCTGAAAAGACCGTAATATTCGTCAGATTCTACAATTTCCGACTGTCCGTGAATGCAGCCAGAAATCTTCCGTCACTTAGAAAAAACGCTGTAAAGTACGTGCTTCTTTCCTAGAACCTGTGCTTTATTTAGAGGACTTTTGCAATAAATTCATACATATTCAATACTACCAAACAAGAACCAATTCAAAACAATCCCATGTTACTTTAACAAACACATGTTGTTTTTTTTAAACCAAAATAATATTAATATAGGCTTTACAAATTAACCAGTGCGATTTCGTTGTGGAGCTCTGTTTCCCTTCTTGCTCATTGAGTTGAAATCCACTCGGGTGTCTCCGAACGTCTTCAACAAGACTGTTGCATGCAAGTGGCCCGCCGTACTTTGGTGTCTCAATGCCGACTTTGTAAGACAACTCAGGTTGGAAAACCCACCGTGGCTCCAAACAACACATCGATCCGTTGCAAATAGCAAGCATTCCCAGCAATACAGATTACAATGACCACTCTTAACGCTGTCAGCCAACTATACCTCGCGTAGTTGCTGGATTGCCACACAAATCCTTTGCCCGGCTGGGTCAGAGCAGCTAGCTGCGGTGTTGGTCGTCCCCGTTTCACAATTTCTAGCTTTTCTGAGAAAATCCTTTTCGAAAAAGACTTTTTAACAAGTCGGCCGCAATATCCAGTCCTTCTTCTCTGTCATCCATTGTAATTAAAGTGAATTTAATCTAAAAAAATCGAACCTAATTATCTATATAATTTCGCTGCTAGCTAGTTGTAATTCCTTTTGTTTTCCTCCTGATGGCGCCAAATAACAAGGCCAGCTAGAAGGCCTAGACGTGTAAAAGGATACACCCAACTCGGCATACTCGAAATCTGATTGGTTGAAGAACATGTCAATCATCAACATAGTCCCCATTAGCGTCAAAAGCGAGGGGATTCTCTCAGGATTCTGAAGGCCTCGGCTAGATATTTTTTTACCCGGAGACAGCGCAGGGAAATAATCTGATTGGATAAGGGCTCTAATATATATATTATCGCACTGGATGCAATGCAACGCAACTGAAGGAAAAACAAATAATGTTTCCATAAACGCATTTAATGGCGTAACTATGTTACTATTTCCACCCAGAATAAAGAAAGTTGTCGGCCGTGGCTGTGTGTGTGTGTGTGTGTGTGTGTGTGTGTGTGTGTGTGTGTGTGTGTGTGTGTGTGTGTGTGTGTGTGTGTGTGTGTGTGTGTGTGTGTGTGTGTGTGTGTGTGTGTGTGTGTGTGTGTGTGTCTTGCCCCAGGATGAGGCTCCTCACGGTAAAGGCTCCAACACTTGGGTGTGTGTATGGGTGTGTGTGCGTGTGTGTGTGTGTGTGTGTGTGTGTGTGTGTGTGTGTGTGTGTGTGTGTGTGTGTGTGTGTGTGTGTGTGTGTGTGTGTGTCTTGCCCCAGGATGAGGCTCCACACGGTAAAGGCTCCAACACTTGGGTGTGTGTATGGGTGTGTGTGCGTGTGTGTGTGTGTGTGTGTGTGTGTGTGTGTGTGTGTGTGTGTGTGTGTGTGTGTGTGTGTGTGTGTGTGTGTGTGTGTGTGTGTGTGTGTGTGTGTGTGTGTGTGTGTGTGTGTTGCCCCAGGATAAGCTGCGCTGGAGTCCGAGGTAGGAAACCCAAACGCCGCCGTGTTTGGGTGATAGAGTTTAGATCGGGTTAGATTAAATAATCTCGGATATAAATAACAATAATCGGGTTAAATAACTTCACATGGTGTGTCTGGTGTGTTTCCAGCATTCGTAGTGTTGATCAGCAGATATATAGTCCGCCAAGACGTTGAGGTTGCTTAGTAACCAGAGACTCTGTCCATGCAAGTGAACGGAGCGTTCCCTCTTCGTCATAACTATCAAACCAAACATCCTTCACATTCACCGAGCGAACATTATGAAAGTAAAATGCACATTTCTCGCTAGAAATGTTTCCATAAAAGCATTTAATGGCGTAACTATGTTACTATTTCCACACAGAATAAAGAAAGATGTCGGCCGTATGCTTCTGTCCAAGCTCACTACTCTCTGCCAGTGACGTCGGGTCAAGCTCAACGCTGATTGGGCAACGCGGCTATCGTCAGACGCGTATCTCGCGTACTTCGCGTAAAAAGTTAAATTTTTTGAACTCTTGAAATGTATGGCAAGCCATCCCCGCCATAAAGCGGCATCATTTAGACGCGTATCACCTTCATTACGCCGTAAAATACGCCGTAAAATGTAGAAAAACGGCGTATTTTACGCCGTCATGCGCAAAAAAGCGCCGCTTTTTACGCCGCAATTTAAGCCTTTCAAGAGCGCGCGTAAAATACGCGCGTTTTGAACATCAAAACGCGCGTAAAATACGGCGTTCCTCTAGTATGCTAATAATCTCCGCCCTTCTTTTATCTCAGCCAATGCATTTGAAGTGTTTGCGCCCAATCGCTGACCAAGACAAGCAGACCAAATCAGTTCAGCACAGATCTGCTTTGAGAATTTCTCCTCTCATTTGGCGTTAGTTGTAGCGTCATTTAGATATATATTTTAGTAAATGCAAATGCAACCGTGTGGTTCCCGTGGCACATTTGATAGAGACGCTTGACCTTTAGGCAGAAGGTTGTTGGATCGAATCCATTCATTACCTTACTACTGCTTTTGTCAGATGGTCACGCTTTTATGATCGCAATGCTTTTTCGTCGGCAAGCCAGACCTCCTGTGTTAAGTTCCAAAGACAGTGCCTTTTTAGTCAGCCAGCCAGATCACCTTGGTGTCTTGTAACACGCTTTATAAGTTAATTATATTTAAATTATTATAGCCATCGAGCCTTTATTTTCGTGGAGTTATCGTTACATCCTCTCGTTCAATCGATATAAATACACAGTGGAAAGGAGTGAGAGGGAGCCACAGTTACAAAAGTGTCAAACAAGCTGTCCTCTAAATCACCATTTCCCTATAGGCCTATATGTTTTCATGCCGACAAATGGTTGAAATAAAGTAACGTTGTGACCCGGCGTTTATTAGACTTGTTAAATGCAGAAATGCTTGCTGGCAGTGTCTATTCAGTTTCAACACTCCAATTCCAAAATTATGTTTTCATGTCGTCAAATGCTCGAAATAAAGTCAGGTTGTGACTCGACATCTACTTGACTTATATACCTCGACGCAGGTCGAGGAAATGTTTGCTGGTTGGCGTGCCACTGCTTGGATAGGGAAAAACCTACCTTTGCCATGCGACTACTACATTGCTGTTACAACTGACTCGTTAGCCCCTAACCCCTAAGAAGTTAGAAAGCATTTATTTTAAGATTTAATTATTAACTATAGTGATATGTCAATTAAATATGATTTGTGTTAAAACTCGGTACATTAATGAAGTGAAATAGCACCATAGACCACCATCTAGAGTTCTAAATTAAAGCACATTACTTTAACTTCTGCCACATTGCACTCTCTCCCTACTAGCTTTAAACTTGGTGTGACTCATTCCCATAGATAGGGGTACTGATTGATAGAGGTTTTGGTATAGGCCTACTATGTTATGTTTCCAAGCTGATATTCACTTTGAAAACTGGTTCTCTTTAGGTAGAGATTTATTTTTTTATGTTCTAGTTGGCAAGACCAGCAGCATGAGGAGGGGCAAGGCCAGCAGCATGACACCCTCACTCAATCCACTCTGAACTTCACCCTTAACATTGACGGCTCCACCAAAATCCGTAACCTTGGAGTTATCCTGGACCCCACTCTCTCCTTCCTCCCCCATGTTAACCATATTACCAAAACTGCCTTTTTCCACCTCCGAAACATCGCCCGCCTCCGCCCCAACCTGTCAACTACCGCTGCTGTGATCACTCATCCACGCTTTCATTTCATCCAGGCTTGACTACTGTAATGGTCTTCTCTACGGCACCACCAACAAAGTCCTCAAAAAACTTCAATATGTCCAGAACTCAGCTGCAGGCCTCCTCACTGGTACCCGCTCCAGAGAACACATCACACTTGTCCTCCGTGAACTCCATTGGCTTCCAAATAAACAAAGAATCAACTACAAAATCTTACTCATCACCTACAAGGCCCTCAACAGCCTAGCCCCCCCCTACCTTGCCGACCTCCTCCATCACCACGCCCCCTCCCGATTCCTTAGGTCCAATTCTGCCAACCTGCTACAAGTTCCACGGACTGAGCGACGGACTTGGGGTGATCGGGCCTTCTCAGTTGCTGCCCCCACCCTTTGGAATTCACTCCCCTCCCACATCAAAGTCTCTCCAACCCTCTCTTCTTTCAAATCTGCCCTCAAAACACACCTTTTCACACTAGCCTTCCCCACCTAACTACCACCTTATTCTTCATGTTTAACCTCTATTTTTCTTTTATTCCTAGTCTGTCTTACATAGTTTTGATAGGGCAATATGTAAAGCGTCTTAGAAGTACCATATTAAGCGCTATATACATTTAATTTATTATTATTTATTATTAACATTTAAGTAAGATGTACCTTGGGGTCTCTTATCCATCAAAGGGGCTCGCAAAGGACGCATACGCTTCCACCTGTGGCTCCAGCCCTACAGGAAATGACTCAGCAAGTGCTCCATCTCGTTGCACCTCACCCAGCAACTCGCTTGCAAGATTTTGGCCTGGAGTTCTTCCCAGACCTACACCCTAGCCATCCAACATGCATATCTGAGAATCAGGCCTCTCTTTAATAATGACAAAAAGTTATGAGAGAAATAGACATTAACTTTTTGTTATCTCATAAGCGGCGTGGTGCCGGCTCCTTTTGACCTTTTGACCCCAGACTTCAAAAACGTGGCCACAGGCCAGCGGTGTCTACAGAACTTAAGCCACAAATATACACCTCCATCCCACAAAAAATGGGGACTAGAAACTAAAAACGAAATATAACTGAATATAACTATAAATATAAATAAAACTAGAAACGAACCTCTCTCCTCACTAGAAACATGTCTTATATACATTTACTGTACTGTTGGAGGTCACGCCCCTTTTCCGGCCTTTTCGAGATAGCTAGGGATACTAAAATGTTTAAACACATTTCCCGGGAACCCGAGAACGACATATCCGAGATTTGGAGTTCTAGCCCTTAGAGAAAAAAAGTTTTCCCAAATGGAGTGTCATTTGGACAAAGCCCCTCAGAAGTGTTACCTGCAAGACCTAATGGTTCAGAATGTGGTGGAAAAACAGTTTTTTGAGATAAGAAGGTCCTATCGCCCTAAAATTTTAATACCTTATTCTAGGGCCTAACTGGGACGCCCGCACCGAAACTTGGCCCGGTTGGACTCCGAGGGCAGGAAGGGGGGGCCCTTCCTGCCCGAAACTTGGCCCGGGCAGACCGCGAGGGCAGGCCCATTTACCCAACTCTGCAAACGCACTTAAACAGAGTAAAGTACCGGCAGCCTGTGACAAGTGCCGGTACGCAAGAAAAAGGGCAGGGACGCCAAAGGGTAAAATGTAGAAGTGCCGGCGAGTAGGCTACCGGCCCACTTCGAGCACTGGTCCTACCAGAATCTCGTACTTCATGTGATTTGTACAGAGTCTGGACCATGGAGCTATTATAGAATTGACAGCGGATTCCAAAATGGCCCATTCATTCCTATAAAAACTGTGCAATGTCGCACGGTAGAAGCCATAAATATATATTACAGTTTTTGTCTTTTGTACATTTCTCAGATCAGAATTGAAATTTGCAAAAAAGTAAGTGCATTTCTCAAAATAATTCGTACAAATAGCAAAACACCATGGATTTCATGCAAAAGCAAGTCTCTTGCTCAAAATCCATAGTTAGTTTCTCAAAAGTAAATATCTGTGTCGATGAACATGTCAGTGTCATCAAAATGACAATTCCTTGTGTCATGTCTACGGATAAGACAGTCAAATTGCTTAGTCATGTTGTCAATATAACCTACTCTGGAAGGATGTTCTGATGAAAACCATGGCTAAAGTTTTGAAGACAATTATTGTAAATTGTAAGTTACACCTTAGTGTATGTGGGAGATTGATTGCAAGAGACTGGACAAGATTCACATTTACGCTTTGACTGTTTGTACTGTAATTTGTTGACAGACCCTGTCATTGCTAGAAATGTGAACATAGGAAAATCTCCTTAGGGTAAACTGTACATGCATTGCTGTCGGAATTACAGTGCAGTCATCCTACAACTCCTGACGTTCCTGTCTGTTGGGCCACAAATTCTCAGACAATTTACTGTAACATTGTGTTGTGCTCCAGCTATATATATACTTGCCAGTTCATTGTTCAGGAGATGCACCTTTGAGCTATTGGTTGATCATTGGTTGATCTAACACTTCACACATTTCCCTTCTTTAGAGTAAGTCAAGATTCACCTGGTAGCAATTGACCAATTCAGGACAGATTTAGAAAAAATAACAAAAAATAGAGTCTAACGCCAGTATATAAAAATGTATAGAAATATGCTTGACATATTATGACAACTTGTTCAACCATTTTGCATGTAAAGACTTATGCAATGAACTAATACCTAAATGTTGTGGGGGTGAGACTATTCCATAGAGACCATTACAATACATTTTGATCAACATGACATAAGCAATTGATAATGTAGGAAAGAGTGCATGGATGTACCAAAGCATTTGCAACGTGTTCAAATAAATGAGAAAGTGTTTTTTTCATGTGCACAAGTGACACACTGATGTGAAGATTGAACCGGTAGTTTTGAGAATTTCAATTCTGATCTGAGAAATGAACCAAAGCGACTGAGAAAAACTGTATTATAGGCTGTAAACCGTGCGTGAAGATTTCATCAGATGACTGACTGGCTTCAACGTCATTGAACTCAGCGACTCCCTCTGTTCGCTTATTGGACGCAGAAACTTTGACGGAGGAAACACACTCTCCCGCCACATTTGGGTCTATTTAAAGGCGTTTGACGGTTTAAAAAAATCATTCAAGATGTCGGAGAGGCCAGCAAGAATCCGGCACCGGATGACAGAGCTGCGAGATAGGTTGAATGCACATATAAACCGAATTTTAACTGAAGTCGAGGCAGAGGGATCTTCGGTCATGGACAGGTAAGGTATTTTCGTGTATTAGCCTACACGATGGACTAAGCGTAAACATTTTGTTACCGTTTCTTTCGTCACGATGTAGCATTCGAGGCTTTAGCCCCGGATATTTTGGGAATATCCCCGGATCGCTGTGCCGTCAAATAAATACAAAAACATAATGATGAAAAAAGGCGTTATAGTTGATTTGCCTCGACTGTTTTATTAGCAGGCTAGTATTGCCCGTTGCCACGTGCTAGCATAGTACGGGCAAACTGGATCTAGAAGGACTGAATGAAATGTTCTTGTTTCTATTTTCATTTTCATAAAGGCATACAAACATACTCTTTACATTTTGGATGTAGACTACAGGGCTTTAGGCAGGAGCCAGGTGCCAGGTCAGTGCCCAGAAGGAGGCGAGGCACCAGGACAGGAAGGCCCCGACAAATAACCCTTAAAGTCGCAGTCCTAAGAAGTGACATTACTTCTGTGAGGCATAGAAATGGTAAGTCGATAGCTTTTTTTTGGCAGAGGTAGTTTGGATGAATACGATTTTTTGATTACAGCCAGTTACACCCTTATAACGATTTATTTGGAGCCATACATACAGAGGTAATGGGGACCTATTATGCTTTTTCGACTTTTATGACCTATAAACGTTGTTATAATGATTGATAGTCATGTTTAACCATACTAAAGTGTCAAATAATGACGTACATGCATTTCGACCCCTGCTTACAGTCTGGGGCTACAGTCTGAGCGCTAAACACTCGGGACAACGATTCCGATTCACTTGTTCACATTTTCGGGAAACATCTACGTAGACGTACACCTGCCACGCCCCCATATGCCTGGTCAAATCTGCCAGCGCTCGCGCTCCTAGTAATGTAACCAATAACAACAGAGTTGGGTTGGCAGGAGGGGGCGGAGAAGGACGAAACGGAGCGTTGACAGAGAATGCTGAAAGCGCCCAGATGAGAGGAAGAGTTTCCCGAAAATCTAGATTGTTCTTTGTGTATGGTTAAACATGACTCAATCATTATACCAACGTTTATAGTTCATAAAAGTCGAAAAGCATAATAGATCCCCTTAAGGTAACGGATGGAGTGTGGTCATGTAGACTTTAGATTTCCCATCGTATTGGGCTTCATGTAAGCTCTTGAGACATGTCTTTGTCTGTTCATAGATGCCACAGCGCCCGTTAGGGTTGTGGTGGCCCTGGACCTCACACCCCAGCAGTTCCATCAGATACTCCGGGACAACATTACTGGGGTATGTTCTAGCTATTCAATTAGCTATTTTAACACTAGAACAGCCGTCATAAAAAGTAAATCGTTAGGCCTAATTTCTTTGATATAAAGGAAATCACAAAAATAAGCCAACGGCAAGAATTAAAGACATACCCAGGACGTGAACTCGGGTCCCCCGTATTGCAGAGCAGATTCTACACCACTCAGCCAACTGCAGTTTCTTAAAATTGATGGAATACATATATTTGTTGAGAAAATATCCACGATAACAATATAGGCCTATCTCAATTAATTTAATTACTTTATTTTTTATATCATTTAATCTTAAACCCTTTGGGAAAATATAGGCTGTTTGTATTTCATATATGTACATTTATGACAAAATCGTGAGGACTAGGCTTGTGACACACACATGTGGCGCTCGAGCGGTAATAGCTCATTGGCGCCACCTAGTGATCATTAAGTGCAAATGCACAGCCTCTCATACAAATGATTTAGGGGTCATTTGACCCCTCTTGTGGCGCTAGTAGTAAGTAGAAATGGCCCGGCGTTCCTAGTGTTAAGTGTAATTGCCTAACACCAATATGCAATGGTATTTCCAAAAACGACCGTTTTAATAGTGACATAGGCCTACAACAGATGGTGTACGTGTTTTCCTCTTATCTGCTTTATAAATTGTAAGGATTTCTCACAGGTGCCTGAGGAATTTGAACTTTGCCGGGTAAATGGACAGCGGGAGGTGGTGCCCCTTACAGAGCAGTGCCCAATGGACATACATACCCACCAGGCACTGCAACGGTCCAATTTATATCTTCGGCCAAAGGTCAGCTAATATGTTTACATTTTGTATTATGTAATGTAATATGTCGTGCTATAAATTAATGCTGTTAATTTCCTTTAGAATTCCACCAGTGAGGAACTCACAATGAGGCAAGTGTTTTTTTCTTGTTGTGGCCTACTTCACATTGTTTTTAAGTTGTCCCGTTTGTCTCTGGTAATAAGGTTATATTCTGACTCATGACTAATTGCTCTACAGCAACCCCACCACCACAGAAAACGTCGTGCCACCCGGACCTATGACAAAGTAAGGGGTATTTGTGGAACTATAACTTGCAACATGGGCAAGGCAATGTCTTGGAATTAATATCTAAAAGCAGAAATGTTATTTTTGGTTTCTTAGTCCTGCCCCTGAGGATGAATTATCCCCTGCCATCCCTGAGATCCAGCCTGGGGTATCAGTGAGGTAAATCACTTGTTTTTCAAGAAAGCCATCCTAGAGATAGCTATGGATTTGATTAATTTTATACTCGCTGGGTTTTGAGTCTGTTACTGTTATATTTAGATTTGTTTTATTATTGTGTCATGCATTAGCGTGCTTATAGGACATATAAGGACTATATAAGGGCTTATAGGACACCATTATAAAACATAGACCGACCTAAAACCAAAAGTAGATGCTAAACAATATTAACATTAACGATATAAACCATCCTCACGGTTCATGCTGGCTTTAGTAACAAAAGATGCTAACGTATAAACATTGAAGGTAAACAAAGATTCCATCCTGATCATCATTACTCCAGAATATTTCAGGGTTTTGTGCCAACAGTTCATTTACAAAAGGTACTCTTTAGTTCATCGTAGAAGGGACAGTATAAAAGAAAATGAGATTCATTGTCCACTTCTTGACAATCACAAATTTCACAAAGGCTGTTCCTCTTGCATATTTTTAAATCTGCCGACCTCTATAACTTTACTTTTTCCCCTTCCATAGCAATGCATCTTCAGTCGGTGGAGAACATGAGGCTTTGCTAAGGCAAGTGATTGTAATTCCATTCTAACGTCTTGTAATGGCATACACATAAATGAAGCCTTGAGTCTTTGTGTTGGTTGTCATTATCATTGGCTACATACTACACAGAAAGATACTTGATGATGTAAAGGGAAATGGGTAAAATGACTTTTTGGAGAATCCTACTTTTTGAGAATACCATTGTCCCAATCGGTCCCAAACTCCCCATTGCCACCACCTACAGTTATATTTCGTTTTTAGTATTGCTTTATTTACAGATATAACATGATGCACATAAAGTTACAATTTGTGTTTAATCCATAGCCTTCCAAAAATACATTGTGCTGTCTGATGCCTTGTGTGTTTGTCACCATGAGAATGTCCTTGACATTTGTCTATGCATGAATCATTTCCCTTATTTAGAGAGGATGTCATCACATTGACATCAGATGAGGAGTTGGAGGAAGTCCTGCTTGGATCCCCCAACAGGAGTGATCCTGATGTAAGCACATAAACCTGCATGTTGTCTTATTTTACAATGTCAAATATTTTGTTGTGTTAATATACAATGTGAGATTTTTTTTTGTTGTGTTAATATACAATGTAAAATTGTTATTTCTTGTGAAACTTAAAATGCTTGATTCCATTATAGGACAATGTGGACATCAAGGCGATTCTCAACTCATTTAGACAGGACAACTTGGAGACAGGCAGCACCTTCACTGTGATTGCCAGGAGGAGATATGTCTTGAGAAGTGCCTGTGCTGCACTCTCCAAGACGTACTTTGGCTGGCACAAAGAGCCCTCAGTTGAATTTGTCTCTGAGATGGCAGCCGACTACGGCGGGCCTAGGAGGGAGTTTTTTAGGTGAGCAATAACTATTGATTTTACCATGTGCCTTGGTTAGTTTCCTGAATCCTGTTCCTTGTCATTTGGTCATTTTGCATGTTTGTCACAATCTGTTCCTGTAAAGTTTTGTCTGGATTCACAAGCTAAATTTGACCTGCACTTGGTTCCTATCTGCCAGATCGTGTCAATCACCTTATCATGTATGCTATTCGAAACAAATTTCCCTTAACATTTTGTGACAGGTTGCTGATGCTCGAGGTCCAGAGCTCCCTGGGGATCTTTGAGGGAAGGCCTGGAGAGCTTTTTTTTTCATACGATCTTCAAGCCCTGGACCAGAATAAGTTCTATACAGCGGGAAAACTTACGGCCTGGTCCATTATCCACAATGGACCAGGCCTCCGTTGTCTCAATAATTCCCTGTTTGCACTCATGTGCAACCAGGAGGTGGACCTCACAAATTTGGACCTTGGGCTTCTCCCAATTGAGAGTGATGACCAGAGCAAGATAGACCAGGTAACACTAAAAGTACTACTTCAGGTGTGTTACAACCTCTAAAAACAAAGTGCAATGCCGTTTATGTATGACTCTTAGCATTTATTAAGGATGCACATTTAAAATTATAGTGCTACATGAAAAAACAAGAAGATAACCAAATAATCTGGAATTCACAATGCTCACCCATAATGTCAATCTCACTTTGTAAAGATTAAGACCTGCAGCACAGAGGAGGACCTGGCGACCCTAAAACAGGTGTGTGGGGACTGGATTGCTGGCTGTGGTGTACCAACAGTCTACACGGCCAACCTCCAGGATCTCCCACGAGTCCTTAACCGAGTTGTGGCGCATTTCATTTTTCATCGGTAAGATAGTTTTACTTTGTGCAAAATTATAGACCTTTTTCATTATTGGGAGGTGATGGCCTGTATATACCGTACTTCCCTGAAAGGGTTTGTTGGTTTGGCCTGCATGTATTACTTCTATAACTTTGTTCAGGAAAATTGAAGTTTGTGTACATGAGTGTGTGAAACAAGAGTTATGAATAACTAATTTCCACAGAGAGCGAGACCATGTCTTTGTATTTTCTAAGCTTTTTCAGTTCACTCTTGAGACCTCATGGAGTAATGTACAAACTGTAAATGCAAACTGTTTACAAATCAAAGTCGTTGTAATATTACTAGTGCTGTCAAGCGATTAAAATATTGAATCGCATTAATGTCATAGTTAACTCACAATTAATCGCAAATCTTTTTTCTATGCTAAATATCCCTTGATTTCTTTGTCCCATTAATTGTTCTCATTTTAATGCTCTTATCAACATGGAGAAGTGCATCGGCTTGCCTTGTGCAAATGTTTTTTTATTGATAACAACATTGGCATAAACTGATCAAAACAGGACGATACAAAAAAAAAGCCTATAGTGCAATTAAACGATGAACATACAAACATACTGCCTTGAACGTAGCAGCTAAAAAGAAAAAAATAATTATTAAAATAATAATTTGCGTTAATCGCGCGATAAAAAAATTAACGCCGTTAAAATTGGTTTGCGTTAACGCCGTTATTAACGCGTTTAACTGACAGCACTAATAATTACATGACCTGGCATGATTCGAAAATTAACTGGCTAACCATTTATTCAACAGAGTCGCAAGCATGATCCAGCAATTTACTGCTGGCATGAATTCTTGTGGCCGATTCTGGGACCTGGTCAAGTCCTACTGGAGGCAGTTTGTTCCGGTCTTCACCCACACTGGGGAAAAACTTACCCGGCACAAACTGCTGTCGCTTTTTATCAAAGCAAGGAGCGAGGAAGGAAGCAACAGGTGGGAGATGGAGGAAAGCACCCTCTACCTATTTGAGGACTGGCTGTTGGCCATTGAAGGTGCGTGGTATTGTAAAATTCTGACATTAATGTCAGACTCATTAATCAAACATTAATGCACTGATAGAAGAATGGAGTTGGTCTGCAAGGGTAGTTCTAATATTATTTACTTGGGTCCCATGTTCCCCGCATTTCCCAAAAAGGGTCCTATGTTCTAATGTTCCCCGATATGTATGTTCCCCGGTCTGTTACTTTTTCCAACATTACTGCCAAATTCCGGCGGAGATAACCACCATTGCATGTCTAGCTTTTGTGGAAGAGGGAGGGACGTTGGGGAACCCGACGCATTCTTTTCATAATATTGTAAGGAACACGGAAGAGGCAGT
Source organism: Gadus chalcogrammus (assembly GCF_026213295.1). Lineage (NCBI taxonomy): Eukaryota > Metazoa > Chordata > Actinopteri > Gadiformes > Gadidae > Gadus > Gadus chalcogrammus. The sequence goes on along the minus strand of NC_079412.1, from coordinate 634,598 downwards.
GAATGAAGTATTGATTAGACAGATTTATTACAGGCCTACCTAATAAACCGTTGGAACACACAAGACCGGAAACCATAGCAACGCAGGTAAACAAAATCCGAGAAACCCAATCCCTACGAGAGCTCCCCGCGCTACGGCCATCCGGAGGCGAGATTATAATAGCATATTATATATATATTTATTTATACTATATAGAGCTCCGGGAGTCGCAAACGGCAACAATCACTTTCTCCTCCATGCTGCAGTTCACCCCGGCCTGCGCTGCACTGAGTTGGCCGGTTGAACGCTGATTGGCTGTTACACATTTCATTCAGTGGCCACGCTGTTGAACGCTGGTTGGCTGTCATCACGCGAATGCCGCGTCAGAGTTTAAATATTTTTAAAGATTGAGAGATTCATGGACATAATAAAGGACTGCGAGATTGCGGGGAACATAGGACCCTTTTCCCAGAAAAGGGTCCTATGTATCCGCCACAGTGGGGAGCATAGGACCCTTTTTCAGAAAAAGGGTCCTATGCTCCCCGGTATATATTGCTACAGGGGAACATAGGACTCTTGAAAAAACGGGGAACATAGGACCCGGGGAACATAGGGATGACCCCCTATGGTGCTAGACGGCCCTAATAGTCTGATTTACATAGGCCAAACGATGGCCATTAATAAACAATGCAGGGGGGGGCAGACACTTATTGGAATTCAATTTACACATGTAAAGTAGGAGGTGTTATTCTGATGACCATCGAAAGGGCGTTACCTGCTCGGCCAATTATATAGAGTAGCATTTTTGGGGTTAGGGTTAGTGAAGGACTACCGCTGGAGACACCCACAACAGATAATAATGGCTCGGAGAACGTTGCTCTTGCGTTGCAGGAATATTCTCAACGACTCCATTCGACGTCTCCTGATGGACGGGCCTCATGTAGGCGAACATCAATCAGCATTACGCAGGTATTTTTTCTCAGATCTTTCATATTGTTGGCTGACATCTTCCTATTTGACCCCTGATGTGCGGAGAACTTACTGTCGACTTAAGGAAATTAGAGTGATGCCGTTCTGCGTAGTAAGAAGTCGTTTAAGTTATCAAGGGGGGGGGGGGGGGGGGGGGGGTCCACATTGCTCTCTTTTGGGGAAATCTTTCCGCCTTTTCCTTTGATGCGTTTCAGTAATATCTCCTTAAATATGGACTCATTGCAAAACAAATCGAGCTGTAGAAACGCTGTAGTAGGCCATATTGATGGTGCTGGTTCTCCACCGTCTCTCCACTGCGCAAGATGGATGCCTTCAGGCATCCATCTTGCGTGCTGTATGCAAACGTTTAGTCGAGGTGAGATGGCAGTTGTTAAACCTTTTAGATTTAGCAGAAATACTTTTTTAATGTAAATTTATCAAGGGGCTGTATTTAAAAAATAATCTGGCTGGTGGTCATGGTCAAGTCAACCTAACTTTTGCTTTATTTTCCAAGGTTGGAGATAATGCAGAGGAGCCTGCAGTGGGCAAGGGGAAATTTGATTAATGTCCAAGATGCTGACCAAATTCTCAGCGACCTAGCAGAATTGTTAGAAGAAATCCGAATGGCAGGTAATCAAGGAGGGCAAGGTATTATATCATTTGTCTTACATGATTGTAACACATGAACCGTGAACAGTTTACCTATTTTTGCTCCTCCTGATAATGACCTAGGATATGTTAAATGAAACATGTGAAAACCCAAGACCAAAACACACTGACCTCAAAAATATCCTGTAACAAATTACAAAAGCAATGAGCAACGATGAGCAACCAGCAAGGATTGTTAGGTTGATTATTGTAGGCCTATGTACTTAGGAAATCGTGGAGATATACGTATTGTATATAAAATATTCTCCCAAATAGGGATAAGACTAATTTTCCTGTTTTTGCAGTTGGTTCTGGTTACCACGCCCAGTTGGTTCAGGGAGGAAGGAGAGGAGCACCTACTTTTTCCATCACTCGGCAACAGCTGTTGTTTCTGAGGTCTTGTGGCTTCAACATACCTCAGATGGCTGGTGTTCTTAATGTGTCCGAACGTACTGTTCAACGACGTTTGAGGCAAGTGGCTAAATCATGTTTAATTTGTTTTTGCTCTGTCATTATGTGATGGAGCTTTCCATCAATGCATTATAATTTGTATATGTATCATACATATACCCACACAGACATACACACTATAAAACAATCAATATTGATTGATAATGTGCTAAACATATTTTTTTCCTTCTATTAACAGAGTGTTAAACCTGCGCCAGACATTTTCAACTATGCCCGAATCGGATCTGGATGACCTAGTCACGGAGCTGGTTTCTGGCAATGACTTGGTGGTTGGTGGGTCCTGAGTCAGTACGAGCGGCGCTGCGTGCAAGGGGACTCCGCGTCCAACGTAGAAGGGTGCGAGAAAGTATGCTGCGCACAAACCCTGGGGCAGCTGCACTTAGATCCTTACTGCAGAGACCAGAGAGAAGGACCTACCAAGTACAAGGTCCTAACTCTTTGTGGCACATTGATGGTAACCACAAGTTGATAAGGTATTTACCATTTCTAAACTCTGTTATTACATCAGATATTTGCACTTGCAATATATTATGTCAGTGGCTGCGTTGTCATTTATATTAAGTATGTTTTTGTAGGTGGAGGATGGTCATCCATGGAGGGATAGATGGCTACAGTCGCTTGGTTGTTTTCCTCCGTGCCTCCTCCAACAACCGCAGCAGCACAGTGTTGGAAAGCTTTGTCAATGCTGTGGATCGCTATGGTGTGCCCTCCAGGGTCAGGACTGACAAAGGAGGAGAAAACAGTTCTGTGTGCCTCATGATGAACCTCTTCCGAGGTTTTAGACGAGGCAGCGCCATTCAAGGGAGGAGCGTACACAACCAACGCATAGAGAGGCTCTGGGGGGATCTCTGGCGTGGACTCACAAACGTGTACCACAGCCTATTTCACTTTTTGGAGAGTGAGGGCATAATTAACCCTGACAGTGATATGCATCTCTGGGCTCTCCATTATGTGTATCTTCCAAGGCTGAACAGAGATTTAGCCGACTTTGTCCATCAGTGGAAGCACCATGGGCTAAGGACGGAAGGTCACATGAGTCCATTGCAGATCTTTGTTCAAGGGTGTCTCCAGCAGCAGGGAAGAAGTTCATCTGCCATGCAGTACATTTTTGGAGGAACTGCTGCTGGCCCTGCCCCTCCTCATGCTGCTGGCCCTGCCCCTCCTCATGCTGCTGGCCTTGCCCCTCCTCATGCTGCTGGCCCTGCCCCTCCTCATGCTGCTGGCCCTGCCCCACCTCATGCTGCTGGCCCTGCCCCTCCTCATGCTGCTGGCCTTGCCCCTCCTCATGCTGCTGGCCCTGCCCCTCCTCATGCTGCTGGCCTTGCCCCTCCTCATGCTGCTGGCCTTGCCCCTCCTCATGCTGCTGGCCTTGCCCCTCCTCATGCTGCTGCTGCCCCTGCTGCTGCTGCAACTGATGAAGAAGTTGCATTGCTAGTAGACTGGCAAGAGAGGGTAACTGTGCCTCATATCGACTATCCTTTGGAAGAAGCAGTGATGGAGCACATTCAGGCACAGTTTGACCCTCTCAGTGGCCCCAGGGGAGAACATGGAATGCTAATAATCCGTGGCCTGATATCCTTTATAGACTCCTTGTGATAGAAGAAAGACTTGCTTCTTAACCACAAGGACCATATAAATAAAAATGGAATCAAATGAAAGCTTCTGAATTAATATTTTTTTGTACAGTTTAAGAGAAAACAACTAGAACATAAAAAAATAAATCTCTACATAAAGAACCAGTTTTCAAAGTGAATATCAGCTTGGAAACATAACATGGTAGGCCTATACCAAAACCTCTATCAATCAGTATCCCTATCTAGGGGAATGAGTCACACCAAGTTTAAAGCTTGTAGGGAGAGAGTGCAATGTGGCAGAAGTTAAAGTAATGTGCGTTAATTTAGAACTCTAGATGGTGGTCTATGGTGCTATTTCACTTCATTAATGTACCGAGTTTTAACACAAATCATATTTAATTGACATATCACTATAGTTAATAATTAAATCTTAATATAAATGCTTTCTAACTTCTTAGGGGTTAGGGGCTAACGAGTCAGTTGTAACAGCAATGTAGTAGTCGTATGGCAAAGGTAGGTTTTTCCCTATCCAAGCAGAGGCACGCCAACCAGCAAAAATTTCCTCGACCTGCGTCGAGGTGTATAAGTCAAGTAGATGTCGAGTCACAACCTGACTTTATTTCGAGCATTTGACGACATGAAAACATAATTTTGGAATTGGAGTGTTGAAACTGAATAGACACTGCCAGCAAGCATTTCTGCATTTAACAAGTCTAATAAACGCCGGGTCACAACGTTACTTTATTTCAACCATTTGTCGGCATGAAAACATATAGGCCTAGGGAAATGGTGATTTAGAGGACAGCTTGTTTGACACTTTTGTTACTGTGGCTCCCTCTCACTCCTTTCCACTGTGTATTTATATCGATTGAACGAGAGGATGTAACGATAACTCCATGAAAATAAAGGCTCGATGGCTATAATAATTTAAAAAACGTGTTATAACTTATAAAGCGTGTTACAAGACACCAAGATGATCTGGCTGGCTGACTAAAAAGGCACTGTCTGAACAACCCGGTATCACGCAATTGCGTGCTCCTGCGCACAAACGTTAATCTATTGAAGCGTGTTCCCGAGCACGATAGTCCGACTTTTTGCGTGTTACACAAAACGAAATATAAACCAATGCATTCTGAATGGGAGTGTTCTAAGACAAGTAACGTGCTCCACAAAACGGTACGAGAGAGAGAGAAAGAGAGAGCGGGAGGGACAGAGAGAGAGAGAGAGAGAGGCTTCAGAAAGGGTGTGCGCAGATAGTACAGTGCACCCTAGATCCCTGAACCACCAAGAACGTAAATGACATGCAGTAAACAACAACACAATTGAAAGAACAACACATAACGAAATACTGTAGGTGAATTATGTTACGGTCACTACAAGGCTATAATTATATTATTTAGCGTGTAATGAGACAATCTATAGCCAAATTGTCGAAGATGCCCGAGAATCTTCGGGGATATCAGCATGGTAAATCGGCGAATCAGACCCATGAAGGGGGGGGGGGGGGACACGTTAGTTGAAGGGGGGGGGGACACGTTTGTTGAGGGGGGGGGAGACACGTTTGTAGGGGGGGGGCACGCTCGACAACGAGAGTTGGTTTTTATTGAACGCTCGACAACGAGAGTTGGTTTTTATTGAACGAGACTTCAACACGGAACAGCTGCACGAAACGATGGTCACGTCACTCTCGGTGACGGTGTCGACAATAATGAACACACGAACAATGTTAATAGAACAACACACAACCACATAACATCCCGAACCCATTAACCCCACTTAATCCTAACAACAAAACAAGTTAACAAAAGCCCCATTTGTCAACTGAGAACCCCAATTCCCAGAATCCCCCGCGGCTCCGGAACACGGCGTAGCTTATATTAATCTTTATTATCTGAATGGGAAATGCAATATTTTAGGACAGATACACCATTAAACGCGTTTCTAATGACTTTTCTAGCGAGACATGTACATTTTCCTTACATAATCTTCAGTCAGTGAATGTGTATGATCTTTATTAATCTTTATTATCTGAATGGGAAATGCAATATTTTTGGACCGATTCACCGTTAAACGTGTTTCTAATAACATTTCTAGCGAGAAATATACTTTTTACTTGCATAATCTTCAGTCAGTGATTGTGTCTGATCTTTAGTTTTATAGTTATTAGGATTTGATCGGCTCGCTCGCATGTTTCAACGACGTCAGGTTGCTTTCGCTAAACTAGCAGCTCACGTGCTTCCTGCGTTTGTGTTATTAAACTGTTACTTTATGTAACTTTTAATGATATCATCTTGTTAGAAACACGTATATCTGAGAGCCAACCCAGTCGCCAAAAGCATACGTTGACAGTGTACTTTTCGTGAACACTGGATTACGTCGCATTTCAACATAAAATAGCGTGTTATACACACACACACACGCACGCACACGCACAGACACACACACACAAGCACACACACGCACGCACAGACACACAGACACACACACACACACGCACACACGCACACGGTGCATTTCGCTGCTAAAACAACAACAAAAAAATATTCCCTCAAATATTATTACTTTCAAAACGTTGGCCAAAATGGCCAATAATATCATTTTTTATTTGGGATGCTTCTAGGACATTTTGGGTGGATTTTGAACGGTATGTGGGGGGCACGTTTATTGCAGGACCTGGCAACCCTGCGCTGTTGCCCGAGATCTGGATCCACCCCGGTGTGGTGCCGTCTCCTTTTGACCTTTTGACCCCAGACTTCTGGGGGAATAGCTGAATCAATTCATTAGTCAATCAGAAGCATCTAAATATCGTCCCGGTGGCGTAAGAGGACGAACAAGGTGTCCTTCAACATCTACGCTTCCAGGAGATTGCAACGGTGCCACACATGAGCATATTCGAACATGTTTAATGGTAGTAATTAGCTGTCGAAATTGGAGGCCTTAATCAATACTGAGCAGCTATTGATTTGCTTCCCGATAAAGATTTGTCACAAAATACATGTTATTTAGCATCTACACGTTGAGCTGAGTCCAATGACACCAAGAACGACACTCTAGCTAATGGTAACATGTATTTTACATGGTACACCTAGGTCTAGGACATGATCTCGGTGTAGCAAGAGGCCGAGCTTGATCTCATTGGACTCAGCTTAACGTGTAGATGCTAATTAACATGTAATTTGTCAAAAATCTCCATCGGGAAGCAAATCTATAGCTGGTCATTATTGATAAAGGCCTCCAAAATCGACAGCTAATTACTACCCCGAAACATATTCAAATATGATCATGTGTGGCACTGTTGCAATCGTCTCGAAACGTAGATGTCAAAGGACACCTTGTTTGCTCTGTTGCACCACCGGGAAGATATTTTCATACTTCTAATGGATTGATTCATATTTTAAGGTTCTCGGAGTGAGACTTTAAGTGGCTGCAGCAGAAGTGTTGAGACGAAAGATGATATCAAGAGATTTATAGAATATTCCCATTCACATTATGATTCTTCGTCGTAACATCCGACCAAACATCCTTTACATTCACAGAGCGAAGATTATGAAAGTCCAGGATCAGCAAGTGCTCCATCTCGTTGCACCTGCACCCAGCGGCTCGCTTGCAAGATTTTGGCCTGAAGTTCTTCCCAGACCTACACCCTAGCCATCCAACATGCATATATGAGAATCAGGCCTCTCTTTAATGATGACAAAAAGTTATGAGAGAAACACACATTAACTTTTTGTTATCTCATAAGCGGCGTGGTGCCGGCTCCTTTTGACCTTTTGACCCCCGACTTCAAAAACGTGGCCACAGGCTAGCTGTGTCTACACACCTTTAGCCACAAATGTACACCTCCATCCCACAAAAAATGGGGACTAGAAACTAACCTCTGTCTTATGTACATTTACTGTACTGTTGGAGGTCACGCCCCTTTGCCGACCTTTTCGAGATAGCTAGGGATGCTAAAATGTTTACACACATTTCCCGGGGCCCCGTGTACGACATATCCGAGATTTGGAGTTCTAGCCCTTAGAGAAAAAAAGTTTTCCCAAATGGAGTGTCATTTGGACAAAGCCCCTCAGAAGTGTAGCCTGCAAGGCCTAATGGTTCAGAATGTGGTGGAAAAACAGTTTTTGAGATAGGAAGGTCCTACCACCCTGAAATTGTAATACCTTATTCTAGGGCCTAACTGGGACCTCCGCACCGAAACTTGGCCCGGTTAGTTTAGTTTAGAGGTTAGTTTCTAGTCCCCATTTTTTGTGGGATGGAGGTGTACATTTGTGGCTAAAGGTGTGTAGACACAGCTGGCCTGTGGCCACGTCTCCCCCCCCCTCAACAAACGTGTCCCCCCCCCTTCAACTAACGTGTCCCCCCCCCCCCCCCCTTCATGGGTCTGATTCGCCGATTTCCCATGCTGATATCCCCGAAGATTCTCGGGCATCTTCGACAATTTGGCTATAGATTGTCTCATTACACGCTAAATAATATAAGTATAGCCTTGTAGTGACCGTAACATAATTCACCTACAGTATTTCGTTATGTGTTGTTCTTTCAATTGTGTTGTTGTTTACTGCATGTCATTTACGTTCTTGGTGGTTCAGGGATCGCGGCCCCTAAGGATTACGTGCGTCTCATGACGTCACAGACCATGCTGGATTTGTTTACCTTCAGCACGCTTTGTTTTCCGGTTTTCTTTTTTACAAAATAAACGAGTCACACGGCTGTGTGCTCAACGTGCGAAGTTGTGTTCTTAACTTATTGCAATTTCCACAGCCTAATTATATATATAGGTTTTGGCATAAACATAACTAGGGTGCACTGTACTATCTGCGCACACCCTTTCTGAAGCCTCTCTCTCTCGCTCTCTCTCTCTCTCTCTGTCCCTCCCGCTCTCTCTTTCTCTCTCTCTCGTACCGTTTTGTGGAGCACGTTAATTGTCTTAGAACACTCCCATTCAGAATGCATTGGTTTACATTTCGTTTTGTGTAACACGCAAAAAGTCGGACTATCGTGCTCGGGAACACGCTTCAATAGATTAACGTTCGTGCGCAGGAGCACGCAATTGCGTGATACCGGGTTGGATATACAGACAAAATCAAACACTGTCAAAAAACAGTATATCAATGAAGATTCTAATTTACTTTTTAAAAAGGCCATCTCCTTGCTACCACCTCTAAACCCATGTTCTCCTGATGATCTTGTAGAAAACTTTAATTTGAAAATTTTGAAAGTCAAATTTTGAAAGTCACCCTAGTGGGTGCTACACACTGGTGGTGGTGAGTGAGGTCCCCCCCTTCAATGTAAAGCGTCTTTGAGTGTCTAGGAAAAAGCGCTATATAAATTCAATGCATTATTATAGATGTCATTGCACCTTATAAGGTTAAAACGATTTCTGGAAAGCAAAAGGCACCCTGGAGAAAAGCTGCTTCTGTAACAGCACAGAAAAAGGAATGCAGGAAGGTTGAACGCATCTGGCGTAAAACAAAACTTCATATTCACCATGATATCTATAAAGAGAGCCTCCGTGCCTACAATTTAGACTTAAAAAATGCTAGAGAAACATTTTTCTCCAATATCATTAAAACCAACACTAATAATGCAAAAACCCTATTTGCAACTGTTGACAGACTGACCAACCCCCCAACAGAAATTCCACCTGATCTCCATTCCACGCAGAAATGCAATGAGTTTGCAGCATTTTATATTGATAAAATTGAAGGTATCAGACGCGCCATCAATATCTCCACTTCAAACAAAAATGTTGGACTACCACCCTGTTCAGGCAAAAATTACGTGGCAAGGATGGCATGCTTTAATGTTATAGACTCTCAAAATCTTGTGGAAACTGTGACACAACTAAAGCCATCCACCTGTTGCCTTGATACTATACCTACCAACCTCTTTAAGAATGTTTTCGACTGCCTAGCAGTAGACATATTGCAGATAGTTAACAAATCTCTCCAGTCAGGCAATTTCCCAAAAGCTTTAAAAACTGCAGTTATTAAACCCCTTTTAAAAAAGCGGAGCCTAGATGCCTCGATTATTAACAACTACAGACCAATATCGAATCTACCCTTCATAAGTAAAATCATTGAGAAAGTTGTCCTCCAGCAACTAAATCACTTCCTGGCATCAACTGGTTGCCATGACACCTTCCAATCAGGATTTTGACCCCTGCACAGCACTGAGACCGCCCTTATTAAAGTTGTAAACGACATCCGTCTTAACACAGACTCTGGCAAAACCTCAATACTAATGCTACTTGACCTCAGTGCTGCATTCGACACTGTAGACCATACATTACTTCTGGAAAGGTTAGAAAACTGGGTGGGGCTTTCAGGCACTGTCTTAAATTGGTTCAGGTCTTACCTACAAAATAGGAACTACTTTGTTTCCATTGGCGACTTTGTATCAGAATCAACCAACGTGACATGTGGAGTCCCACAAGGTTCGATCTTAGGACCCTCTTTATTCCACATCTACATGCTCCCACTAGGGCAAATCATGCAAAATAACAATATTGACCATCATTGCTATGCTGATGACACGCAAATCTATGTATCGCTATCACCAAATGACTATCGGCCCATAGATCTGCTGTGCCAGTGCATTGAGCAAGTGAAGGAATGGATGTGCTGAAATTTCCTTCAACTAAATGAGGACAAAACAGAGTTGACAAATTGTATTTGGTTCCAAAACGGAAAGGCTTAAAGTAACCCAACACCTTCACTCTCTGTCCCTGAAAACCTCAATCAAAGCCAGAAATCTAGGGGTTATCATGGATTCAGATTTACATTTTGACAGTCACATCAAATCAGTTACAAAATCTGCATATTATCACCTTAAAAAAGTAGCAAGACTTAGAGGGCTCATGTCCACCGAAGACTTACAAAAACTTGTACATGCCTTTATCACTAGTAAGCTTGATTACTGCAATGGTCTCCTTACAGGTCTCCCAAAACAAACTCTGAAGAAGCTTCAGCTTGTTCAGAATGCTGCTGCTAGACTTCTAACAAAGACCAAAAAATTTGATCATATTACACCAATTCTGAAATCGTTACATTGGCTTCCTGTTAGTCAGAGAATTGATTTTAAAATCATGTTGCTTACCTATAAATCCCTACATGGTTTAGGCCCAAAATATTTAACTGATATGCTTCCACTACATCAGCCTTTTAGACCACTAAGAAGCTCTGAGACCAATCTGTTAATTATCCCCAGAGTAAACACAAAACATGGGAAAGCAGGATTTAGTTACTACGCAACAAATAGCTGGAATAAACTCCCAGAGGATTTAAGACTTGCCCCAACTCTGAGCACCTTTAAAACAAGACTGAAGACTTTTATGTTTGCTATAGCTTTCTGCTAAATAACTTTGCCTTTATTTTCTATTTTAATACTAAAATGCCTTTTTAACTTTCTATTTTTTGCATATGTTTTTCTTTTACTTACCTATTATTTTATTTTATTGTATGACAATGTTTATATGTGAAGCACTTTGAGTCTGCCTTGTGTATGAAAAGTGCTATATAAATAAAGTTGCCTTGCCTTGCCTTGCCTAGCCGCTATCGCCGAGCTGTCGCTCCCTCCACCCGGCAGCATCATTCTCCCCTATTCGCCTGCACAGCTGTTTGGTCTTTTCAACTACTCCCTCCCATCATCCATCTCAGTCATCAAACAACTTGGACTCCTGTTTTCCAGCTACCGGCTGTACTAGCGATGGTACTGTGATGATGGATGGCCGGTGGTGTGAACGAGGGAACCTGTCCAAGACACGTCTCTCCAGTTTCAGGTCGTTACCACGGCATTTGGCGAAGGCCATGTCTGGGTTGGTGTAAGAGTTCCAGTGTGCAGAAAAGAAGCTTGGAGGCTCTTTTGCGTCGAAGAGCAGCAGTGCTTCAATGTTAGAACTCGCCATCCTGTGAAGTGTGGTTGTAACCCCAATCTGTATGTTGGCAGTTGAAGTGCATAGACCTGCATAGATGGCGGGAGCAGGCACAGGTGGAAGTGATGATACAGTCAGCGCTGTTGGTGGGGGCTTGTATACATTCACAACAGATGTTTCTTGGATTTTGCTGACCAGCCACTCCATGTTGCAGCCAGGTGGAGATTGGCTGGTGGCTGTCCAGCTTAACTCTTCCCGGACAAGGGTTGCCATTCCATGCGTCTTGCTGTGGATCGACCCAGCGAGGAGGAACCCAGGCAGCTTGAGGTTGTTGTCAGAAACCCAGTGTGTCTCTTGCAGGAGGACTACTGCCACTTTATTGGAATCGGCGAGATGCCTGATGACTTCGAGTTTGGAGATGGTCAGGCCCTCGACGTTGAGTTGGAGCACTGACAGGCCTTGGTTTTCGATGGTAGATGTGTCCGCCCGTCCTGCGGAGGACGTTCTCTGCCTTGGTCTTGACCTTGGCTTGTACCTTGGTCTGCCAGCTCAATGATTCTTCGGCGACATTCGTTTCATGAGTTAGTCTGGCACCATTTCTCATTACTCGCAGGAGAGGCCACGTGAAGGCTGTCGTCTTCTCTCCCAGCAGCTGAGCCATGAGCATTATATATATCATAACATATAATATTATATATAGAGCTCCGGGAGTCGCAAACGGCAACAATCACTTTCTCCTCCAAGCTCTGCATTTCACTCGGAGTGCAGGGAACGGTTGGCCCACCCGATTGAACGGTGATTGGCTGTTTTACGTTACTTCACCCACGTTACCCACAGGGAGTGAACGCTGATTGGCTGTCTCACGCGAATGGCGCAGAGAAGTTCAAATATTTCAACTTCTGCACGTGTCGCCCTGTGACACGTTTCAATGTGCGGCGTGAACATACAGTAAGCCTTGAATTCAAGTTTTGATGCATACAATCACACCAGTTTTTTCATATAGGCTAAATCTTCTATTTTTGCACGCACAAAATCGATTTTCTTTTAAAAAATTGACTTTTTTTTTTTTACAAATGGAGACATTAAAGTGTCTTTTTTCACATGTATTAAGTTTTAAACATTTATCCATTCTTAGTTGGAATTGTTGCACAAAAGCAATATCACATATTGCTTCAGTAACAAAAATAAGTCTCTATAAAAATAATAGTGCAGTAAAACATGCTGCCTTTTAAATTCTACGGAAAGTGCCTTTTCCACTGTGTGTGGACCACAACTGCTACTCTAAGAAGCTAGCTATAAAATTAGTTGGAACAAAAATAAAGTGCTTCTGTTCTGTATAATAAAAATGGTACGGTTGAACAAGATGCTCTTTTATTTCACAGGAATGTTGCAGTACAAAAAAATATATAGAACACAACTATTGCAGAAAACATTAATACGTCTCAGTAGTAGCTTTAAAAAAAAAAAAAGTTATGAAAATAAAAGTGCCCATTAATAAAATGAAAAATAGTACCCGTAAGCTAGCTGTCTCTGAATTTTTCATGAAAGTGCCTCTTGCAACAATAGAATTGCCCACAACTGTACAACTGATTGTATGATTTTCAACAAATCATGAAAGAAAACTGGACATGAATTGTGTCCAACAGATTACTGTCCATTTGCAGGTGCAACATCCAGGTTCTTTTGTAGGAAAATAAGCTGGTCCACATGCGCTGGTGTAAGACTGCTTCGCTGAGCTGTCACTATATCCCCAGCAGTGGAGAGTACTCGCTCAGCTGCAACGCTAGTGCCAGGGATACACAAGTAGCGTTTGACCTGTCTAGCCAAGAGAGGGAAATCTGTCTCATGGGTCCTCCACCAGCTGAGGGGGTTCTCTGACAGAGACAGTGGAGGGGCTTCCAAATATTTCTTCAGCTCCTCTTCAGCTCTGGTACTGGCAGATTTACGGGCAACACTGACCCCAGTAAATGTCTTGCCCAATAGAGTGACCAGTGCAGAGGGCCTTCTTTTGGGAGCAGGGCGTTCTTCTGGGTCTGGCTGTGGTGTCTCCGACTTGTCATCAGCCTCCTCTGAGTTCACATGACTACAGAAAAAAATGTAACAATCATATCAGTCATTATGTGCAATACAATCACACCACCAGTCCCTTATTTTAGGGTAAAATAATAAAAATGCATACATACAACCATGCAAGATGGGTGTATGAGATGGCATAATTTAACTTGGACCTAAATTACTATCTATTTTTAACATGTAATGCAATTTACAAAAACATTTGTTCAAGAAAAGGTAATTTACCCTAACTCATTGGCTGCCAATGACGTCTATAGACGTCAATTTAAATCAACCGTTGACTGCCAATGACGTCTATAGACGTCAATTATGTTTTTCAACAGGGCGGGCTGGGGAGCGATCTGGAGCACCTTGTCACAAAAAATCAGGCTTGTAAACAGAGAATGTACTACTGAACTGAGCCGCCGGGTGGGCGGGGGCGTTGTGCCAAATTGGATCAGAGATGAGGAAACAGTAGCCTAATGGGTTAAGTAAGAGCATGGCGTCCGCGAAACGTAAGCGAAATTTCAGACAGCTAACACTTGAACAGTGTCTCAGTGTCGCGGTTGGTTGCGATAAAGCCTCTGACGAAAATCCCGGGCCAAGTAGAGAGAGTAGGCCTACACGGCGTATTTCAGCAGACACCTCCGAATCATCAGGTAATGAATTCAGCGAACCTGACCCGGATTCGTCAGATGAGTGGTTGCCGTCAACCGGGAACAGCAGAGCCTCATCCCCTGACGCGTCTCCAGGAAGACGGAGTACTCCGAGAGCACCATATAACACTGACCCAGAGAGCAGGCTAGACGGAGGGCTAAGAAGACACAAACTCAGACACCTGATGCCCACCAGCAAGAAGGGGAGACCAGTAAGGAGGTGTAGGGTCTGTCCTCGCAGGGGTCTGCGCAGCGAGACAAAAATGTGGTGTCAGTCCTGTCGTGTCCCCTTGCACGCAGGGGAGTGTTTTACAGCTTACCACACTAAGCTGAACTATTTTGTGTAGGGGTGGACACGGACACAAACACACACACACACACACACACACACACACACACACACACACACACACACACACACACACACACACACACACACACACACACACACACACACACACACAGGATTCGATATAGCTGCGACAACATACAGAAATACATACCTGGAAAGAATTGTACAACTGACATTTTGAAGAATATTTTTTTTTTAATATTATATATTGGTTATATATTTGCAAATAAATTATTATTGTCCTGTCAAAATACCTGTCTCAATGTTGTTTTTGCTGTTTTATGGAGGAAAACCACTTTTCAGGTGTTGAAGGGGTCACTAAAGTCACTTGTTTTCTAAATTTTTGGTCAAAAACAGGTGTTTTTGGTGAAACCAACGTATGTTTTACTGCCGATTACTAAAGAACGGAAAAAGGTAGAAACAAACGGTTCCTGATAAAAGAAGAGAGTCTACTCTGTCTTTTGGTGGTTTCAGTGTTTTACATAGTCATATAACTCACTGTCCCGTGGGTCTTTGGAAATCAGTCAAAATGCTGTAAAACGCTTGGCAGTATGGGGCTCTCTGCACTGAAGATGGCTGGCAGCCAATGAGTTAAGTGCTGCAGCATCTGCAACTACATTGGCATGGATTTCCATCTGGTCCTCCTTGGCGAGGAAGGGCAGGGCCTTGAATCTGGGGTCCAAGAAGGAAGGAGTGTAAAGCATGCGCTTATCCTGCGCAGAACTATCTTTTTACTAGATCATCATGGATTGCCAGTTTGATTTCCCGAATAACTGGATTGTCAGCAGCAATGCCAGTTGCCTCCGTGTCGTGCAGCAACTGAGCATGCAAAGGAGCAATAACTGAGAGTGTAGGTGTAGAATCCTCAGACATGATGTGGGTTGCATCTTTCATTGGTTTCAGTGCTGATGCTATTTCCTCAGCAGTGGAGATGTCCCTCTCGCTGAGTGTGCAGATGTCGCTTCCACATCTTCTTACCTGTGGGGAGAGGAGCGCGGCAGAAATAGCAGGCTGCTGCTCTAGGAATCTCTCGATCATGTCCAGCGCGCTGTTCCATTGTGTAGCGACATCCATTTTTAATTTGTGCGCCGGTAACTGTAGAAGTTTCTGTTTTTGATGGTGCTGCGGTGGAAGAAGCCAGTTATTCGCCTGATCCTCCCAAGCAGTCGTGACACCGTAGTTAGCTTCAGAGCTCGTTGAGCAGCCAGGTTGAGAGCATGGGCAAAACACGTCATGTGCCAAGTTGTCAATCTGTGTAGCGGCGAGCATGTTCGCAGCATTATCAGTCACAATCACCAGATCTGCGACAGTCAGCTCCCATTCATTAGCAATGGAGTGAAACATGGCATTGACATTCACAGCCGTGTGGCTTTAGTGCATAACACAAGTTTGCAAAACACGGGATTCGAGCAGCCACATATCAGTTATATAGTGAGCGGTGAATGTCACAAAAGACTGGGTTGCTCTCGATGTCCATGCATCACATGTTAGTGCCACTCTGGTTGTTTTGGTTAAGGCACCGGCGACTTTTCTTTTAGTCTCTTGGTAAAGCTCCGGCACAGCTGTCTTAGTGAAAAACGTACGGGATGGTATGGCGTACCTTGGCTCCGCTGGCTTCAACATGTAGTTGAACCCCTCGTTCTCCACCACACTGTAAGGCCGTAAGTCTTTGGCGATGAAGCAGGCGATAGACCTGGTTATTTTCTTTGCCCGCTCGGAGTTGGCAGGGAGTTTGGTGAGGCACTGCAGAGTGTGTTGGTTTGCCGCTGGTGGCTGACTCTGCACCGTGTCCTTGAACCCTGGGTGATGCCTGATCATGTGAGCGCGCGCATTTGTGGTGTTCCCGAAGTACTTAACCTTCATTTTGCAAACCTTGCACACTGTAAAGCTCATCTCAAGCTCGGTCTTCCCGGGCATTCGGTAAAAACCAAAATGAGTCAAAATCTTTGCCTTCAACGAGGACGGGGCCGGTTGAGTCTCTCTCTCCTCCATTTTGAAGTCTCCTCCTTTTTTTTTGGTGCAGACAGCGCATGCGTATGTTCCAGAACCGGCTGCCTGGTGACGTCAAGATGTCCCGCGTACAAAACGGAGGCAGACAGCCTGCGGATTAGTTTTATGTTTTAAAATCGATGTTGGGCCATTTTAAATCAATTCTGAATCGTAGTAAATGAGAATCGCGATTCTTATATTAATCAATTTTTTGGCACACCCCTACTGCTTACCGTCACCGTTGTTGTCCATTTGCACAGCCTGGTCCACAGGTGTAGTTTTCTTCTTACTGGAAGTACCCGCTGTTGACTTCTTTCTCTTTCTCCCGACAGTACCTGGATTTATCTCGGTATTTTGCGCATCGCCACTGGGAACACTGGTATCGGACATTTTACCAGACCATGTATTCATTCTTTGAAGTCAATGCCAATGCAAGCTGCCCATCCAATAAGGAACTTGCTGAGTGAGCGAAGTATGGGCGTGTCTGTCTAGGTTGTCCCCGGTTGTCACTCATCAAAGTACAGTGGTGATGCGAGGTGATTGACAAGTTGACAACCAGCCAATATGATGGAGGAGGCCGGATGGCTCCTCCTCCAGCCTGTGAATGCAATTATGATTGGCATGTTTCACCCTCGTTACCCCCGACCTATAATACAATTCAAACGTAATCTGGCGGGAGCATGTGTGATGTGTGTGTAAAGAACAGAGGATGTTACGGTTGTGGACCGACGCCCCGCCCTCATGGGTAAAACCCTCCGTTTGTCGATGGCCATGCAAATGACCATGTGTTTTTCCATGCATGTGATTTGTTTACAATTATGTTAATTTTGACGCGCCTTTCCCCGGACGTGATTGGTTGCTGCATCAGAAAGCCGAGGATCCAGGAAGAAAAAAGACGGGCGAGCCCAATATTCGCGGCTATTTATTCGTATTTTATTTTATTTTTATTTTATTTCCTTTTATTAGCTGCAATATCTCTCGTTCACACTCCAGTCCAGTTGGTGGCGGTAATGCACCTACAAGTTGGTTTGCAAACCGCCAATAAAACCTAAAGACGAAGAAGAACATTCGCGGCAGCTTGTCTCGGATTTGCAGCTTGCCATTTAGGTCTTCGAATGCTTATTTGTTAATTGATTGAGGCTCTTGTTAGCTACCTGGGAACTGGGCCAGGGTAAGTTTGTTAGAGGTTATCGAAAACCGACACGCAGTTACACCTTTGTTAAGAAACACTAGGCGCAGGGGTGCTGTTCCACTCGTGTATTTTGGGAGCTTTTCTTTGGTTATATTCATTTCTTTGATTTGGACAGCACCCAATGGCCCTTTTCCTTTTTGTTGTTTGGCCTCCCCCTAACCCTGTTTGTGTTTAATTGATTACCCCAAGATCCGGGTTAAATAAACAACTTTAAGTTAACCAAAGACATCTGGTTTTACGTTGCCACCCCTTCCCCTAACGGGTGAAGTAACATAAATGGGGGCTCATCCAGGATCTCTCTTAAAAGGATCCCATAACTAAACTGGAGTTGTAAATAGCTTGGAGGTTGGACGTAATAGAATTGATGTCGCTGTTCGACCTAGAGTCCTTCTTGGTCGGTCCCTCGCTTAGTCAAGTAGGCCGCTGTCGGAAGGATGATTTGCCACAGATAGCGGATTATTTCGGTTTGCCCTATTCAAGACAAATGCTAAAAAGGGAGCTAAAAGCTAGTGTGGTTTGCAAATTGGTGGAGTTGGCGTTGATTGTATTGCCAGCGCAAGCAGACTCTGCTGTGCCTGAGGATGGCACCCTGACTGAAGAGGCGGGTCGCCGAAAGGCAGAGGGTGAACCTCAAGGTGCTCGAGCAGACTTGGGAGTGGACATTGAGGTAGATGAGCTGACCAAATCGCTGTTTACTTTGCCTCGCTACACTGTAAAAAACAACCTATAGAATTTACCCAATTTATCTAAGGTAACAATTTGCATCTACTTTGGTTGGGTAAATTTCAATCCAATATTTTGAGTAAAGACTACCTACATTGAAAAGCTATGAAATACCAAAAGAAATTAGGTAAAGTTTACCTAAGATTATTCAATACAAATTACTCAAAATAATTTAGTAATATTAACTCAAGATTGTTAGCCATTATTAATCTACTTTATCATTAGTAATAATTAGCTAATATGACTAATTAACTATTACCTATTCAGGGAAGGTTAGATTTACTTGAAGTTATTTTCAGACACAGCAGACGCAGTATTGATGAAATCAACTTGTTTATTGATTAAATCAACCAAATGATCAAAAGTATATTGAAGAATATTCAAGAGAATCACAAAACATATTCAAACAATAATATATATGCATATATATTTTTTATCAAACTCAGTTTTTTTTTCGAACTCGGTAAACCCGTTAGCTAAAAAAAAAAAATATATAAATACAACTCAGTGCGTCGTTATGTGTAAGTGTGTGTGAGTATGTGTGTGTGTATGTGTGTACACCTGGGCAGGGGCGTATCAAGCTTTCCAAAAGTGGGGGTGTTCTGGAATAGGCGAAGAAATAATCATTCCAAATAGCGATGATCAATTATATGAACTTTTACATACATCTAGGCCTACAAAATGGAAGAAATGCGAGCAGATACACTGTGTGTGTGTGTGTGTGTGTGTGTGTGTGTGTGTGTGTATGACTCATTGTGTGTTTGTTTGATACACGCACACACACACACACACACACTGTGTGATAAAGCTGAAAGGAGCTTCAGCAGCCTCTGAAGGCTGAAAACATGGATGCGAAGTACAATGACACAAACATGTCTCAACAGTGTAACCGTGTGTTATGTTCAAAAGCACAAGCTGGATCTGTTGGACAGGAAAATGATTGCAGAACAATTAGTTTGTCATAATGAGCAGAGACAAAACACATTTGTAAAGCCACTTGAGGCTGTTGCATGAATGTTCAATAACTGTAGCTCTAATGACATTTGGCTAGAGCATTTGTTACTTGTATGTAGTGATGTTATTATGTAGTGACACACAGAGTGCAGGCTGTCAAACCAGTGGTCAAGTTCAACTTCAAATGTTCTCGATTTCATGCTGAGACCTATCTATGATCTATGTATAATGTTGGGCTTCTGTGTTTATGGTGTGGTCTTACTGATTATACAGTAACTGAAAATAAAACGTGTCTGATATAATTCTAAGTAACAGGATACTGCTCTGACAGATGTGTCAATATTGCATTCTACAGTGGATATACTGTACAAAAACCTTTATATAACCCAGTAAGCCATACAATGTGCATATCATGTAGTAGGCTATAGCCATGTTAAGCCAGTGCAAGAATTTGTTTGGGCACATTTTCAGATATTATGTTCTACAAAGATCTGAATTATGATGTTTTAGTATTGACATAATCGACAAAACATTATAAAAATAAGACTTGCAATGTCTTTATTTGGCTTTGAAACTCAAACTCATGAGTAAACTCATGTAACTCATGTAAACTCATGTAAAAAGTTCATTTACATCAACAGACAATACAATAGACATTTACAACAAACACTTCATAACAGGTAACAACTAACAAGTGCTCTAATCAAATACTCATCAACTTATTTGAGAAAAAAGTAACAGTTATTTAACATTCACGTGTCAGCAAGTGGCTTTACAATGAAATCACACTATTTGAAAGAACCAAATGTGTTTTGTCTCTGGTCACTGTGGCAAACAAACTGCTCAGCAATAATTTTCCTGTCCAACAGATCCAACTTGTGCTTTTGCACATGACACACAGCTACACTGTTGAGGCGTGTTTGTGTCATTGTACTCCTTAGCCATGTTTTAAGCCTCCGGAGGCCACTGAAGCTCCTTTCAGCTTCTGCAGAAGACACAGGGATGACAAGCAGTAGTCTGACTAGAGTCTCCACTTGATTAAAGAGGCCACGGACCTCTGGAGACATCCCTTTTAAAATGTTTGCAACCTCTCTGCTTGTCTTGAATGTGTAATTTGACCTAAACATCGCAAGCTGTACACTAAGATACTCAGGGTTTAGTTCTGGATAGTGTTTCACAACCTCTGCTAATTTCCCAGTCAAGAGGACTTGTTCCATTGCCCTGATTTGTTGCATCCCTTCCTGAAGAAACATCATCATGAAACATCGTCATGAAACTGGACATCCACAACATCAAGAATTTTGTAAAATTCTGCTCTGTAGTAATCAATGGGGGATGCATGTTTATGTGCAGGGGCACACCCTGTGAAACGTTGAGGTGGCTTGCAGGCCCGTGGAGAGGTAATGGGGCTAATGTCTAGTGTTTCACACATCTCTATAGCTTTTGTGTACACATTGTTGAAACTCTCTGTATTTCGCTTCTCGGCATAAGTTTGTTTTACACATTCTACCGCCTTAAGCGCTCCATCCACTGTTTGTGCTCTCGCCTGAAGGGAAACATTCAACATCTCCAGATCCTCAGTTGTCTCCAGTGCACACAACATTTCCCTGAGTAAATGTGTCATGTAAACCTTGAGCCTTGATTGCTGCATCGCTTGAACTTTCACCCATTTCTGCCAGGGAGAGCAAAATGCGCTCATACTGATTAAGTACAGCACGAATTGCACCTGTACGAACTGTCCACCTTGTTGGACAAAGGGGCCTGATCTCAGAGGTGTGACAAGGACCATTCTCAGACTTGGCTATTCCCTTGAAAATCTCCTTCAACTTCACTGACTGACCAAACAATTTCCCCAATTCATTTACCCAATCTAGTGCATTGCGGACAAAATGTGTGGCAGTGCAGGCCTGCTGGGTGATCAGATTAACACAGTGAGCTGTGCAATGTACGTAATGGGCCAGAGGTTGTTGCTGTTTTATAATGGCTTTGGCACCGTTGTATTTTCCTGCCATGTTTGCCGCACCATCATATGCTTGACCCCGCAACCCACTGATTGGCAAATTTAGGCGCTGGAGAACATCTAACACCACTCTTGCCAGATTTTCTCCAGTTGTTGAGGACACTTCATAAAGGCCAATGAATTCTTCGTGAACTATCAGGTCGTGATCAACATACCGCAGGCAAAATGCCTCTTGCTCCTTTCCTGACACATCTCGTGTGCCGTCCATCATCACAGAGTACTGCAGATGTGGAAGAGCTGTGATTGCATCTGCAATTTCCCTAATTATCGAACAGCTGAACAGTTGGAGCAATTCGTTCTGGATTGGGGCAGATACATATGTTTTCTTTCTGGTCAGCCATTTGGAAAGGCAGGGGTCATCCTCTGCCTTGTACTTGAGGAGTTGGTCAAAATTCCCCTCACCACTATCATGTCCACGCATAGCGAGACCCTGCCTGGCTAGCATCTGCAACCCTCCAATGATTTTGAGAAGACATGCCCTTGCCTCCTCCTGCTGTTGAGCAGTCACACTAGACAGCTGGCACTGAACTGACTTGCCTTCGTGTAAGTATGTTGTGATGGGTGTTTTGTGGCATTCACTTTTTTCTTGAGATTCGAATCTCTCTAAGGCTTTCTTCAAATTTTTGAAGCCAGTCGTAATAAAGGCTGGCTCTGAATTTTTAGCAAGCGGGATGTCTCAGATTGGAAAGCTTTATTGCAGTAAAAACAGAGTACCCCTTCCACACATGGACTCACATGAAGCCATGGGAATTTTTTGTACCACTGTGCCTGGAAAGTGAGTGTGTATTTAGGAAGAGACTGCTTCACAATGCATTTAGGGTCTGGTTGGTTGGGTTTAATGTAAACTGATGAAGCAGCACAATTATCTGCACTCTCACTCCTATCATCTTTCTCATCCTGGCCTGCATCTTCTCGGCTGCCTTCTCCTTCTTCCTCCTCCATATCTCTGTCCACCTCACTCCTGGACACATCTTTCGCCTGTTCATCCTCCTAATTGAAATATTTAAAATTAAAATGCAGATAGGCAAAAGGCCTTTATTTCCTCTCCTCTACTGTCTTTCTGTTGCCGCTGGCTCTGTGGCTGTTATTGTGCTGTTGCACGTTGTTACCAGTAGATGGCCGTCAAAGGCCAGATATGAATCGGAGTAGCCCTTTAGCTATGTCAGTGCAGTTGCCTGTTCAAGCAAGGGATGTGACTGACTAACTTGACGAACACACGGACAGTCGAATGGAACGCACTTCCATGCTTCTAATGTTCTAAGAAAACAAGATGAACCCTTGACACACACTGTTGAGGACATTTCACGTTCAAGTGTGCTGAGAAAGCGAATCGCACAATTCTCCGGATTTTCGTGTATCACAGCATTCATTCACATTCATTAAACCAGTAGGCCTAAGTTGATTGCTGTGACACATACTTTGTGTATATTTTGAGTGATACACCTTGTAGATTGAAGTGCGTTTTCTCAAGGTTTGAAAATGACGAATCGCACGAGGATCTCTACTCTCCGTAAAGGCTACCTGTAGCCCTAGTCAAACCTGTGCATCCCAACCGCGGTAGCACTCGAAACAGATAGCCTATAGCTTTCAACTTGCAAGCACGTCAGTGTCTGCAGAGGGAGAGAAGTCAACTTACTTGTTTTCTCTTGAAAAAGCCGTCTATAGTCCCCTGTCTTTTTCTTTTAGTTTTCGGCATCATTGGCTATATTGCACGAAAAAAGAGAACAGTTTTAAAACTAAAGTAGGCTTAGTTCCAGTCGGAAGAATGAATGGGATCTTATGCTAGGAGGTAACTTGCTCTTGAATAGAGAGCCATGAACCTTGCATATGTAACCAACTTTATTTTTAAAGGTAATATAACAATGCAGTGGTGCATCAATCCCAGGTTATAAGGAGACTGGCTTGTATTCTTAATAGAACTCTGATAAAAGGAATAACACACAGACACAGTGAGGCACGTTTGACCTTTTATCTAACGATCTAACCATATCTAACCATCAGAATCAATCAGATTATTTACACAATAATAATAATAATAATAACAACACTGAACCTAAAACACTGAACTCAATACACTGAACCCAAAAGAGGTCCCCAAGAAAAATAACAAACTAAATAAAATGGGTACCCAGCAAGTCTTTGAGTGCACTCCATTAAATGAAAGGGGGCGTTCTGTTCCTACCACTACCGCTACGGCCGAACGCTCTTGAGCAGGGGCCAGTCGATGACAGGCTGTCTCTTGTTCAAAGTAACGTCAAATCTTCCTCCATATCTTCTATTTCTTCCGTAATAACCTTTTCTTCGTTTCTCTTCGTCTATATGTTCACTCTTCAAGTCTATGTTCGCTCTTCAAGTCTATGTTCGCTCTTCAAGTCTATGTTCGCTCTATTAGGGAGCGTCACCAAAAACACGGTCTCCAGGCAACCGTTTCAGTTAGCGGCCATCAGGAATATAACCTTTTCTTCGTTTCTCTTCTAGTCTATATGTTCACTCTTCAAGTCTATGTTCTCTCTTCAAGTCTATGTTCGCTCTTCAAGTCTATGTTCGCTCTTCAAGTCTATGTTCGTTCTTCAAGTCTATGTTCGCTCTTCAAGTCTATGTTCGCTCTTCTTTACGCGTCAAGCAGAGAGCCACTTTTTTTGGGAGCGTCAACAAAACACGGTCTCCAGGCAACCGTTTCAGTTAGCGGCCGTCAGGGATACATTGTAGCACGTGAACACTGGTCGCTACAATATACTGGGAATATATATATACTATAGATATACACCATACACACTACATTATATATATTATTATAATATATACATTCATATAAATTGACATATACATATATTAGCAGAGAGAGTGAAATAGCATGGGTTACATACTCCCCCCCTAGAACGCATTAGTCCCTTCATGCGCCTGCCACCTGGCAGGACCCTGGAGGAGGCCTTCCAGACTCTTACAGAAGGCAACAATGGCCAGGATCAAGGGTCTCCCAAGAGTGTCATAGTGCAGTCTATCAGGTCGTTGTCGTGTTCTGCTTGATCTCCTGATTTCAGCTTGTGTTCCTATGTTTTCTGACTGTTCAGCTTGAAGCAGAGGATTGATGGCCGCTGCTACTTCTTCCTCCACAGCCGTGAGATCTGATCTATGATCACATTCGTGTCGTTGATCTGTATCCACAGGCTCAAGGTTATCATGAAGAGGCTCCACTGCATGTTCCAGAAGCTCTCCCAGGAGTGAGTGGTCCAGGGCATGGCGAATATTTCCAATGGCAGCTTCTAAGCTCTCAGCAGTAGGAGTCTGATCTGAGTCTGATCTGAGTCTGCGGGGTCTCCTCTCGACACTCCTTTCCACAGTCTTGATGAAGGGTCCCATTTCAGTCACTTTGGGCCTGTGCACCACCACAAGCTCCTCTTCATCACTACTGCTGCAGACGTCAACATCCTCTTCACGGCTCAGCATGTTGTCCCTTGCATCCATCGTTGGCTGCTCTCCGGATCTCAACTTCATCATCTTAGAGGGGCCTTTTTGCTCAACTTCCTTCCCATCGGTGACAGGTAGGAACCCACATGGCAAGAGGAGGTCCCTGTGGAGGGTGCGTAGGGGGCCGCCACCCTTATCCGGCTTGACGACATAAACCGGTCCATCTCCCATCCTCTTTTCGACTGTATAGGTCCCTCTCTCCCATCTGTCCGCAAGCTTGTGTTTCCCTCTGATGTTGACATTTCGCACTAAGACTCTGTCACCTGCGATCAGTTCTGCTGCTCTGACCTTGGCATTGAACCTTGTCTTGTTCTTCTCTCCCATCTTCCGTGCACTCTCTGCAGCTAGAGCATAGCTTTCCCGCAGACGTTCTCGAAGGCTCTTTACATACTCAGAGTGAGTCCTGGCATGATTCCCCTGTGGCTGGAATCCCAGAACGAGGTCGATGGGAAGGGTCGGTTGTCTGCCAAACATCAGCTCATAAGGCGAGTAGCCGGTGGTGTTGTTCCTTGTGCAATTATATGCGTGGACAAGTGGCTTCACAAATTCTCTCCAGTGGTACTTGTCTTTGTCCTCCAGCGTTCCAAGCATGCCGAGCAGGGTTCTGTTGAATCTTTCGACTGGGTTCCCGCGAGGATGATAGGGGGTAGTCCTCACCTTTTCTGCTCCTATCAGGGAACACAGCTCTTTGATGGTGTGACTTTCAAAATCCCTTCCCTGATCGCTATGAAGGCGGGCAGGGAACCCGTAGTGAACGATGAAGTTCTCCCAAATTGCTTTAGCTACAGTTCTTGCTCTTTGGTCTTTTGTGGGAATTGCCACAGCAAACTTAGTGAAATGGTCTGTAATCACCAATACATTTCTTGTATCTTTGTTGTCTGGTTCAATAGACAAATAGTCCATGCAGACTAATTCAAGGGGGTAACTTGTACTGATGTTCATCATTGGGGCAGCCCTCTCAGGGATTGTTTTCCTTCTGAAACACCTCTCACATGTGTGACACTTCACATCGACTGCTTGAGCCATCTTTGGCCAGTAAAATCGGGCGCGGGCCAGGTGAAGGGCGCGCTCAAATCCGAGGTGCCCCACTTCATCATGAACACCTTCTAGTGCTTTGGCTCTGTATTTCTCGGGCAAGACTAACTGATAGCCTTCTGTTCCTCTGTCAACATACCTCCTGAACAGGACTCCGTCTTTGAGTTCAAGTCGATTCCACTCTCTGAGGAAGAGCCTCACCTCCGGTAGCTCTAACTTAGTCTCTCTGAACGAGGGCTTAGTGTCTCTCTCAATGAGTTGGATGACCCGCCTTATGGACAGGTCTGCCCTCTGTGAATTGTGCCAATCCTCTTGAGTCATCCCTGGAACAGTTTTTTGTGCAAGGCAGGTGTAACTCAGGGGAATGGCGGAGGGGTCCACCGCTAGGGACTCTGCTAAGGCGGGGGGTTCCGGGGGGTATTCACAGTGCTCCAGTCGCACTGAGTGTCTTTGGCAGAGGGCAGTGAAGGTGTCCTCCGAGAGTACTTTGTGATTCCCGCCCAGCACACGTTGACGGAGCTCCTCGATCCTCTCTTTTTCCTGGAGGAAAGCATCGTCTTCTTGTGAGGGTTCCTGGGGGCGCCTTGACAGCCCATCTGCATCTTGATTTGTATTACCAGGCCGATACTTCACCTCAAAACGGTACGTTGACAGAGCTGCTAACCAGCGGTGACCTGCTGCATCGAGTTTTGCAGAGGTCAACACATAGGTCAGAGGATTGTTGTCAGTAAGGACTGTGAATTCTGTACCATACAGATAATCATGGAACTTCTCACACACAGCCCACTTCAGTGCTAAGTATTCAAGCTTGTACGTTGGGTAGTTGCGTTCACTTTTCGATAGCCCTCGGCTAGCATAGGCTATGGCCCTAAGTGTCCCTTCATGCTCTTGGTAAATGGCTGCACCAAGGCCTTCTCCACAGGCGTCTGTGTGGAGAACGTAAGGGAGGTTAGGATTGGCGAAAGCCAGTACAGGTGCTGAGGTCAACCTGTCTATGAGTGTTATGAAAGCGGTTTCACAGTCCTGTGTCCATTCACTTCCGAAAGGCTGGCTGGGGCTCACTGAAGTGTGAGGTTTTTGCTTCTTATAGTCCTTTCCCCTTTTCCTTGTAGCCACATAGCCAGCAGTGAGGGCATTCAACTGCTTTGCTATTTTCGAATAGCCTTGTACAAAGCGCCTGTAGTACCCCGCAAAGCCTAAGAAGCACTTTAGCTCTTTACGATTGGTGGGCCTGGGCCAGTCTTTTAAGGCCGATATCTTCTCAGGGTCAGTGTGGACGCCACGAGCATCTACAATGTGGCCCAGATATTTCACGGAAGACTGAAAAAAGTGACATTTGTCTGGGGACAACTTCAGCCCGTAGTCCTTGAGTCTGTTCAGCACCTTCATCAACCTGTTTTCGTGCTCCTCCAAGGTGTCTGAGAAGACAATCAGATCGTCTAGGAAGACCAAGACTTCGTTCAGGTGCAGATCTCCCACACATCTCTCCATTAACCGCTGGAATGTGGAGGGTGCATTGGTAACGCCCTGTGGCATGCGGTTAAATTCCCAAAAACCCAGCGGGCATGTGAATGCGGTCTTGTGTTTGTCTTCTTCGGCAAGTTCAACTTGATAATAACCGGACTTCAGATCCATAACGGAAAACCATTTAGCTCCACTAAGGGCCGAGAAGGTTTCTTCGATATTGGGAAGAGCGTACGCGTCCTTGATAGTACGCATGTTCAGTTTCCGATAGTCCACACACACACCGATAGTCTGATCTTCCCGTTTTTCTTTTTCACCACTACTATAGGGGAAGCAAATGGGCTCTCTGATTCCCTTATGATCCCTGCCTCCAGTAGCTCTCGAAGATGCTGCTTAACAGCTTCTCTATCACATGGGTGAATCGGCCGGGGCCTCTCCTTGAAGGGGGTTTCATCCTGAAGTCTTATCCTGTGTTTGACTGCAGAGGTGCGACCATGGGTTAAGTCATCAACAGCAAATACCTCAGGTATGGTATTCAACTTGTCTTTGATGCGTTTCTTCCACTCTGCTGGAATGGGAGAATCTTCCAGGCTGCATGATACTTTGTCACTTGGGGGGGCTTCTGTATCCACTGTCTGGAGGCCACACGTACAATTAGAACCAGGGAGGAAATCTTCTCGTCTATGCCAGTAACACTCTTTGGGAGTGATATAAGGACTTGGGTGTAACCTATGTAAGGGACACGCTGGCCCCCAGCACCCAAAATCTCAAGCAGTGCGTTAATAGGTTCAACAGGGAAGGATGAGAGATGGTCTGAATAAAAGGTCTCTGAGACCGTAGTAACCTGCGACCCGGTGTCTAAAATACATTTACACTGGTAGCCTTCAACAAGGGCTGTCGTGCTGCAACGTGGCCCAACAAGACCATGGGGTAAGGGTCTGTAGTCGAGGTGTGAGCCATTCTGGGCATATTGTTCGGCCTTCACTACATTTGCTTTCAGGTTGGTTGAATTGGAACTAGATAAAGGGGGGTGCACGGCTTCTGAACGTCCCGCAGCAGAAGCCCTTACCGGTTTAACGAGAACTCGGGCTGGCCCTGATGCTGCATCCTCCATTGGTCGCGTCTTTCCCTGAGCTCAAGGTTCTTCTGGTGTACAGCAGCAGGGTTTGGCTCGTTTAAACATAGGGCGGCAATGTGGCCATCTTCTCCACATTTAAAACAGAACCAGGCTCGGGGCATGTTGGAAGTGTTCATGCCGATCCTGCGGTTTGTCACATTTGAGACCATACAGTTTCCCCTAACAGGATTTTCATTGAGGTTCTCTACATGTTGTGGTTCGTTGGGCTTCGATGCTGGCTTGTAGGAAGTAAGCTGTTTCTTTAGGTCAGCCACTTCCTGAGCGAGCTTCTGATTCTCAGTTAGGCTCTTTTTGGCTGCCTTCGGGTTTAAAACAGCATCAGTTTCATCTGACTCTTCATCACGGTGGGACAGGCCATAGACTGTGTGCATGTGAGACATAGCTTTGGCGCTTCCAAGGTGCTTCTTCATTCTGTTCAGTTTTGTCAACCGTCTGTCTTCCTGCTGTCTGAGGAGTAGCAAGAGCTCAGGGAAGGATGGGGGGTTAGTCTTCTTCTGCTCAAGCTGGAGCTCAATGAGCAATGTCTGATCCCAGCAACCCCTACAGAATTGTCTGATGAGTTGCTTGTTTGAACTTTCAATGGACAGTCCTCCCCCGGTAATAACTTTGTCAAGCATCAGGTGTAGGCGATTTAAATAGTCAGAGGATTTCTCCCCAGCGTTCTGATTTGCGCCCAGGAATGCTGCATACAGCTCTTCTCCATCTGCTACTACCCCAAAAGCTGCGTCAAGCTGGTTGAGGTAGAGTGCAGGCGGGGAGTCGATGCCAAGGCTTTTGACTAGGTCACTAGCTGGGCTCAATAAGCTCTCTAAAATCTTTCTGACCTTCTGGGTATCTGGGCTGGAAGGGTCACTTAATAACAGTTCAACTTGAGTGTGCCACGTCTCATAATCAACTTCTCCATTGGGCTTTGGTGTTCTTGCCGAGAAGGTGCGGATTTTGCTGACATACGAGGACTGAGATTCCGTTTTTATTACATGCTCGACAATTACTCTCTGGACACTGGGGGGATTGATGAGGCTCTCATCAAGACTTGACGGCCTCTGAGGCGTCTCAGGCACATTGTTATTTGTGTCCTCATCACTTGCTGTATCACCACCCAACTGAAGGTTGGAAAGCTGAGTTTGGAGCATCTGGATCAGACGGGTCTTGCTTAGGCCTGCAACCGCCGCAGCAAACTTTAGTTAATCTAGGTTACTTTGTTCCTCAGGTTTCGGAGCCATCGCTTCTTGTATGGCGGTGACGTGCCATGAAGCATTAGAATCATCAGGACTAAACGTTTTGCCTAAGAAGTCTGGATCCATACGAGCTACTGATCTTTCATCTCTGTACTGGACCAGAACCCTCCCATTAGGTTTACCTACTTCATCAGGGACTCTTATGCATTTCACTATGCCCCCATGTACCTCAAAAATGTCAATAATATAATCGTCTGAATACGTTTCGTCAATACCAGAGACAAAAAGGCAGCTCTGTCCATGCACATCATAGCGGTTACAATATTCCATTTTGACCTTAGTTTCTCTATCATGCAAAATATTGTAGCGGTGAATATATAAGAAAAATATGAATTCCTTTGATCAGAGTATATAACCAGTCTCCTGGCTAGCTCGCCACTTTATGTAACCAACTGTATTTTTAAAGGTAATATAACAATGCAGTGGTGCATCAATCCCAGGTTATAAGGAGACTGGCTTGTATTCTTAATAGAACTCTGATAAAAGGAATAACACACAGACACAGTGAGGCACGTTTGACCTTTTATCTAACGATCTAACCATATCTAACCATCAGAATCAATCCGATTATTTACACAATAAGAGTGAGAGAGTGAAATAGCATGGGTTACACATATATTAACGATTAATAATTAATCGCTTAATCGCTTTAATCGCTTAATATGCCTGAAAATGTTGCCTTCATTACAGGCAGTGAATGATGCTGATCTAAAACAGTGATTCAATTCTACCTTTTCATTGAAGGCGTCAAGTCAGTATGCAGCACGAACAGTTGGGCACAGCAATCTGTGAGAAACTGCTTGAATGACCGCGGTCACCGCGCTGAGCTCTCAGGCAGTCGGGTCTCGGGAGCACCGCTGCCAGCGCTTTCTGCAGGCTGCGCAAGCTGTTTAGTCTACGTAACGTCAATTGTAGCGCTGGGATTTACAGAGTGATAATTTGATACAGAGGGATGCAATCATAGCAACCATTTTAAATTGCATACAACAGGCGAACGTTTACTATTTTTTATTAGAAAAGCTGATTTTTGTGAGGATTTGACGAACAAAAGTGGAGGGGATGGAATGGCCTTCCAATAGAAGTGAGGGGGATGCATCGTACTCATCCCCCGCGTCTGATACGCGCCTGCACCTGGGTCACTTTGCAGCTGTGAATGTGGGTGTTTCTGCAGCCAGGCTGGTTTCTGAACAACCAACCATACACAATAGAACATTTAAACCTTTTTGCAAAAAAATAAAGATACATAAATACAACTCAGTGCTGTGTGTGTGTGTGTGTGTGTGTGTGTGTGTGTGTGTGTGTGTGTGTGTGTGTGTGTGTGTGTGTGTGTGTGTGTGTGTGTGTGTGTGTGTGTGTGCAGCCAGGTAATTTCAAACAGGTTTCTGAACAACCGTACATAACAGAACATTTAAACCTAGGGGGTCCAACAAAGTCATTCCAGTAGCTTCATTTTGAGGCTGTGGACTTTCTTGGGCAGCTTTGCCCCATCAAGCTCCAGAAAAAGTTTTTGGAATACCTCAAAGGTTTTCCTCAGAGTCTTGGGATACTCCAGGTTGAGGGCATAAATCAACCCCATCAAAAGCATACAAGCCCGGCTGCGGTTCCCACACCTGGTCAGGACTTTGTTGCCCTCAATCACAATGGACACTTGATCCTCCTCACTCATGGGCTCATGGGTAACAATCACCTTCATGGTGTGGTCCATGTGTCCCTCACATTGGTCCTCCATCTAAAAAATAAATTTGCATATTTAGTGTATTAACAATATGCTATTCATATACATTTAAGTTCTTAGTCAAATGTAGTACATTGTTATTTTAAACATTGGCATTGGCCCAAATTTCACAAATGGTGCATCCCCATTTCCCATAATGCAATAGAGACGAGTGGTGAGAAGAAGGGATGAGGAGGAGAATATAAGAGCAGAGGAGAGGAGGACAGGAGATGAGGAGAATAGAAGTTGAGACGAAATGAGAACAGGAGATGAGAAGACGGCAGATGTGGAGTGGAGAACTTTCATTTCTAAATTTTCAATCATCCATTTACAAAACTATCTACAAAGCACAGACATGTGAAGGCACCCTCAAACATTCAACAGATCACATGTTGATGTTCTTTCACACAGCACAACACATCACCACAAGCCGTGCATGAACTGAGCCATATCCTGGCATGAGATGAGAGGATGTGTAACCATGTGAATACTACGGTGGCCCTGAAGTGCAAAAAACACCAGCAATTCACGCAACACACCAGCATTTCATCACAACGGAAAGGGTAGGTACACATTGGTCCACTGACATTGGTCCACTGTCTGTCATTTACAATGCTTAATACAACGTCATTTGCAGTGAATTAATAACTTTCCGTCCATTTTCTTTGACACTGCAACTAGCCTAGCCTACTCTGCAACACTTATGTAGCCTACCGTTCCCCTTCACTGCAAATTAAGAAACTGCCATAGCCAAAGTTGTATTAAGCATTGTAAATGACCAACAGTGCACCCAATCAGGATGAGGGTGTGTTGTGTGAATTGCTGTTGTGTTTTGCACTCCAGGGCCACCGTAGAATACCCTGTGTTGATCAATAATTTAATAACATACCTGGGGCCGTATTCACAAAGGATCTTAGGGCTAAAAGTAGGTCCTAACTGGCGAATTTAGGAGTAACTCCTAAAAATAATGGGCGTGTCACTCTTAAATGTAGGACTCCTAACTTGTTTCACTAAGAGCAATTCACAAAGTATTTTAGGCCTAAAAGTAGCACCTAAGTCTAGGAGAGCTTAAAAGTCCTCAAGAGGACTCCTAACTCAGTAAGTACCTATTGTCAAAGAATCGTAAAATGCCTGCGAGATGAAATGTTAGGGTATTAAACTTGTTGTGGAGTAGTGCGCGATGCATTAACATCCCCGACTAACAGGAATAATCCGATTAGTCCCGAAATAAAATGTTTGGCCACACTACGTTATTTAGCAACAAGGGAAATGCAACTTTGCAATGCCGACGATTTAAAAATATCGCAACCATCAGTCAGCCGTGCCATAAACTTTCCTTTGGACATTCAACAATTACACAGGATCAAAGCCAACTTCATGGCACTTGCAGGTATGCCCGGTGTGGTCGGTGCTATTGACGGGACGCACATAAAAATAATTGCGCCATCAAAAGACGAGGACGTGTTCGTCAATAGGAAGAAAGTGCATTCGATCAACACGCAGGTTGTTTTTGATACAAATTTTAACATAGCCTACTGGATGTTGATGCAAAGTGGCCTGGAGCTTCAGCTACCCATGATTTGCGCATTTTAATGGTGTGCGGTCCGAGGCAGCTTTTTGAGATGTACCAGGTGTCACTTGCTGGGTGACAGTGACTATCCATGCAAGACGCGGCTCTAGACACCGTGGCTCTAGACACCCTATCCACAACCGGTCGTGTATGTTTGTGTGCTCTAGCATATATGGAAGAAATCAGTAAACATTAATAAATATGGATTCAACAAATAAAAGGCATCAAAGAGCCAATACGATGTGTTTTACGCATAGGACTAAGCGTAATCTGCGTAATCACTTATGCCGCTTTTCCACTGCATGGTACCAGCTCGACACGACTCGACTCGACTCGACTCAGCTCGCATTTTTTGCGTTTCCACCGCGATCTAGTACCTCAAGTGGCTGCTTTTTCTAGTACCGCCTCGCTCTAGGTTCCAAGCGGCTGAGCCGATACTAAAAGGTGACGTCGGCAGACGGCCGGCCACTGATTGGCCAGAGAGTGTGACGAAGTCACGAGAGCGACATGGCAACCATGCTGGTAACAGCCATAGCAGCGCCGCAGCCAACATATTCCACTTCTTCAACATGCCAGCTAATAATACGAACACGAATACCATCGCATCGATGTTCTCCATTGTTGTTATGTGGGTTCTGTCCATGTGTGGGTTACGTAGGTGTTGTTTGCGTCGCGTACAAAAATACGTCACGGCCCTTTCGCGCAGCCGACCCCGCCCACGTCCCGGAGGTACTATTTGCGGTGGAAAAGCACCCGCGCTGCTACCGAGTCGTGTCGTGTCGAGTTGTGTCGTGTCGTGTCGAGCTACATGTGCGGTGGAAAAGCGGCATTACATGTTATACTTTAATGTTGTGGAGAGAGAAATTGGGCAGATGAAATGTCGGTTTCATGCCCTCCACGGCGACATACGCCTCACCCCAGAGAGGGCAAGCACAGTAATCACTGTATGTGCCATTCTACACAACCTCTGCAAGCGGAGGAACATTCCACAGCCAGACGATGATGTTGATGATGATGATGATGATGGCGATCAACATGACAAGGAATTTGGCCGTGTGGTACCGAGTGGACAGGCATTTAGGGATCACTTTGAAAACACATTTTAGGTAAACACCTTGGCACAAATCAGTCAACACTTAGGTAGTTCATAACATTTATTTTCTTTTCAATTGTACGTATTTTTATTGTTTGCTTTCTCTCTCTCTTGAACGTGCAGGCTACAACGTCATTATCGTGGTCTGCACAAAATTGTCATCATGCGTGTATTCTGCTAACTGCACTATAACTACTTAATAGGAATTAATTTCTAGCCTAGGCTATTTCCTTGTTTTTCGGTGATTCAGTGGGCTCGTCTGAACAACCAATCACCGAACTGACCGCTTCTAAACTCATGCACGAGAATTGACGTAATCCATAGCAACGGCGCGTCACTCTTAGTTCACTCTTTGTGATTTATCCTTAGTAAGAGTAGGTCTCAGCGGCTTTGTGAATAACTTTTAAGAAAAAACACCCACGTAAAATGTTTTAGCGCGAGTTAGGAGCACTCCTAGCGGTAAGATAAAATGCTTTGTGAATACGGCCCCTGGTCCAGGAAGAGCTGTTCTTGCTGTTCTCCAAAGTATTCCATGAGGCAGCAGACAACGGCATCCCTCTTTTTGTCAATGCTCTGGGACTGAAAGGAGATACATCTTAGTGAGAGGACTTATAGTTGTTAGATGTCAGTCAGATGAGGAGAGGAGGACAAGGGAGGAGAAGGATAGGAGATGAGGAAATGAGAAGAGGGGAATATGAGAGGACATGAGAATAGGAGATGAGGACAGGAGGAGAAGAGGAGAAGAAGAGAGGAATAGAAAAGGAGTTGAGAGGAGGATGATAGATGAGGAAAGAAGAGGAGATGAGGGGCATAGGAGATTAGATGAAATGAGAAGAGACAGAGAACATGAGAGGAGGAGAAGAGGAAGTTAGGAGGAGAATAGAAGATTAGAGGATGGAAGGACAGGAGAGGATGTGAGGTGAATGTAAGAGATGAGAAGATGATGTCTGTAAACTATTGTTGGAAAATGTCTTGTGGCATTGTGGCAAAGTAGAGGTTCTAACCAAATTCATGTAGACATGAAAAAAAAATATATAGTTTTACTGACTTCAGTTAGAATGTATGCAAACTTCTGACTTTTTGCAGAAAAACAGATGTTTTTCTGCAAAAAAGTAGTAGTAAAAAGTGAAACAAAAATATACCTCATTTACAGTGTCCAGGAGAGGACGCATCCTGGAACCAACAGCTCCTCCTTTGGCACGCATCAGCTGCAGAAGACGTGGTGTGTACCCATCCAGTTTCCTCATGAACGTCTCCTCCTAGGAAATTGTCGTTATACGACGGAACTCTTCTTTGATCTAGGAAACGAGTAAAGAGACAACATAATACACTTCCAACATCAATTCTCAAAGTTTCAGTCGACAAATGACAGTTCTTGGTGGAACATAAAATATTTTTACTTACTTGAGCCGCACTGAATAATGCAGGCCACCTTTCTTTGAAGGCACCAACACTGAGGGTCACCACCTCTACTCTTCGAGTAGAAAAGGTTTTCGACATTTTTTCCGCGATAATCTTTTCGTTATTCTTTTTTTTAAATTCATTGATTAACTCAAGCCTGTCCTTCTCCAAACTGTTGTCATTTTCTCCAACAGGATGTGCCGGGAGATAATTAATCTCTGCTCTCTTCGGCTTTTTCACGTTTTTGGATGGGGTTGCATCGGCCGGCAGTTTCCTCTTTAATGTGTTCACCTCTATTTCCGGATAGGCATATTTTCGCAATTTCAGCTTGGCACGGTAATTGTGCATCATGTTTTTGATGCGCATCTGCCAGCCATACATCCCTGCATAGGACCCTGGCTCCTTCAGGCATGGAAACTTCTGAACAAGGGCTTCAGCCACTGAGGATACTTGCAGACTGGAGGGGTAGGCTGTGTAAGAGAAGATTACTTTGGAAAGGTCATACATTATTGCAGAATTAACGCTTGGATCTCTGAAGTATGTTCCAGAGGAATGATATATTTTGTTTGCCTCTGCAAGGATTATTTCAATGTCTCGGGGAAAACTGTGGAATTTGAAATGGCACTGGCCATGGATTACAGCGGCATGATTCAGGGAGAGTAATGTCTTGTGAGCTGGACAATGCACAGTCATCCACTTGAGGGGATGCTTCATCATCTGCAGGGCTGTTGTCCACTTCACTTAGTGTAGAGGACAGTCCTGACTCATCTGTTCTTATTATCTTCACAGTGGCCTTGTCAAGCAGTTCGGCAGTTGAGGTAAGACTGAAAAATTGATTCCCAAAATCGATATCTTGGTATAATAATCTAAATTCCTCGTGTACATTGAGTGTGCTACAGACTATGGAAATAAGTTCTTCCACTCTATTGGGAATTCCTGATGGAAGCGTCAACTTTCGAATATCATGTTCTTCTATGATGTCTCGTAACTGCACTGCCATTGTCATTTGAGTACGTTGTCCTCAGCTGCAGAGGGAAAGAGAAGACATTTAGAGTTTTTTAAAACTTGATGGGAAACTTTACACAATGACCCTTGTGCAGGGCGAACTCAATTCGCCAGAAGAATGGGCGGGGCTACCCAGACTACCACTAAGGGCCATCCACATCAAGATCTACATTATAAAAAAATTCAGTTCTAAAATTGTTATAACTCAAGTGAGTCCACACCACAGCTATAAAGCTAAAGTCTAGACTACTCCATGCAGCTGAGTTAGCTACTTTTTATAGTTATACTTGGTGTGGGCAGTCCTTTAGACTTTGTGCCTTGTCAAGCAAAAAGGTTTTGTTCTTTTCACATGCAGTCCTTGACACATGATTGATATGGCATAACAGAATAATTAAACTGAAGTGTACCTACTCTGATGTGCAAATGTTTAAAAGTGTTTAAGGGACAGACATTCGACCATGTGCTGTATTATACGCAGCCAAGGGGTATGAATCTTTCATTTCTGAATGCTGAAGGACCTCAAGCTCTCCTGTTGGCTCCACTTTGAAGCTCCTAAGGTGCTCATGGTACCAACCACTCAGTAACTTCAGAACAAAGACAGGGCTTTCATGCACAATGATTATTTGAAGTATTTCTCCAAAGTCAGGAAATCCTCCTGTTGATCCAAAGGGCAACAACATTCCAACACTATAGTCCGTGCCTGAAATGTTAACCTTGTTAGTCATGTTTACAACCACTTCCCCAGGGAACTTCCTTGCAAATGACTCCTTAATGCTGTCTTTTAGAACGTCGACTGCCACTTGAGTCATTCTGGACACTGATAGTGTTGGCCTTTGAATGTTAGCATCATGGAGGTGATATGCAATCATTGATTGGTGTTTTCTTGCCATTGTCATGAGAATGTTTCTGAAAGACCCGGTCTGCCTCACAATCCTTTTAAAGAATCGGTGTTTGGCTTCAAAACGCATTGTCCAGAGAGCCACAAGCGGTCCAAAAGCAGTTGTAAGCCATGGATAATGTTCAAGGAAGTGGTGTTTCGGTTTCAGTTTCTCATCTGGGAAGACATTTAAAAGCCTGTAACGGTGTTCACTGATCTTGCTGTCCATATATCCTAGTGTCTCATCTGTGTGGACAGGAGCCATGACAAGCTCGACAACATCTTTCAGGGTCATCAAAACCTCCCACGCTGGGTCATCTTCTGGTACTTTGTCACCTATCAAAAAAGGAAGGATCCTCAACAAGCACCAATTTTCATGTGCGTTGCCTCCTACATTCTTGCGTGATGCAAAAGTCAGGGGAACAGCTTGTGGACTGTTTGTTTTGTCGGTCCACTTGTAAGGAAACCGATGGATGGAATGATTAAGCTCCTGAAGAGAGAAGTATTTTTTTTTGATGAACACACCAAGACAGAGAGCTATTTCTACTGGTACGATCCCTTCAAGTAAATCATGCAAAGAGTCAGGGGGATAACCTGATGTGGCATGAAAGTAACTCAATGTGTCAGAGATGGGACACTGTCTTTTTACTCCACAATGATGAGCTCGATCAAGTTCAGACAATGCTGCTCTGACATGCATGCTATGGCTGGACTTAGTCCGTGGAGGAAAAAGTCCTTCTCTTACTTCGTGCTCCTGGATCTGCGAATGCTCTCCAATGCAAAAGCGACAGACGTGTTAGGCAGAAAAACTTTCAACAAACCCACCTATAGAGTGTGCGCCAAGATTGTCTGCGACTACAGCAAATACAGTACCCTTGACCACTTTACCCAGACGTGGTATAAAAATACCATTATCTTCAAAGGATTTCAAATCTTGAAGCAGTGGCTCCAACACCTTTGGGTATCCATATTGCTTGACATCATCTGCCTTACAAAGAATGGCTAGGTAAATAGAAGTTAGTGTAGATCGCAAGGTAGCAGGGATGTCTGCGAACACCCAGTACACAGCCGTGACTTTATGCTTCTTGCGGGATGTTCCAAGTGGGTTGCATACTTCAAAGTCATCTATGTAAAGAATGAGTGGGAGTGTAAGTTCATCTCCACATTAAAAGTCGTTTTCTCTTAGAAACAATCCGTCTCGCAATGATTTGTATCCAGAGGAAACATCAGATGGCCTTCTGTTCTGCAAGATTATGTCTTGAATGTGTCTGTTGTTTGCAAGTTGAGACAATAAAGGGAGAATTGGAACATACTGGTACGTTTTTTTCTTGTCACTATCAAGTAGGTACTCAACTGGCTCAGTCATTGAGAGATGCTGCTGCATAAATTGCTGTCTCCTGTAGTGAGTGCTTAAAGGCCCATCCACCCCTAAAGAAGCACTGAAAGTGTTTAGCTGGCAAAGATCTTTAACCAGTTCTGAAATCAGTGAATCTTCAAAAGTACAGCTATGCTTCCTCAAAGTGCTCAGTATGATTTCTTTAATGACTGGGCCAGATGCAGATGATGAAAGGAAATTAAGTTCTTCTACTAGTTCATCTATGCATGTATTGGACACATTGAAAATGCATTGCAATTTAAGGAGGAGTAAACCCAGTCTCTTGATAAGAGTTTTGTTCAAGTCCAAATCCTCTTTAAGGACAGAGTCACAATAGGTTTCGCTTTCATTAAGGTCGTCTTCTTCGTCTGTTGGACTTTGGCATTCATGAAAAACAGAAGTTTTAAAATCTTGCACTGAATGTGAATTATGTTTCCTGCTCTTATGACTGTGGAATGTTGAGTATATATTTGTCTTTTACTCACGACCTTTGAAAACTCAAACTTTTTAAGATGGCAACCCAGGTGCTCAAAATAAAGTCTTTCGGTGTTGAAAAAGCATGAATTGCATACCAGGCACGTGAAGGAAAGGAGCTGGCCTGGTTTGGTTGCCTGTGGGTGATATCTGGACAAATGTGTCCGTAAAGCACCCCATGTCCTAAAGGTGCAAGGGCAATCATCATGAAGACACTTTATGGACTGGTTTCGCCCAAAATGCCCGTGTTGCAATCTATAGTGCTTCAATAGATCCAATCGTCTTGATGTGGTGAAGTCACATACTTTGCACAGCCAGTTCATTTGCTCCTCTTGCGCAAATTAGGTCTTCGGTTCTTTTATTTTCTTCTTGCAGACGTGTCCAACACCTCCAATGTACAGGACAAAAAGGCATTGATTGTTATAATTCCAAAATTTAGACTTTAATAAACACAAGATGATCAGAAACAAGGGGACATTAATCCTGACACACACACACACACACACACACACACACACACACACACACACACACACACACACACACACACACACACACACACACACACACACACACACACACACACACACACACACACACTTTCCTGTGCAGGCTACAGCTGTGGTAAATAACATGTTTAGATATTCGAAATGATCATTTAACCCCATCACATTAATAAGATGTTAATGTGCCTGACTCCTCCTGCCGGAGGAGTCTGCATACGGAACAATGGAGCGTCGGAGAAATGACATGGACCCGAAGTGAACTGAAAGCCGTCTACTGAAAATATCTTTCTCGAATGCTGCTGCGGCCGCCTGAGTTTGTTGTTGCTAGTGACGTAAAGAGGTAAACCGGTGACTATTACCACTAGTTGAAATCGGCACAGCGCCGCCTATCGTACCGGGGTAAGAAATGCTTCGGCCAATGAATCGATTTTCTCACCGCCATGTTTGATTGATGAGCATAGTCGAACTATGGCCTTAATCGGATTAAGTGGTGCATGAAAACCAGTGGCGGGCCGTCAGGGCCAGCAAAGCCTTCTCTGCTGGCCTAGACACTTTCAGAACAATACATTATTTTTATTTTTATTAAATATATAATTTATACCTTTTAATATATATTTTTTCATTCATTCTTTCTTTTTTAATAAGTTTGTTCACATAAGTCTAAAGGTGCGGCCACACCAGACGCGTATCTCGCGTACTTCGCGTCTCAAATCGCCATTTTTTCCATAGGGAACCATTGGTTTAATACGCGTATTACGCGTTTCACGCGTATTAAGCGTATAAGCTATGGCAAGCCATCCCCGCCATAAAGCGGCATCATTTAGACGCGTATCACCTTCATTACGCCGTAAAATACGCCGTAAAATGTAGAAAAACGGCGTATTTTACGCCGTCATGCGCAAAAAAGCGCCGCTTTTTACGCCGCAATTTAAGCCTTTCAACAGCGCGCGTAAAATACGCGCGTTTTGATCATCAAAACGCGCGTTAAATACGGCGTTCCTCTAGTATGCTAATAATCTCCGCCCTTCTTTTCTCTCAGCCAATGCATTTGAAGTGTTTGCGCCCAATCGCTGACCAAGACAAGCAGACCAAATCAGTTCAGCACAGATCTGCTTTGAGAATTTCTCCTCTCATAGTTGTAGCGTCATTTAGATATATATATTAGTAAATGCATAGTCAACTGTGTGGTTCCCGTGGCCCATTTGATAGAGACGCTTGACCTGTAGGCAGGAGGTTGTCGGATCGAATCCATTTATTACCGTATTTCTGCTTTTGTCAGATGGTCACGCTTTTATGATCGCAATGCTTTTTCGTCGGCAAGCCAGACCTCCTGTGTTATAAGTTCAGACCAACCCGGTATCACGCCATTGCGTGCTCCTGCGCACGAACGTTAATCTATTGAACGCGTGTTCCCGAGCACGATAGTCCGACTTTTTGCGTGTTACACAAAACGAAATGTAAACCAATGCATTCTGAATGGGAGTGTTCTAAGACAATTAACGTGCTCCACAAAACGCTACGAGAGAGAGAGAAAGAGAGAGCGGGAGGGACAGAGAGAGAGAGAGAGAGCGAGAGAGAGGCTTCAGAAAGGGTGTGCGCAGATAGTACAGTGCACCCTAGTTATGTTTATGCCAAAACCTATATATATAATTAGGCTATAATTATATTATTTAGCGTGTAATGAGACAATCTATAGCCAAATTGTCGAAGATGCCTGAGAATCTTCGGGGATATCAGCATGGGAAATCGGCGAATCAGACCCATGAATCTATTGTAGCGACCCTGGGACAGTTAAATAGTTTGTGTGTTATGTGTTACATTATATTTCGTTGTCCGTTATGCCAGTTGTTCTATGTGCATGTATTGTAATGTTATTCTTGTCAAACAGCGTGTGGGGCGAATCATTAGGTCAGCTGGGGGAGGGCCTTGGAAGAACAGGAGGGTGGGGGCCTGCACGCGAGTGAGACCGTGTTGCCGGGGTAACCGGGGTTTGTTTGGGTCCGGTTTTCAGCTGTTGGTTTCAATGTTGTTACAATGTTACGGGTTTCAGTGACCTGGTTTTTGGTCCATTAAAACTACCTTCAACTAATGACTCGACATGATTATGTCACCGGCGAGGTCGTTACACTATAAAGAAACACGTCATATCAAGCGGGAGAGAACGTTTGCGGTGCTGGTTTGTGTCACCAACCCAGCAACCCAGTCGCCAAGAAAAAACGTTGACGGTGTACGTTTCCATGAACACTGGATACGTAGCATTTCAACGTAAAAAATAGCGTGTTATACCTACAGTATCCACGTGTGCCGCTGTGGAGGCGGGTTTCGGGGTTTGGGACACGATTGTTTAGGGGGGGGGGGGGGAGACTGTTGTTGACCGGGGAGGGGGGGGGGGGGGGGGGAGACACGTTTGTTGAGGGGGGGGGGGGGACACACGATTGTAGGGAGGGGGGGGGGGGGGGGGGACACACGTTAGTTGAAGGGGGGGGGGGGGGGGGGACACGTTTGTTGAGGGGGGGAGACACGTTTGTAGGGGGGGGGGGGGGCACGCTCGACAACGAGAGTTGGTTTTTATTGAACGCTCGACAACGAGAGTTGGTTTTTATTGAACGAGACTTCAACACGGAACAGCTGCACGAAACGATGGTCACGTCACTCTCGGTGACGGTGTCGACAATAATGAACACACGAACAATGTTAATAGAACAACACACAACCACATAACATCCCGAACCCATTAACCCCACTTAATCCTAACAACAAAACAAGTTAACAAAAGCCCCATTTGTCAACTGAGAATTGACAAATGGGGCTTTGTCAATTCCCAGAATCCCCCGCGGCTCCGGAACACGGCGTAGCTTATATTAATCTTTATTATCTGAATGGGAAATGCAATATTTTAGGACAGATACACCATTAAACGCGTTTCTAATGACATTTCTAGCGAGAAATGTACATTTTCCTTACATAATCTTCAGTCAGTGAATGTGTATGATCTTTATTAATCTTTATTATCTGAATGGGAAATGCAATATTTTAGGACAGATACACCATTAAACGCGTTTCTAATGACTTTTCTAGCGAGAAATGTACATTTTCCTTACATAATCTTCAGTCAGTGAATGTGTATGATCTTTATTAATCTTTATTATCTGAATGGGAAATGCAATATTTTAGGACCGATTCACCGTTAAACGTGTTTCTAATAACATTTCTAGCGAGAAATATACTTTTTACTTGCATAATCTTCAGTCAGTGATTGTGTCTGATCTTTAGTTTTATAGTTATTAGGATTTGATCGGCTCGCTCGCATGTTTCAACGACGTCAGGTTGCTTTCGCTAAACTAGCAGCTCACGTGCTTCCTGCGTTTGTGTTATTAAACTGTTACTTTATGTAACTTTTAATGATATCATCTTGTTAGAAACACGTATATCTGAGAGCCAACCCAGTCGCCAAAAGCATACGTTGACAGTGTACTTTTCGTGAACACTGGATTACGTCGCATTTCAACATAAAATAGCGTGTTATACACACACACACACGCACGCACACGCACACACACACACACGCACACGCGCACGCACGCACGCACGCACGCGCACACACGCACACGGTCGTGCGCAATCGCGTGATACCGGGTTGAAAGAAAGACGTAAACTCTGGAGTGACCGAAAATTTGCGGTGCTGGTTTGTGTGACGTAAGTACAACTAGGTGATTGACTGCTATTTAAAAACGGTTGAATGCTTGAAATACTAAGATTATGGAGTTGATAGTGCAAATAATTATATTGCCGTTGTCAAAGAATATTAACAGGTATTAACAGCTAATAACAGATAACAAAAGCGTTGCTTCATAGGCTAATGTAGGCCTACGTCGCCACCTGTCCCTCGGGTAGGCTAGCTAGTTCGTTAGTAATTGAAATTGAACAATGAGAAAGGCTTAGATAAGTACCATACACAGCATCATGTTAGAAGGTAATTTACACAATGTAGTCGGCTGTTTGTAAAAAATAGTTTGTTTTTAGTGATTTACTTTTTTCTCCCTGCAGCTTCAAATAAGCATCATACATCTTAACTATCTCTCTGCCAATCTAATATTTTATATCTATAATCTTTCTTATCTATCTACTATCTGTGTATCTAATCTGTTTTATTTATCTG
Source organism: Gadus chalcogrammus (assembly GCF_026213295.1). Taxonomy (NCBI): domain Eukaryota; kingdom Metazoa; phylum Chordata; class Actinopteri; order Gadiformes; family Gadidae; genus Gadus; species Gadus chalcogrammus. Next base: position 590,629 of record NC_079412.1, on the reverse strand, counting down.
TCTATTCGGTTTGTCTGTGTCTTTGTAAATTAGGTAATCTTTCAATATGCCAGGCAGCACATGTAAGACATGCCCCTCCTGCAAAACCATTCTGCCTTGCGCTAAAAAGGTTTGCAGCCACTGCAAAATGGTCCAGCCTGTAAAAGAACGCCTCAAAATTGCCTTGAGAAAATTTGAGGCTAAGCGGGAAGAGTGGGCGTCTTCCCGCAAGAAGAACCACAACATGGCTGTTGTCAAGCAGGAAATGTTCCTCCTGGTATGTAAACAATTCAGATTAATTATGTTCTACCTTTAACTGTCTGAATCACTATTGCTTTGAATAGTAGGTCTTTTTTGATTACTACAGGCAAAACATTAACATGCTGTGATTTCCTTACAGCTCGAAAAGCTTCAAGCAGCAGGATATAAACCTGTCCTGCTGCTTGGAAAAGCCACTAAAAAGAGCCATGTGGTCAAGGTGTTCACACCTCGTTGCACATTGGCCACATTTGCGGAGGAGTCCCTCAAAAAAATGGGCTCCATCCATGAGTACATTTGTCAAGGTATGATTCTTTATTTTTATAAATTCCACACACCCTCTGCTTTGTTTACCAAAATACTAACTGCATCTTGTTATTTGTCCACCACATTCATTTTTATCATGGAACTATTGCTAAAAAAAATTTGGTTGCCATTTGCAATTTAATAACCCTTTGCAACACTTTTCAAACTTGCACAGGATGGACCCCTTTTGCAAGTGGGACTGCAGAGGGGCCAGAAGAGGGCAGGGGGACCACTCAGGTGAAGACATACAGGAATATCTATGACAATTAAAGAGGCTAATCCTATATATTGTTATATACTGCATATATACTCCAATATATTATGCTACAAATTACAATATACTAAGTCAGCTGTATAAGTGCTAACCTCTTTTCATGTTTGTTTATGGTTATTTATGTGTATAGATGTGTATAGATCTGTATGGTCTTAATTTCATATTTTTTAAAACTGAATTTACACTTGCACTGTTGAAGTTCCACTGTTGGACTTTGAGTGAGTGTTATCTTATGTCATCTTAGATGGACATGGACATGGGAGAGGTGGAGGACAGGGCCGTGCAGGTGGAGGAGGGGGAGGAGGTGGCCCTGCAGGTGGAGGAGGGGGAGGAGGTGGCCCTGCAGTTGGAGGAGGTGGCCCTGCAGTTGGAGGAGGTGGCCCTGCAGGTGGAGGAGGTGGAGGAGGTGGCCCTGCAGGTGGAGGAGGTGGCCCTGCAGGTGGAGGAGGTGGCCCTGCAGGTGGAGGAGGGGGCCCTGCAGGTGGAGGAGGGGGCCCTGCAGGTGGAGGAGGGGGCCCTGCAGGTGGAGGAGGGGGCCCTGCAGGTAGAGGAGGTGGCCCACCCGGACACGGAAGGACCAGGTATGGATTTTTCAATTAAAGCATGCATGAGAAGGTACTAAGTGTCATACAAATAAACATCATTGCCTGAATGAGTAATATTTTATTTTCCATTCCAACAGCGGTCTCTACTGTGCAGAGGAAGCGGAGGAGAAAAGGTATGTTCAGAATGTCTGTACAGATCGAATTGCTAATTGACTACTATTCTTTTCACCATAGCATTACATTTATTGTAGTTATTTTGGAAAAAGGACTGTAATAAGAATGTTGGTTATGACCATTTGAGTCTTTGTTTGAATACCTCAACATTTCTTTCCTACAGAGCATCACAGCCAGAAGGGGCTTGAAAAAAGGAATAAGACTTTACGGAAGAGTAAGATGAAATAGTTTGTAACGATCAGAGCACTGACAAACCCTTTACACAATTTATAATTATGGAATTGTAAATTATTCTCCTGTGTATTCATAGCAGCGATTACAGCATTAATACAGTATTAATAATTACTGTTATTGATTTTATATTTGCGGTATTTTATATTTGCCAGTGGATAAGCATAGATGGTTTTGTTGTGAAAAACATGTTTTTTATATTTTCAGATTGCCCCTACCATATTGGTTGTGACTCCTTCGAAATAAGGAGTTACGGGAAGGAGAGGATGAGAAAGGTTTGACAGACCCATAAAGACCCAGCAAAAACACATGCGTGATTAACTGTAGGAATGACATTCTCGCTGATTGATCATGAGCATGCATATTAAGTGCATACTGTAAATGTAATTTACTCATGTATACAAGTAATTTGCATAAATATTTTGGAATAGTACCGTCAATGCATTTTGTCTATCAAACTCATAGGCTAACACTGAATTTATTATCTTACTACTGAATTTATGGTTCCTTTCCTTGATAGGGCATTAAAGAAGTCCTTGTTGATTGGCAGCCTTGCCCAGTTTGGTATGTATTTAATTTGGTTTCTTTCTGTTTCACTGGGTTTTTTTAAACCACTTCATTGCTTTTCCGAGTATTCTATATTATACCATATTATTTTGCACCATCTTGGTGCAAAATAGCTGCTGCTATTTTAACGTTTAACAGTAGTTCTTCCACCAAACACACTTGCCAACCAGATTTCCTATCAAGTGGTTTCATCATTCCCTTTCTTATGTGTCATACACTATTACATTATTAGATCTTGAATTATTAGAAAATGACTTGAAAGTGTGGTATTGCTCAAGAACAAAAATGTGCAAAGATTGGGCTTGATTTGTAATTGCCTTTATAGATGAGAATCAATATAAAGTAGGTATATACTGTGTGTTATGTAAGTGGAGTTCGACCAATCATCACAAAACGGTTCATTGATATATTATTTGTTCTCTTTTCAGTGGGAAGGAGTGGGCCAGGTCCTGGCAGCCAAAAGATTTGAATTAGTCCCCCTGCCCTCTTCAAATAAAAACATATTTTCAGTCTTTCTAGAATGTGGTGCTACTCCTGATACATGATTGCCCTGCCATTCAAATGTGGTCACTAAGAGCTTAATGACACACACACACATATATATATATATATATATATATATATATATATATATATATGTATGGACACAACAGTTAATATAAATATGAATTCCAGTCTGTAGGCAGTACATGGTGGGTAAGTTAAAGTAACTCAAAAGTTGTGGGCTGAAGGGTCTCTAGGTAATAGAGTAGTAGCAGCAATTAATTGAGTATTTAATCCATTCAATGTATTTAAGATATACATCCAGGTATAATTGCAAATGGCTATATTGTATAGAAAATATTGATTTTAAACATACAAGTGCAAGCAGGGCCTACTGAATGTCAATTTAGTCACAACAGATTATTAAAATATAGTGCTGATAGATCTTTATTCAACACCAAAACACCAGATTCTCTTGGATGATTAAGTTAGCTGCTACGTCAAACCAACGATGGTGTGGTGGTGGTTTCATATATGAAAGGGCATTCAAATATAGCCTACTACAATAATAATAATAATACATTTTATTTGTAAATCACTTTTCATAAAAATAATCTCAAAGTGCTACAACAAAACACGAAGGGCAATAACACAATAAAATAAATAATAATAATCTAAGGACCATAGGTGTTATAGGGTGTACCGAGGAGAAGGCTGTACAGTAATCAAGCCTGGAGGGGATTAAGGCGTGGACGAGTTTCTCTGCGTCAGAGAAGGTGAGGATTGGGCAGAGTTTTGATCAATGATCAATTAGGAGGCCGAAGCCCTAAAGGACAACCCTGTCTCATGAAAATTACGTTCCCAGAGAACTATTCGGCATTCTCAATTACGTTTGTCTGAAAACTACGGAAGAGGATTAGGGCCACACATGTAAAAAAAAATTAAGTTCTGACTTTATTCTCAGAATTCTGAGAAAAAAGTCAGAATTCTGACTTTAATCTCAGAATTCTGAGAATAAAGTCAGAATTCTGACATTAATCTCAGAATTCTGACATTAATCTCAGAATTCTGAGATAAAAAGTCAGAATTCTGACATTAATCTCAGAATTCAGAGAAAAAAAGTCAGAATTCTGACTTTAATCTCAGAATTCTGACTTTTTTCTCAGAATTCTGAGATTAAAGTCAGAATTCTGACATTAATCTCAGAATTCTGAGAAAAAAGTCGGAATTCTGACATTAATCTCAGAATTCTGACTTTAATCTCAGAATTCTGAGAAAAAGTCAGAATTCTGACTTTAAAGTCAGAACTACGGGTATCTGTAAGGACCAACCTCCGTGGGAGAGACACTTTGCTTTATGCAGTAGGAGGAAACCTATGGAAAGCCAAGAAGGCCACAATCCGGCCCTAGAATGGCGCGGTTAAAGTGCAAGAATTCCGTACGGAATCCGTACGGAACTAATAGCCGCGGCTATTAGTCATATTGAGATGGCAGTGTGCGAAATACCCGTCAATATTCGGGGATGCCCTCATCCCCAGATTGTTCTCGATATGCAGTAGCCAGCTAGGCCATAACATTACAATATTTCATGGATGCAAGCAAGCCAAGACAATCAATCTATATCTGTAGCCTACATGACAACACACACACACACACACACAGACACACACACGCACACACGTTAAACACACTGGTAAAGCAATAGGAGCCTGCATTGGCTAAAGTTGTTGGGATGCAAGTTATTTTATAACAGGGAGGGGCAAAGTTGTGCATTACAATGCAAACACGACCATAATTGGCACCGTTCTTGCGCACTCAGAAGAACATGAACTGATTAAATGCCAGGTATATAGCATATCGGAGACGGGCACACAATCAGTGCATTTGCAAATGAGAGCCTGCAGTATGACCGATCGCTAATACGATCAGACAGATAGCCAACATCATTGATCACATATAAGACCACAACAAGCCCAACATCACCACGGCAGGTGCGCTCTCTCTCGCACATTCACACAATCACTCCAACTTCTCCAACTCCAAGGCAAAGCTGTTTCACTAAGACCACAAACAACCACAACTAACCAGCCTACATATCCACAACAATGCACAACAATCAGTTCTATACATTGCGTCTATCTTCTGTTTCGCGCACATGGCTAATTTGCATACTTGCACAGGACTGTCGGCTCCGCTTGTCAAAAAAATAGAACGTATTTGTGAATAAATGCTTTGAATTCTGAATACTGGACTTGGTGAGCCCTCCCTGTTATAAAATAACGTGCATCCCAACAACTTTAGCCAATGCAGGCTCCTGCTTTACCAGTGTGTTTAACGTGTGTGCGTGTGTGTGTGTGTGTGTGTTGTCATGTAGGCTATAGATATAGATTGATTGTCTTGGCTTGCTTGCATCCATGAAATATTGTAATGTTATGGCCTAGCTGGCTACTGCATATCGAGAACAATCTGGGATGAGGGCATCCCCGAATATTGACGGGTATTTCGCACACTGCCATCTCAATATATAGCCTAACATATACAAATATATCACTGTACTAAACACAAATGTATTTTCCACTAGCTAGTGGTGGTCATTACATTGTAGTGAAACTAGTAAAGACAACACAGCTTTATGTTACGGCGAAACATGGAGGCACTGCAGCTCTAGTCTCGACAATGCGTTACTTTAGTCTGGTATTTCTCATCACTGATTGGTTAGACAGCCTTCAAACTTAGTGGTCAAGCAAAGAAGAGGGAGGGCTCTTTCTGCATACCTAATAGCCGGAGAGAATAACTAATAGCCGGAGTGAATAACTATAGCCGGAGTGAATGACTAATAGCCGCGGCTATTAGACATTCAAAACCGTACGGAATCCGTACGGAATTCTTGCCAAACCGCACGGAATCCGTGCGGTTTTGCACTTTTACCGGCTTTCCATAGGTTTCCTCCTACTGCATAAAGCAAAGTGTCTCTCCCACGGAGGTTGGTCCTTACAGATACCCGTAGTTCTGACTTTAAAGTCAGAATTCTGACTTTTTTCTCAGAATTCTGAGATTAAAGTCAGAATTCTGAGATTAATGTCAGAATTCTGACTTTTTTTTCAGAATTCTGAGATTCATGTCAGAATTCTGACTTTAATCTCAGAATTCTGAGATTAATGTCAGAATTCTGAGAATAAAGTCAGAATTTAATTTTTTTTTACATGTGTGGCCCTAATCCTCTTCCGTAGAAAACGTATTTTGTCTCGACAGAAAAACATGGTGGCTAAGCCTATGATGGTTGCTATGGACGCTGAAACTAGCAGCCCGAATGCCGTTTAAAGCATGGAAATAAAACCATTGTCTTTGCTGATTATGTTATTTTATGGAACCGTGTAATGATGTTATTTTTCCACACATAAACACAGAACAGTCTGTTCAACCCGGTATCACGCCAAGGCGTGAAATAGATACATTGGTCCACCTCGCAAGGAGTGTTCAGTGTCACGCTATGCCTGACCAAAGCGTGAAGAGATACACGTTTCTTCCGCCCATCTAAATGAATGGAGGAATAGCACCAATAGGGGTCGATACGTTCTCCCAGCATTTGGGGGAAATGGTTACGTATATATATATATATATATATATATATATATATATATATATATATATATTAGATTAGATTAGAAAACTTTATTTATCCCAAAATGGGCAATTTCGTTCACAGTTTCCAGTCTCACATAATAGATTACTTAATAAATACAATAAATAGCAATAGGAGGTAGACAAAAACATATATCAAAGGCAGTCCAACACACACATTTAACTCACAATTCATTTCAGCCCGTCAGTAACAACCACCCTGCCCCCGGAAACACCCAGCAACACTGGTGTGCTCTCCACCTACTCCTTACTTTTGTCATCATTTAGTAACCTGATGGTTGCAGGGATAAAAGAGTGGGAGTACCTCATTGTTCTTGTCCTGATTGAACAGTAGCGCCGCCCTGAAGGCATTAGGCATATATATATATATATATATATATATATATATATATATATATATATCTCCAATATTTTAGGACAGATTGACCATTAAACGTGTTTCTAATAACATTTCTAGCGAGAAATATACTTTTTACTTGCATAATCTTCAGTCAGTGAATGTGTCTGATCTTTTGTTCGATAGTTAGTTTTATGGTCTCCCTAGCATGTTTCAAAGACGTCAGGTTGCTAGGGACGCGACGATCTAGTTGTGGGCCAGCAGAGGGTAACATTTATACCGAATTTGGCCTGTAACCAAATGTATGATATGCTATACGTATAGCCTAGTTTATATGTTATAAATATTTGTTATATGGTCTGGTTATACCTGAACTTGGTTAAAGATGTTCAATGGTCAGATACAGATCATGTTATAACGATAATTGAATAAAAGTTATGGTCTACTTATAGATAGAATATTACACGACGTAATAATTGTATACATATAATAGCCTATATTTTAATATTAAATTAATTAATTACAATAACGGCTTTAAACATGTGACATGCCTACGTTTTTTGGGCCTTTTCTTTTCAATGGGCCTGCGTCAACGTCACGTGACTCTCGGCAAACCACGTTGGTTAAAGACGGCAATGGAGCTTGGTTAGGAAATAGAAAGATATACCATGAAAATATCTTCCCGGAACGGGGCAAACAAGGTGTCATTTGTCATCTACGTTTCGAGGCGATTGCAACGGTGCCATGCATGACCATATTTGACTATGTTTCAGGGTAGTAATTAGCTGTCGATTTTGGAGGCCTTTATAGATAATAACCAGCTATAGATTTGCTACCCGATGGAGTTTTCTGACAAATTACATGTTATTTAGCATCTACATTAGCAGCTGAGTCCAATGAGATCAAGCTCGACCTTGTGCCACACAGAGATCATGTCCTAGACCATAGGTGTACCATGTAAAATACAGGGGCCATGTAGTGTAGGGGGCCGTGTAGGGCCGTGGAGTGTCATGCTTTGTGTCATTGGACTCAGCTCAATGTGTAGATGCTAAATAACGTCATTTGTCACAAACTTTTATCGGGAAGCAAATCAATAGCTGTTCATTATTGATTAAGGCCTCCAATTTCGACAGCTAATTACTACCATTAAACATGTTTGAATGTGTTCATGTGTGGCACCGTTGCAATCGCCTGGAAGCGTAGATGTTGAAGGACATCTTGTTTGCCCTCTTACGCACCGGCCCTACAAGAAATTACTCAGCAAGTGCTCCATCTTGTTGCACCTCACCCAGCGGCTCGCTTGCAAGATTTTGGTCTGAAGTTCTACCCAAACCTACACCCTAGCCATCCAACATGCATATCTGAGAATCAGGCCTCTCTTTAATAATGACAAAAAGTTATGAGAGAAACACACATTAACTTTTTGTTATCTCATAAGCGGCGTGGTGCCGGCTCCTTTTGACCTTTTGACCCCCGACTTCAAAAACGTGGCCACAGGCCAGCTGTGTCTACACACCTTTAGCCACAAATGTACACCTCCATCCCACAAAAAATGGGGACTAGAAACTAACCTCTGTCTTATGTACATTTACTGTACTGTTGGAGGTCACGCCCCTTTGCCGACCTTTTCGAGATAGCTAGGGATGCTAAAATGTTTACACACATTTCCCGGGGCCCCGTGTACGACATATCCGAGATTTGGAGTTCTAGCCCTTAGAGAAAAAAAGTTTTCCCAAATGGAGTGTCATTTGGACAAAGCCCCTCAGAAGTGTAGCCTGCAAGACCTAATGGTTCAGAATGTGGTGGAAAAACAGTTTTTGAGATAGGAAGGTCCTACCGCCCTGAAATTTTAATACCTTATTCTAGGGCCTAACTGGGACCTCCGCACCAAAACTTGGCCCGGTCGGACCCCGAGGGCAGGAAGGGGGGGCCCTTCCTGCCCGAGACTTGGCCCGGTCAGACCCCGAGGGCAGGCCCCCCCTTCCTGCCCTCGGGGTCCGACCGGGCCAAGTTTCGGTGCGGAGGTCCCAGTTAGGCCCTAGAATAAGGTATTACAATTTCAGGGCGGTAGGACCTTCCTATCTCAAAAACTGTTTTTCCACCACATTCTGAACCATTAGGTCTTGCAGGCTACACTTCTGAGGGGCTTTGTCCAAATGACACTCCATTTGGGAAAACTTTTTTTCTCTAAGGGCTAGAACTCCAAATCTCGGATATGTCATACACGGGGCCCCGGGAAATGTGTGTAAACATTTTAGCATCTCTAGCTATCTCGAAAAGGTGGGAAAAGGGGCGTGACCTCCAACAGTAGAGTAAATGTATATGACAGAGGTTATGTTTCTAGTCCCCATTTACTGTGGGATGTAGGTGTACATTTGTGGCTTAAGGTGGGTAGACACAGCTGGCCTGTGGACACGTTTTTGAAGTCTGGGGTCAAAAGGTCAAAAGGAGCCGGCACCACACCGCTTATGAGATAACAAAAAGTTAATGTGCATTTCTCTCATAACTTATTGTCCTTATTAAAGTGACTGTCAACGTATGCTTTTGGCGACTGGGTTGCCATACCACAAAGGTTCAAAATAGTTTTTCATCAACCCCCAAACCTTGACATACTTTCTCATTATAACAAGATATTTCTCGAATCTCATCCACTTCTGAAATTGTATATGAATGAAATTCATAGTATCCGCGTTTACATGGCAAATCTGATCCGCATAGATTTCTATGCGTCATAGATCTCTTCCTAAAATGTGATCCGAATGTACTGTATACATGGCAGTAACAAAAGTGTCCGTTAAGTCTCGTGCATAGAAATCTATGCGGAACAGATGTGTCCATGTCAATAAGGCTAGTGAGGTTATAGCACTATTTATTCTCACCCACCCCATCTTGAATTGAAGAGATAGATTTTTTTATTTTAAACATAGCAATAACAATGATCATTTGTGTACATCAAGCGAGGCACGAAACCACACCATCAACTAAGTTGCTTGTTCTCTTGCATCTTCCTCATCCTCGCTGGTGTCTGGACTGACCAGGCCCATCGGATCACATTCCTCTTCCTCACAAACGTCAAGGAGGACAGAGGCCAATGGACCTAGAGCAGTCTTATACCGCTGCAGGACCATTTGATGTCGTTCTTCCACTTCCGCAAGTCTTCTTGCCAAGAGACAGTGAAGTCCATTTTCATCTTCTACAAGTAGAGGACAGAAAACTCAACGACGTTAATATATATTGAAACATCCCCCACTAATTGAATACATTAAATGGGATCCCCAAAACTTGTCTTTAACTTACCGTATCTTGCAAGCTCCGTCTTGAGGGCCACTCCCAGGTTCTGCAACCACGTACAGTGCAGGGCCATCTCCAACACCAGGATAGGGAGCTCCTCTTCCAGCCGTGTTTTCAGCATTTCCTGGTCGTGCAGTCGTTTCTTGACCCCGATTGTTACTAATGATCCAAAATATTAAGATCAATACATGAGTATCTGGCATAACATTTAGCAATGCAACCATAATGGAAACAGAATTTAGAAATGATGTTTCTTTCCCAAAATCGTTTTATATATTACAAAACCACCATTATATTTAATATATCATTTCAGGATAGTTCACTATTCCGATATACTGCATGACATTTTAAAAGCATTGAAAAATGCATACCACTGCCATAGTCCTCCCATGGCCATATTGCGCCAGTGCTCTGTCCAGCCAAAGAGTGGTCAACCAAGGCCACATCAATCCTTTTGGAGAGGTCTGCAACAAGACTGTTGTATTTATCAATCTCCTGGAGAAGGCGCTTTTTGTCTTCCGTCAACTTTCTTCGGAGACGATGGCGAAGCTTGTTGCTGTCTAGATTGTTTAGGAGAAACGTAATATGCAGACACAAAAACCTTGTATAGGTTATATTAAAAACAATATAGATACATTGTTAGGTATACCGGATAACTCAAGAAAAAGCCTACATACCATTCTGACGGTAGAGGGTTTGTTTCTGTTGCTTTAGACCCAGATGGAGACCCTCAATGGACTGCTGGAGAACGTGCAGACCCGTTACTGGGGTCTCTGTAGATATCCGTTAGGGTGAAATTAAGCTCAGTGTACTGTATTCTATACAATGCAACCGAGTTTTCTAGATTTTTGCAGCACTAATGCTTCACTGATTGTGTATTATTTTGATACCGTTTGAACACAAATGTCTGTAAGGAAACTGCAAAAAGGCATGTATATTGTTCTGTCCTCACCGCTCTCTGCCCATTCCTTGACTTCAGCAATCCACTGTACAGCCATTGCATTTGAGCACTGCAGGTCCTTCTGCAGTTGTGACAGCCTCTCTGCCTCTTCTTCTGCCCTTTTAGATGTCTAAAATATTTACAATAATTACAATAGGAACTCAGTCTGCCTAACAACTGGCACAAAAACATACATGAATATGAAACATACCTTCACATATCTTGTGGAGAGGGCCTTGTGTAGCGTCTCTGCTTTGTGATGGTTCCAACCCATTGCATGCACAGTGAGCATGTCCACACGTGCTGGTATAAGGAGAATTACATTATGTTCTGCAATCTATGAGCAATATTAGATGATAGCATAAACTCAGACCAAAGTGACTTACCTGCTTTTGACATGTACTTTGTTGTCAGGGCACAACGGGAGAGGTAGCTGTTTATTTGCTCCACCTCCTCACCGGCAGTTGTGCCTGCTCCCTTCTGATTCCGACCACTCCATTTTATCTGTTGCAAGGATGGGTGGATTTGGGGTTCATTAGAGCCAATGAAGCAGTTGGAAAACGTGGACAAATATTATGGAAAAGGAATTCAGCTTAAAGCTGTCCATTCCTATAGTAACACATGGCGTATTCATTTGAAAATAACAGATAACAGACATACCTCACACTTGGTAGCATGAGCTCTTGCATGCATGATGCTCAGGAAGGGCTTCATTTCTGTGAGGCTCTTGAGAGCTGGAATGACCGAAGCAACTTTTTGTAGGTATGGCCAGTATTTGCATGCCACATCCATAGCAAAAAACTGTGCCTTGCTTGGGAGAAGCTCCCTTTGGAGATACATAGGATACACAAATATCTCTCCTCGGTACATGTTAAGGGCTTTTAAAAGGAAGCCATGCCGACACACCGCAACCTCAACGCCTTCCTCATCCAGTTTAGAGGCCCGCCTAGAGGTCTCCCTTGCTGCTGCCCATTGAGAGTCTCCACATGTGCCTCTCCCCTTTATCTGTGAATATAGTGCATACACATATTGTTAATGTAATTCACGACAAAAGAGTAGGGAGTATGGAATACTTCTAGAAGTCCAGGAAATGCAATGATTCCTTTAGTAACAGAACTATTTGAGTGTTTAAACTTAGCTTAAACTTACATTCTTCACCGCCATCTGTATTGTGTTGACAAAATCAGACACCTCACTGTCTTTGGCTAGAAATAGCCCATCAAAAAAGGGAGTGTCATTAGATCTAGGGGAAAAATATATAACATCCATTACCTACTCTTGTTGTCACTTACAGTCACGACTCAATTACCAAAGAGAACTTAAAGTGCACCTTCCAGTATGGCCAAAGCGATAAAGCTTCCTGTTGCCATCTGCTGACACTGCTACCATTTCAGGTGTGCAGGCAGGGCAGGTGAAAGGGGTATCACAGCAGAGCTGGTCTTTCTCAAAGGAGGCGTATGCAAACTCAAGAAAGCTCCTCTGCAGGGCATCCCCGTTGATCTGTCCAGACTAGAAAGTATATCAGAATATGGAAAACATTTTTGAGATAGTCAAAAAATAAATAAAAAAATTGCTGACAATATTGGTGAGCATAATAAATAGTATTGCTGATGTCACTTACTCTTCCTGCGCACAGTGTGCGATGTTCCAGCATTTTTGCAAGGGCTTGCCTGGAGAATCCAGGTGAGATCAACTTCAGCTCCTGAAAGGTGTTGAGGAGGTCCACCGTGTAGATTGTGGAAGCATTTGCAGAAGCTGGCCAATATCCACTCCTGACTAGGTCTCTCACATCAGGGGCCCACTGCTGCAGGCATGTTTGGCACACATAACGTGGCAAATGCAAATCATAACGCCCTAACGAAAAAAACAACATTAGTCATAATCATTGACACATATTGTATATTAGACTAACAGAAGTCTAAATAGAGAACTGGTTTCTACCATTGATGGTAATCAAGATGACTGGTTTCCCAGCTTCCACTGTGAAGCTAGGGACCTGGCAGGTGCAGTGCTGTGCTGGCATTGTGGGTAAAATGCGATCTGTCGAAAAGAAAAGTGAACATTCTGTATATGGCAGCAGACTGAATAAACAAGATAAGGATCAGGAAGTCTAGACAGGTAGATTTGTCAGACCTTACCTTGCTCATCTGGGCATATATTCCAGTCTCTCCTCTTGAGATACATGTGGATGGGGGAATGGCTTTAAAGAAGCCATCCACCACGCTGTCCCTGTTGTGGAGTGGCCGTTTGCTGTGGTTATGCATGTCGCAGGCCCCACAAAACCACTGCTCCGGAAGGCACTCTCTGCACCTAAGCAGACAAAACACTCAAGTCAAGTCACTCAATTTATATGATATACTTTTTTTAGTGTACATAGATACATTCTATTATTTGATTGATGAACATCCAACCTTATAACAGCCGGCTTGTGGCAGAAGCAACACAATGGCTTGCCAACAGCCTCAGATTCCAAAAGGCATCTGAGGTGGTACGGCCGTGCTTCCTCCCAACGGTCAGAGGCTTTCTGCTGCCTAACAGACCACGATGATGCTGCGCTTCTCTCAGGCTCAGCAGGACAGGGGCTTGAATCCAGTAGGGCAGAAAGCCTCTCCATGTTTTGTTCTGCAAATAAAATATAACCAAATGATCTACATTCTATATACAGTATTTGGATTTCAGAATTAAACACTGTATATTTACCAAACATCTCTTGAGGATTTTGCTGTGCTCTGGGTAAGGGCAAGGAATCCTCTGAAGGAAGTGCCAACACCTCAGTGTCCATGCCTGTTAAACAGTACATGACAGATTAATATATCTCTACGGCAGACACTCAAGTGCTTGCACTGCTGCAAGAAACTCATTTGACAGTAAGTACGTCAATCAAACGGTCGTACTGCACTCCCTCTCCCCCGCTCCCATGTACTTGTACTTGGAATGGGTAGAGTCAGCGTTGAAGGAGAGGGGGTAGGACCATTTGAGTTGTGTATTTTCAAAATCTGCTGGCGTTTCGCAAATCCCATACCCAACCTTTAACGGTCCAAATGTTACAAATCGACTTTGACCCACGGGAACGAAAAATCGAATAATAGAAAATTCTGACCCATCCCTAATTGCCATGGGTAATTGTTTGTCACCAAATTAAACTAATCTGAATTTGCACATAAACAAACCTGTAGTTAGGCCACTCCATCGGTCTGCACGGCCTGTATGGCCCGCACGGCCTCCACGTCTCCCTCTGGCCTTGCCGCGTCCGCTCCGTTTGGTTGAGCTCCGTGGTGAATCCCCTCCAGATCTTGCCCGATTGACATTCTCCCGCAGCCTCCTGTGTGTTTAAGTCCAACATCTTGTTAGACGGAGTTTCTGAGGTACTGAAACATTCATTTCATGTACAAGTTCAAGTTCAGTTAATGTACAAAAGGTTGTTACCATGGCTCCTGCAAGGAATTGGCCATGCATCAACCCAACGGCAAGGTGTCTTCCTTCTGTGCGGGGGTCACGGAGATCCAGGGTCAAACAACTTGTCCATAGCAACACGAGAGAAAAGTTACAGCGATAGAATGAATAGAACTACTGCCGACAATCGATCTTGAGAATGCTTGTAAGATTAGCAGTCCTAGCTATATGTCGCTCGAGAGCAGCGTCATAGAGCTCGTAAGTTCGCCCCTTCCGGTAGGCCCCTCATGGGACCTCTGAGATCGAAAAATATGAATGGGTTTCAATGGAGAGAAAGTAATTATTTTCTGGTCCCCCTCTTTATATGTGCTGGATTACACATATGTATACGTAGCGGAAGAGTCGGAGCCAGGCTGAGCCAAAGTCGGCGCATTTTCCACATAGCCTGCATTAATAGAGTCATTTTTTAGTTTTTATAGTTTTTTATAGCTGCTAGGCGTAAAGAGTTCACCTTTCAAAGCGGGATGTTTATTGCGGGGGAGGAGCCACGGCGGCAGTCGTGATCGTAATTTCCGGTTAGTGCACCACGGAGTACTCGATTTGGAACAGCACTCACATCTGAAAAATTAACGTAGTAGATAGTACGGATAGTATACTTCCTTTAAGTATACTCATGGAAGTACAGGTATTGGAACACGGCAGCTGTCACGTTAAAATTGTACCGGGGGCGAAAATTGTACCGGCCTACGTCATCGTTTGTTTACATCCTGACAACCTGACAACCTGCCCTGCAACAGACGACGCGATGCAGAAAACATGTTTCCAAACGACGAAATAACATAATACAGATAGCGGATCGCTATCTGAATTATGATAGATAGCGATAACACTTGTTTTTTTACTTTATATTTGTATTGTATTTAATTGTTTAATCGAAACAATAAAGAAAATTGCCCGCGAAACGGGCGATCGCGTCAAATGACGCGTCAAATCACGTAGGAAGGTTCTTGAACATTCTAGACTATGAAACCTGCTTAAAATCACTCAGTTTACTAGCTATATTCGATTAAACAATTCAATACAATACAAATATAAAGTAAAAACAAGTGTTTATCTAGCGATCCGTTATCTGTATTGTGTTTCAAGAACCTCATACGTCATTTGACGCGATCGCCCGTTTCGCGGGCAAAACATTTGTCATTTGACGCGATCGCCCGTTTGGCGGGCAATTTTTTTTATTGTTTCGATTAAACAATTAAATACAATACAAATATAAAGTAAAAACAAGTGTTATCACTATCTATCATAATACAGATAGCGATCCGCTATCTGTATTATGTTATTTCGTCGTTTGGAAACATGTTTTCTGCATCGCGTCGTCTGTTGCCGGGCAGGTTGTCAGGATGTAAACAAACGATGACGTAGGCCGGTACAATTTTCGCCCCCGGTACAATTTTAACGTGACACAGCCTTAACAGCATAGCCTATTTGTATAATAAGGGAAATAATTACTTTTCCAAAGCCAAAACTTACTTTATTTTTCAAGTTTTACAAAGAAGAAATCTAAAAATCATTGTACAAGATACTGTGTGTGTGTGTGTGTGTGTGTGTGTGTGTGTGTGTGTGTGTGTGTGTGTGTGTGTGTGTGTGTGTGTGTGTGTGTGTGTGTGTGTGTGCGTGCGTGCGTGCGTGCGTGCGTGTGTGTGTCTGTGCGTGTGCGTATAACACGCTATTTTATGTTGAAATGCGACGTAATCCAGTGTTCACGAAAAGTACACTGTCAACGTATGCTTTTGGCGACTGGGTTGGCTCTCAGATATACGTGTTTCTAACAAGATGATATCATTAAAAGTTACATAAAGTAACAGTTTAATAACACAAACGCAGGAAGCACGTGAGCTGCTAGTTTAGCGAAAGCAACCTGACGTCGTTGAAACATGCGAGCGAGCCGATCAAATCCTAATAACTATAAAACTAAAGATCAGACACAATCACTGACTGAAGATTATGCAAGTAAAAAGTATATTTCTCGCTAGAAATGTTATTAGAAACACGTTTAACGGTGAATCGGTCCTAAAATATTGCATTTCCCATTCAGATAATAAAGATTAATAAAGATCATACACATTCACTGACTGAAGATTATGTAAGGAAAATGTACATTTCTCGCTAGAAATGTCATTAGAAACGCGTTTAATGGTGTATCTGTCCTAAAATATTGCATTTCCCATTCAGATAATAAAGATTAATATAAGCTACGCCGTGTTCCGGAGCCGCGGGGGATTCTGGGAATTGGGGTTCTCAGTTGACAAATGGGGCTTTTGTTAACTTGTTTTGTTGTTAGGATTAAGTGGGGTTAATGGGTTCGGGATGTTATGTGGTTGTGTGTTGTTCTATTAACATTGTTCGTGTGTTCATTATTGTCGACACCGTCACCGAGAGTGACGTGACCATCGTTTCGTGCAGCTGTTCCGTGTTGAAGTCTCGTTCAATAAAAACCAACTCTCGTTGTCGAGCGTTCAATAAAAACCAACTCTCGTTGTCGAGCGTGCCCCCCCCCCTACAAACGTGTCTCCCCCCCTCAACAAACGTGTCGTCCCCCCCCCCCCCCCTTCAACTAACGTGTGTCCCCCCCCCCCCCCCTACAATCGTGTGTCCCCCCCCCCCTCAACAAACGTGTCTTCCCCCCCCCCCCCCCCCCTCCCCGGTCAACAACAGTCTCCCCCCCCCCCCCTAAACAATCGTGTCCCAAACCCCGAAACCCGCCTCCACAGCGGCACACGTGGATACTGTAGGTATAACACGCTATTTTTTACGTTGAAATGCTACGTATCCAGTGTTCATGGAAACGTACACCGTCAACGTTTTTTCTTGGCGACTGGGTTGCTGGGTTGGTGACACAAACCAGCACCGCAAACGTTCTCTCCCGCTTGAGATGACGTGTTTCTTTATAGTGTAACGACCTCGCCGGTGACATAATCATGTCGAGTCATTAGTTGAAGGTAGTTTTAATGGACCAAAACCAGGTCACTGAAACCCGTAACATTGTAACAACATTGAAACCAACAGCTGAAAACCGGACCCAAACAAACCCCGGTTACCCCGGCAACACGGTCTCACTCGCGTGCAGGCCCCCACCCTCCTGTTCTTCCAAGGCCCTCCCCCAGCTGACCTAATGATTCGCCCCACACGCTGTTTGACAAGAATAACATTACAATACATGCACATAGAACAACTGGCATAACGGACAACGAAATATAATGTAACACATAACACACAAACTATTTAACTGTCTCAGGGTCGCTACAATAGATTCATGGGTCTGATTCGCCGATTTCCCATGCTGATATCCCCGAAGATTCTCGGGCATCTTCGACAATTTGGCTATAGATTGTCTCATTACACGCTAAATAATATAATTATAGCCTAATTATATATATAGGTTTTGGCATAAACATAACTAGGGTGCACTGTACTATCTGCGCACACCCTTTCTGAAGCCTCTCTCTCGCTCTCTCTCTCTCTCTCTCTGTCCCTCCCGCTCTCTCTTTCTCTCTCTCTCGTAGCGTTTTGTGGAGCACGTTAATTGTCTTGGAACACTCCCATTCAGAATGCATTGGTTTACATTTCGTTTTGTGTAACACGCAAAAAGTCGGACTATCGTGCTCGGGAACACGCTTCAATAGATTAACGTTCGTGCGCAGGAGCACGCAATGGCGTGATACCGGGTTGTACTGTGGCCCGACGCACATGGGAGATGTCGCTTGACACTGAGGAGCAGCTGTGTGCCACCTTACGTGGGTGTCCCTTCAGCATCCAGCTTGATGAGACAACAACTGCCGACAACAATGCCCTCTTAATGGGATATGTTAGGTATTTGTCTGGGGGGGATCTCAAGGAGGACTTCTTGTTTGGGAAGTGTCTCACCACCGACACATGAGGGCAGACCATCTTCAACGCCCTGACTGAGTTCCTGCAGGAGAAGGCCATCCCGGTGACGAAAATCTTCGCCTGTCCCACGGACGGAGCGCCGGCTATGGTCGGGAGATACCGCGGATTTGCGACGCTCCTGAAAAAAGAGGTCCCACATGTGCTTACCGTGCACTGTGTACTGCACCGTCACAACTTGGTGGCAAAAACCATCTCTGACTCACTCCATCGGTCCCTTGATATAGCGGTCAAAACCATCAATAAAATAATAGCCCATGCTCTTAAAGACCGGCTCTTCAGGCAGCTTTGTGGAGAAAATGTATTTTCAGCGCCTGCTGTTTCATACGGAGGTGCGCTGGCTCTCCAAGGGGAACTGCTTGGCCAGGCCGCGTGAGCTGTTCGACTCGGTCCTCGAATTCCTGAAGAAGGCCGATGCGAGGCCGGGCTCTCTTTTTGTAGCCCGTTTTCGTCATTCCTCTTGCTGTGGTTCAGTTCCAGCTGCTCCGTACTCTCCACAAATAGTTGCATTTAAAATACCTAATTAGGACTTACGCGCGCGATCTGTTTCGGGATAGTTAACTGTTCCTCTGATTATTCAGGTGACGAGCATATGTTGTTCACGTGATGCGCACATGATTTTTGTTGACACGTCTTGTAGCCTACATTTAATGTTCCTTTTGATTTAAAAAAAAGTTACATTACAACCAATGCTGATGTGGTTGTGTTTTTTTTCTTATCCAACCAGCCTCCTATCTGCTTAATAAAACTGGGGTTGTTGTTCGGGGGGGGGGGGAGACCAGAGGATCAGGGTAAGGTCAGGGGGGCGTTTGCTCAAAAAGGTTGAGAACCACTGATCTACTAGGTGGCACTGTCTCCTGGCGGGGTGACTTAAAGAGTTACCCCGTACACATGGAATATGTAACGCAGTGGAGAGATGGTCTCGATACGATAGAGAACGTTCGGGTTACGAGGTAACCCTGGTTCTCTGAGTGAAGAGACCATCTCTCCAATCCTGAGGCCGCCCGGAGGCAAGTTCCGATCAAACCATCACTGATTGCACGTCTACACAGGTGTTTGATAAGTTCGGGTGTAGGCGTGACCGGGCGTGCCGGTGTGTCTTAAAGCCTATCCACGGTCCTTAGTTAGCAGACATGGGGGTTATACCCCGTACATATGGAATATGTAACGGAGTGAATAGATGGTCTCTTCACTCAGAGAATCAGGGTTACCACGTAACCCGAACGTTACTGATAAATAAATACAGCAGCTATAGACAGGGGTGCACATAACTGGTACGCAGGTACATGCGCGACAAAAATCAGCATTGCGTAATGTAGGGTGACCAGACGTCCTCTTTTTCCCGGACATGTCCTCTTTTCGAGACCTAAAAAATGCGTCCGGCAGGGATTCCAAAAACGTCCGGTATTTTGCCTCGTCGCAAAAAAAAAGAAATATATATATTATTGTTATTATTATCTTTTTATATTTTTTTGCCTCGTCGCATATTTGTGTTTCTGGGTCTTTCACATAACCTACTAGTTATTACCATTGTATATGTCTATGGTTATTACGGCCTTCCAAGTTCTGGAAATGGTATCTCCCTTACGTTCCACCTTCTTGCGCGAGCTGACTGTAGAGAGAGTCTGTCATTGGGCGACCGATCTCATGTGCTCGTTGAGAAGGTGCCGTGTATAGACGGAATGAAACCCCCACTGCAGTACGTAGGCTCACGATACAAACCCCCCCCCCCCCCCCCCCCCCCCCCCCCCCCCCCCCCCTCCCCCCCCCCCCCCCCGTCAACAATCTTGCCCGGGGCGCAATTGGACCTAGGATCGCCACTGTCTGCAGCCATGCCTAAACGTAAATGTAAGTTCACGGACGAACTAAAGAAAAAATACCCATGTTTCCCCCCCCCCCCCCACCCCCCCGCGACGAAGTGTCCTCTTTTTCACAAACTCAAATCTGGTCACCCTACGTAATGCCACTTGTGTTACTGCGCGCCTTTGCATACTTGACCGATATCTCCTCTAACCTTACACACGTGTCGCTAGTCAACTACTCTTAGAGATGTCAGACAACAGCAAGCAGTTTCTTTGGCGTTTTGCCACCTACAAAGAAACGCCAACTGGAGCCAGAGCCGAAAAAAAGACTTTTATCGGAAAAGTGGCTCCAAGATGTGCAGTGGCTTGAAGCTAACGATGAGCGCACTGAAATGTGGCGCAAGATTTGCCGCGAACATCCACATCTAGCCGACAAAACGGGTGCATTTTATAAAGGCTCAAAGAATTTCAACCCTCCTTTATTTGACAGACATGAAAAGAGCAAGGAGCACACGAATGTGGCGCAAGCCATTGCTAATAAACAAGCTAGCAGAGATGAAATAGCCAGTCGCCCACTTACCAGATGGCGAGACAAGCTGAATGAGGAACAGCGGCAAGCTCTGTTTAATAATTTTCTCCTGGCCTTCCATAAAGCTAAACACGCACGTCCCATGTCTTCCTATTCTGAGGATATTCCTTTACTGAAGCGGCGAGGAGTAAATGTCGGAGGTGCATATCATTCACGTGAGGGGGGCACACGGATCATGCAGAGCATCACGCACACCATCAGTGCGGATTTACGAGCAAAGTTGCAGTCTGCTGAATTTTGGGGGCTGATGTTTGATGGATCTGAGGATATCACAGGAAATCATTTACATTGTGTGTCTGTGTCCAGCAGTTTTCCTCAGACTTTGTTGGACTGATTTAACTGGGTGCTGACCAGGCCCGGAGTGGCTAATCGGGAGGACCGGGACAATTCCCGGTGGGCCGGTCTGACTTTTGGGCTGCGAGGGCCGGTGTTCAATTATTATTTTTATCTTATTTTGTGCCGGTGTTCAGGCATGGCACTGAGTGGGTATCACGTGTCTGACGTAACGTCCGTGCACAGTGCAAACCGCACACTTTCAGTGTTTTTTGAAGCCTAGCTTCAACCCCAGAAGTGCAAGGAAAATAATAATGCAAAATGGAAAATAAAAAGAGCAAGGGTGGCGCAGAAAAAGCGAGGATTAAAAAGAGAAAAACCCTGGAGACACATGCAGCCGAATGTGCAAAAATCGGCAGCTTTTTCAATCAAACGTGCTCGCGGTCTAAAACAACCAATGAAAACGATGAAACGGGTAAGACAAGATGTTGAAAAAAATGCAACTTTACCTGCACCCGTGCACCGTTCAAGTGAATTAATTAACCTATCAAGTCAATGATACAAAACCTATCAAGTATGATACAATCGGCGTTGTATCATACAGTATAGCCTGTCTAACCTAACGTTACATAATTTAAATAATATTATGATGCGACGACACATAACTGGCCACAAACTTTGTCTTGTAGCCCCTCAGATACAAGATGCATCACCAAGCACCAGCCATGAGCCCACAGATCCAGAGTGTGCAGGTAGGATTGCTCATTAAGTATTGTGTAGACCTAGCCTGGTCCTACCAGACTCGTACTTCATTTCATTTGCACAGAGAGTCTGGACCTACTCAATTGACAAACGTTAACTCACTTGAAGGCGGGTGTCTGTTGAAGTTTAAAACTATTGGATCTTCCCAGTGCCACTCTGGATCTGCCATAACCAATCGCTAACGTTTTGGCCGGGAATCACGTTGCGCGCAGGCTGTAAACAAACAAAACACCGTGCATGAAGATGTCCGTAAACGAGAGCTGACTGGATTAGATATCTGAACACTAATATGCTTGATATTTGATATAGCAGAAAAGGACATGCTGAAGTTGTATTTGTGAAATCTAAGTTCTGATTATGTTACTTATTACAGAGTGCAACCCTCTTTATTTTTTCTAATTTAATATGTAATATTTTATTTATTCTTTTTATAATTTGTTGAAAAGGATGTTGTGTTGCAAAGAATAATGGTGGAGATGTGCACTCATGTTGAAATAAATCCCCATTGTGAAGCAACCATTACTTCCACTGAATGGGAATTATTTTAGAAAAAATACACAGAATTACAAGGCTTTAGAGAACAGTGCGCTATTGTATGCCGCTTACCATGTAAAGTTAAGAATACATTATTTTAATATGATAGGTTGTGAACTAAAGGGGGCCGGTCTGAGGCATGAAACTCCAGGGCTGAAAATGAGTCCCACTCCGGCCCTGGTGCTGACCGAACCACGCAGGCCATAACAGACAGACTTTGTCACTGTGGGCTCAGACGGGTCAACGTCGGTGTGTACAACGGCGCTGTGCCTAAACTCCGGTGACTTGCAGCAGTTGGAGACTCCCTTGTGCACGGTCTGTGTACAGCACATACACTGGAAAATTTCGCGAAATCAGCTGATCGCAAATTTCCTTACTGTGAGACATTCAATCGCGCTGTGGTCAGGCTGCTGCAGTTTTGAAAAGGTGGAGCAAAAAAAACTGCTGCACTGAAGAAACTGTGTGAAGAAAGTGAGATTTCCTTTGTGAAACTGGGTAAGTTTCATAATATCAGGTGGTCTGTATGGAGGCATGAAATTCTGTTAAAAATATCAAGACTATTGGCCAGCCAGTTAAATGCAACTGGCTTCGAGTGATAACAGTGACTTGCAGCATATCTGCACAGAGCATTTTCAGTGCTTTCTATCAAACATGCTTGACATTGGCAACATTTTGAAGACCACATCCATTAGGTTTCATAAGGAAAAGCTGACCATTGGATGGATGAACTCATGGTGGCCACTGGACAGTTCACACTTCTGCTTGATGGTGAAGGCCACAGCAGGGCACACACTGTTTCTAATGCTGATGCTGACAGAGACAAGACAAGCTTACTCAGGGGGTTAATTGAAGAGTTTGAAATCAGATATGACTCCCTCAAGTCATGTGATCATTTCTTAGTATTTGATCCTTCAACATGGTCTCAGGAAATGCTAGACCTCCACAGTTTTGGAAACACTACAGTTTGCATCAAGAAATATGAGGCCACCTTGCAACTTGACAAAGACACCACTATGACAGAATGGATGCGCTTAAAGCAGGCAGGAAAACGCCTGGGAGCCTCTTCTGTGTATGACTTAGTCCAAATAGTAAATAAAAGTAACCCAGATGCTTACTCCAACATCAACAAGGTGGTTAAGCTGTCTCTTACGCTGCCTTTAGGTGCAGCTGGTGAGAGGGGATTCTCACATCTCAACATAATAAAAACCAAGTAGAGATCTCGTCTGTCACATGCTCATCTCTCAGCCCTGATGCACATTCACCTGTCAAAGCAGACCACAGAGACATTGTGGATTGGTTGAGCACCCTAATCGGATGCTCAACCAAGGACAGGGAGGTGCATCCAGTGTTTCCCCTATATGCACCTAGCAGCGGTGGTACGCCGCTGCTGAAATATGACCGCCGCTGCTGAATTTCTTTTTTTTAACAAGAGGAGAGGAGAGCTTCATATTAACGGAGGAACTTCCGCAGATTCTGAGTTTGCGGTTCAATGGATCATCAGTGAAACATCGTGGCGACACAATTGAGTGTAGTAACCCAGAGAACCAGCTACAACATTGTTTTCACCAAAACGAGCCGTCCTTAGCAAATGGTGAATTGCATTGGCTTCTACGAGCAGTCGGCTTTCAGCCGCGAGCTTAGGGACCGTCTGCAAAGTGCAAAACTGAAAACGACCACAATCGTTAAATTTCAATAGCGTCGCCATTATTGACTCTAGAGCCCCAAAACTTGTTCCATAGAGGCATGGCCTCTTCATCGTCCTACTACAACCTTTCGTTTTGAAAAAAAAATCTCTTATTTTTTACAATTTTTTATTTAGGAACAATTTCAATAGCGTTGCCATTATTGACTCTAGATCCCTAAAACGTTTTCCATATGCATGGGCTCTTTATGGTCTTACTGCAACCTAATGTTTTGAAAAATATATCTCTACTTATTTTTAAGAAATGTCTTTTTAGCAAAAATGTCAATATACATTCTTTTTAGCTACATTTTCAGTACCGTCACCATTATTGACTCTAGAGCCCCAAAACTTGTTCAATAGTATGCTCCTACTACAACCTTTGTGATGGGGAGAGGGGAGGGAGTGGGAAGATGCATTGGTTTGAGTCAGACCTTTTCGATTGTTGTAGTATTTGGGTTATGGTATTTTAATGTATAGGGTGGTTGTTGATATAAAATATTTTTTGTTAAATAAATGTAAACAATGGTTTTAAAGATTATACTTGTAATATGTTCAATCTCTCCTTATTTCCCCTGCTAATTTCTGTGCACGAATGTACTGTATGTAATGTTGCCAGCAGACACATAGAAACCTCCCGGCAGGTTGCGCTTTGCGAGCACACAAAAAATTGCGCGCGAAAAACATAACATTTCACCTCCGCTGCTGCAACTCCATCCTAGGGGAAACACTGGCATCTGCAGCATCTTCATCATCTACAATGCAGGAAGCTGAAGCAGTGGACAGTGGGGGCGACACTGTGGAGGACAGTGGGGGCGACACTGTGGACGACAGTGGGGGCAACACTGAGGACGACAGTGAGGAAGACTGCACTTTAAGACTTTAAGACCACGCTACTTATGAGCCGAGTACCAAACGCCATCTCCTGGTACCTACTGAGTAACCCACTGAAAAAGTTACGTGCACCCCTGGCTATAGATAAGATGTGCAGGGGTTATTTCAGTTTGATATTCGACTAAGAATTGCATCTGCAACCAACCCGTAATAAATTTGGTGGAGGTGTCACACTAAATTTGTACCGGCTGCCAAATTTGTACCGGGCGCGTCATCCATACGTAATCCATTCCAAACCTGCCTGTCAGCGGATGATCGCGTCGTCCGTTGCCGGGCAGGTTTCAAAAAGCATTCGCGCTCATGTTGCCAAAGACGAAATAACATAATACAGTTAACGGATCGCTAGATAATGTAATGTTTTGTTGGGTTCCTTAATAAACACACGATGTATCTTGGAACAGACATCAACATGCAGCGCGCCAATCCAACTGCGCATGCTCCGTGTGACGGTCTAATAACTGATGTTGATATCATTACAGATAACACTTGTTTTTACTTTATATTTGTATTGTATTTAATTGTTTAATCAAATTTAGCACGTAAACTGAGTGTTTAAAGCAGGTCAAGGACGAAATAGCACAATACAGATAACGGATCGCTAGATAGAAGGTTCGCGAATGTTCACGTCATTCGACGCGATCGTCCGTTGCCAGGCAACGGACGAAGCGATCATCTGTTGCCAGGCAGATTTGGAGTGGATCACGTATGGATGACGCGCCCGGTACAAATTTGGCAGCCGGTACAAATTTAGTGTGACAGAGGCATCTGGTCTGAACCAGGAAAAGTATTCAAGGATTTTTTTATCTCCAAGGAAAGCATGACCTGTTGCCAACTCTTTAAGTTAACCATTACAGTGATGAGGGTCAATCATCCAATTCGATGTTCCAACAATCACTACCTATGAGATGTCTGATATGCTGCACTTGGAAGCTCAAATACGAATCCTACTATGGCGAAGGCATGACCGGCCCTTCTGATTAGAAGGGTGCTTACATTTACGCAGTGGCGGGCCGTAACTTTTACCATTAATTTAAGGCCTTGTATGCAATCATCCTGAAGTAAACCGCTTTTCAAATGACTTAATAATGACGTCAGGGTTATTGCCATGCTGATGTAACCACCCAATATAACCCTGACAACTGAACGGGCTTTAAGAATAATGTTTTTTGTTTTTTTTAAGCCGAAACAACCACAACAAAACGCACGTAGCCTACCCTAATCAAAAGTTGAAAAGGCCGTAATATTCGTCTGATTTACAATTCCCGACTGTCCGTGAATGCAGCCAAATACCTTCCGTCATTTAGTAAAAACGCTGTAAAGTATGTGCTTCTATCCTAGAACCTGTGCTTGATTTAGAGGACTTTTGCTATAAATTCAAACATATTCAAGAACCAATTCAAAACAATCCCATGTTACTTTAACGAACACAGGTGTTTTTTTTAAATCAAAAGAATATTAATATAGGCTTTACAAATCAACCAAAGTGCGATTTCTTTGTGAAGCTGTTTCCCTTCTAACTTGCTCATTGAGTTGAAATCCAC
This sequence comes from Gadus chalcogrammus, assembly GCF_026213295.1. Lineage (NCBI taxonomy): Eukaryota > Metazoa > Chordata > Actinopteri > Gadiformes > Gadidae > Gadus > Gadus chalcogrammus. The sequence goes on along the minus strand of NC_079412.1, from coordinate 564,186 downwards.
TCGGGTGTCTCCGAACGTCTTCAACAAGACTGTTGCATGCAAGTGGCCCGCCGTACTTTGGTGTCTCAATGCCGACTTTGTAAGACAATTCAGGTTGGAAAACCCACCGAGGCTCCAAACACCACATCGATCCGTTGCAAATAGCAAGCATTCCCAGGCAGCAATACAGATTACAATGACCACTTGACGCTGTCAGCCAAATATGCCTCTTGTAGTTGCTGGATTAGAAAGGGCCACACAAATCCTTTGCCCGGCTGCGAGTTTATTTTTTGGAGGGTGGTAGCGGGAAGCTCGTGAATATTCATGAGGGAACTCATCCCTCATTGGCTGGGACTTGGCTCGCAGGGACTTTGTCAGAGGGCTTGTGAAAATCACGAACGCAAATAAATGAAACGTTGTTATAAATCAACACAAATCATTGTATCAATAGTGTGACACATGTTATACAGTAGTTGTTTTTAGACGAGTTAGCATTAAGAGCTAACGTTTGTTTTGGCACTTACAGAAAGGTAGTGTTACGTATTTTAAGAATCTAAGCTACCCACACATAAACCAAATGAAGACCAAACATATTAGCCGTAAATACCATACATAGCCACAAGGGGAGCCTTACTGAAGGCTGCAATAGATACTTTATCCACAGAGGGCAGCACCACAGACCAAGCGAGGAAAACCGAGGATTACGTCCCACCGGTTTTCTCCAAGTCTTCCGGTCCTCCGAGTCCATAAGAAAGCCTCCACATCTTGGAGACAGGTAGAACTCTCCAGGCTGAGCTAGGGCATCGGTGGGTTAGTGTCTTGGACCAGCTAGGAGAACACTCTCGCACGTGCTAAGGCACATCTTCAATCTCTCTTAACTTCAGAGCATCAGTTTACCATACCGAAAATACTTTATACAAATAAAGTATCTTTAAAGCTATTCCTTTGGATTCGACCCCTCTTTCCTTGAAGAACATAATAATTGGTTGACCCCGACGTTCGTGGAAAGTCCGGACCGAGACTGGCGACCGCGAGGCCGTTCGGAAAGCAGTACAAGCTACTTACAGGCGCCACAACAAAGGTAAACAGAACCTGTTGTCAATGACTAAACTCTGTATAGTTAGATTAGTAACATTAGGTGAATAGCTTGTACTGCATCCGTCAGGCTGCGGGGACGTGTAATCTCGGACTGGTTTAAATTCATACAGCCGGTTACAAACGGCCTAGAATAAACTAACAGATTGAAATTAAATAACGAGCTCACGAAGTATAAGGGCTAGGAGTGTGTTTTATATGGGTTTGTAGATAGACTAGTGTCCAATCCTGATTAGATCTAAATGTTCGTACCAACGTGGGAGACGTATTACCTGTGGTTAAGTGTTATTTATTTGGTGAAGCGCCGAAGTTAAACCGGGCCACCATAAGGTATATTTATTACCGACCATAAACTTCTGAACTCTTACGGCGGGGTGAGGAAAGGTCAGGTTTTTAACGTTAACCTAGCTTAGTTGCATATTAAACCGGAAGCTTGGCCGTAGTTAGCCAAGGAATTCAAATCGAATTGATTCCTCACAGCCCGGTTCATGTAACATCTAAATGTGCAATTTTGGTTAGTATAGAACGCAGCCGTAGAGGTGGACTTACGCAGGAATAACCCATCTGCTATCAAGCGCCTCGCTAACCCGCCGTGGGGACAAACTTGCAGGAATCTCTTACTTCTTATAGAGATCCAATACATGCTTTTGACTAGAGCTACCTGGGTCAAAACTAGTTTGTCTCTACAGCCCTTTGGATGTACCACGTGGTGTACGATTTAAGGGGACCACGCGTCTTGGAACCGTGCGTTTCCTTTGTTCATACCATCAGTCGTTATAGTCGAACTCCTTTTTTGAAATAGACGCCATTTCTCTAAAGCAACGGGGGGCTCAACTTAAGTGTTACATCCTATCTCTCTCTCTCTCTCTCCCCTCTCCCCCCCCTCTCTCTCTCTCCTCTTCTCTTCTTCTTCTTCTTCTTCTTCTCTCTCTTCTTTCTTCTTTCTCTCTCTCTCTCTCTCTCTCTCTCTCTCTCTCTCTCTCTCTCTCTCTCTCTCTCTCTCTCTCTCTCTCTCTCTCTCTCTCTGTCTCTCTCTCTCTCTTGCAAGTCGGTAGGGAGATGAATGGTCAGTCTTTTGTTAAGACTGCATAACCTCTGACCTAGGCAAAAGCAGATCTCTATCTCTCGGTGCCGGTGCTATCTTGTGGCCTGGTTGCGCAGTCCGGTAGGACTGGAACAACTCGAATAGTTGTTGTACTTTTTCTCCCATACCCTAGAAAACCCCTTTGATAACCCCAACCCTTCTTTCTCTGTCTCTGCAGATCCGGTCGTAAACTCCTTTGATAACTCCAACCCTTCTGTCTCTGTCTCTATAGATCTGGTCGTAAACTCACCCCCCTCTCCCCATCCTTTGTCCCAATATCCCATATCCTATCGTAAACTCACCCCCCCCTGCCCCACCCTTCTGTCCTTGTCCCCACATCCTATTGTAAACCCCCTTCACACCCCTTTCATCTCTCTCCGCAGGTCCTGGAGTAAAAGCCCCCCACCCCGTTTTATTTTTTCACTTCTCCACCTTATCTCCACCCTCTCCGCAGGTCCTGTTGCAGATCCCTGTCCCCATCCCATTGAATACTTGTTTATTGACGGGTACACTCACAGCACGACGTGCGAATAGTGTGTGCTTGGTCATTTAAGTGTTGGATATAGATAATAAGTTATCACAGCCTTTTGTCGTTCAGATAGAAATCAAGAAAAGTTTCTTTATCGATAAATAAGTTGTGAATTCCCGAAAAACCCAAACAATCTTAGTACTTCGCATCCCCTGTGCTGCGACCCCCACCCCCACCTAACCTCCCCCTCTCTCTCTCTAAACCCCCTTCACACCCCTTTGATCTCTCTCCGCAGGTCCTGGAGTAAAAGACCCCCACCCCTTTTTATTTTTTCCCTTCTCCACCTTAACGCCACCCTCTCCGCAGGTCCTGTTGCAGATCCCTGTCCCCATCCCATTGAATACTTGTTTATTGACGGGTACACTCACAGCACGACGTGCGAATAGTGTGTGCTTGGTCATTCAAGTGTTGGATATAGCCCCTGTGCCGCGACCCCCACCCCCACCTAACCTCCCCCTGCAGGCCAACCCCGGTACCTGCCTCAACGCTCCCCCTGCTAACCTACACCGGCATCTACCTCTACGCCTACCCCTGCTGGTTTGCAGCGGCGCCTATCCTGTACCCTCAACGCCTCCCCCTGCTGACCGAAACAACGCCTGCCGCACTCCTGCCGCAACACCAGACAGCGGCCCCCAACTGCTCACCCACGCCTAGCCCCAGCAGACGCGCCTTTCCAGACATCATGGCCTCGCTCGATGTGCTACCTCGCCTAACGGAAGCGAGACCTGACCCAGATACCCCGGCCCAGATGAGGGCGGCAGTAGCCAGGTATATGGCAGCGAACGCCCTGAAGGACAAAGCGTTGTCCACTGGACAACAGAAAACTTGGGCTAAGCGAGAAGAAAAGTACAGGAAGGAGTGGGAACGAGTTGGAGTTTGGCCTGTTGGCGTAAAAGTCACCACCGGCCTCACAACAGCGGCCTGGGAATACACCCTGAAGGAGAGCGAATGGGCTGCGACGAGACGCGCAAACGAGAACAAGGTACGAAACGCGGATTCAGTCGACTACAGGAAAAAGAGGGAGAGCTACGCCCGAGCCCTACTCAACGCCTACAATGCGGCAATAGACATGGAAGTACGGAAGAGGGAAGGGCGACCAACCGACCTTTCCCGCCAAGAGGACACAGTGTTGAAAGGGCTGCCTGCAGCACCTCACATCGAAGGGCGTGCGGCCCCACTAACCCTAGACGGAGCAGACGTGGGGGGCAAAGAGGCGCCATGTGCAGATGACAACACCGGCCTCCGCAACAACACCTACCCCAGCCTCGAAGAAAACACCCCTTTCCCAAACAATACAAAGGCCCCACCACCATACGGCTGCTATGACCATCCGGCGCCTCGAGATTCCAAAGGCCCTGCCCTCCAATTCCCAATGCTCCACATAGAGAAGGGGCCTGTGGACATCTCATACAACGATCAACCCCCACCGTCGTTCGCAGGAGAATGTCAAGATTACGGTGGCGTTGAGTACGACTCGAAGAAGGGGCCAAAGGACGGGACCGACCGCGTGATAAAAGGGAGGAGCGGCCCGGGTGCCATAATTGGTCGAGAAGCGGACCACCTTCCGGGCGCAACGAATGTCGGCATGCCCCAATCCTGCCCAACAGAGCAGCAGCAACAACAGCTGCAACCAAACCCACAACTCTACTGGACGCAGCAGCAGCAGTTTCAGCAGCAGTTTCAACCCATCACACAGCAGCAGCAGCAACAACTGCAACCAAACCCACAACCCTACTGGACGCAGCAGCAGCATCAGCAGCAGCAGCAGTTTCAACTCCACACGCAGCAGCAACAACAACAACAACAGCAACAGCAGCAGCAGTTTCAACTCAGCACGCAGCAGCAACAGCAGCAACAACAGCAGCTGCAGTTTCAGCAGCAGCTTCAACCCAGCACACAGCAGCAGTTTCAGCAACAGTTCCAACCCAGCACCCAAGAACAGCAGCAGCAGCAGCAGCAGCAGCAGCAGCAGCAGCAGCAGCTGCAACCCAACCCCCAACCCATCTCATCCACCATACAGCCCAGCACCCAACAGCAGCAGCAGCATCAGCAGCAGCTACAACACAACCCTCAACCTAACTCAACCCAGCAGCAGCAGCACCAACAGCAGCCGCTACAACCCAATTCAACCCAACAACAGCAGCTACAACCCAATCCCCAACCCTACTGGCCGCAGCAGCAGCTACAACCCAGCACCCAACAGCAGCAGCTACAACCCAGCACCCAACAGCAGCAGCTACAACCCATCCCCCAGCCCAACTCAACCCAGCAGCAGCAGCTACAACCCATCCCCCAGCCCAACTCAACCCAGCAGCAGCAGCATCAACAGCAGGAGCTACAACCCAATCCCCAACCCTACTGGCCGCAGCAGCAGCTACAACCCAGCACCCAACAGCAGCCGCTACAACCCAATTCAACCCAACAGCAGCAGCTACAACCCAATCCCCAACCCTACTGGCCGCAGCAGCAGCTACAACCCAGCACCCAACAGCAGCAGCTACAACCCATCCCCCAGCCCAACTCAACCCAACAGCAGCAGCTACAACCCAATCCCCAACCCTACTGGCCGCAGCTGCAGCTACAACCCAGCACCCAACAGCAGCAGCTACAACCCATCCCCCAGCCCAACTCAACCCAGCAGCAGCAGCTACAACCCATCCCCCAGCCCAACTCAACCCAGCAGCAGCAGCTACAACCCATCCCCCAGCCCAACTCAACCCAGCAGCAGCAGCTACAACCCATCCCCCAGCCCAACTCAACCCAGCAGCAGCAGCTACAACCCATCCCCCAACCCGACTCAACCCAACTCTACGCACCCCAACATCAGCTACAATACAATCCACAACTACCGCAACAGCAGAAAATACTACAACCCATCCAGCACCAACAAGGAAATCCAAACTGTTCCAACCAAGGATACATGGGGAACTCGAACTCCCCTAACATTCAAGGACAAGGACAAGACAACTGTGTAAACCCGCAATGCGTTCAAGAGAACCCCGTAAACAATGATCCAAGTACGGGGGCCATCCAGAAGACGAATGGCACTCCCGCCGGAGCCACCTCGGGACCTAAACAGGATCAACCTTGTGAAACAAGATCTGCCTCCCAACCCGCAACCCGAGGAAAAAACCACGCAACCAAGACGGATCGCCGCACTAGGAATACCAAGACGAAGAGTACCAGTCCGAACCGGTCGGACGACGAATGCTCAGACGAAGAGGACACCGACCTGATGGCACCCCTGATGACGGACGCATGGGACAGGAAAATATTTTCCTGTTGGGGACACCGAGAAAGGCACGTCCTGGCCCGCCGTTTGCCTTCGATCACGGCGGGAGCTCCGGCCTGGATCAGGACGTTCGAGGAGGAGACATCAGGTGATGTCCTGGCCATAGGAGATGTAAGAGCCATCATCGGAAAAGCCCATGGTTCCGGCAAAACAATAGAACTGGAAAGAATGACCCATACTACCCATGTGCCAGACAAAGCACCCTTCGACATATACCGGAATGCCTTCTGGGATAACCTCAAACGACAATACCCACCAGACCTCAGTGCAGTGGGAATCCAAGGCCTGGCCATCAAACCAGAAGAAACCATCCATGATTACGTAAGAAGAGCCGAAATCCTATGGGCAGACAAAAATGACTGCAGCCCGTACGAAAGCAACCTGGCAAACAACACCTTCCGAAAGGCGGTCTTGAGTGGGCTACCGCCCGAGGCCCAGACTGGACTGGAGACGGTGGTTGGACTGTGCGTCAAACCAAAAGCAGAGTGGATGGAACACCTCATTCACCACCTCAATCTAAGCAAAAAGAAGCAAGCAAAGAAAGACCACGACGGAGGTATAGAGGAAATATTCAAACAGATGTGCAGGGTGAACATAGAAAAGGACGTGGAGGTGACCCGGCAGCTCAAGAGAGCCGAAGAAGACCAGGATTACGAGGCCATGATGTCCCTAACGTCCGAAGCAGTCCCTCAGGTGACCCCACTTCCAGAGTGGCTACAACAGGGCAACGAACTCACCGCATACGCTGCATACGTGGCCGACGTCATGCAACAATCAGGTCAACAAAGACGGAACCAACCATACAGAGGAGGAGGAGCCGGAAGAGGAAGAGAAAGGCCAATAATTCAATATCCATGCATGCATTGCAGCCAAATGGGACACTGGATCAAGGACTGCCCCAAGTACCACTCCGACAGGGTCCAATCTAAGTTCCCGTCACAACCACAAAATCGGAATACTGGCCTCAAAAATCTGCCCGCATCGGGCAACTCCATGTTGAACTTACAACGATAGGGCTGCCCAGAGGACGAGCAGGCGAGAAAGGAACTGGGTCTCGGACAACCTACTGTGGAAGCATACGTAGGTGGACACAGATGCACGTTTCTAGTGGACTCGGGAGCATCCGTATCAACAATCGGAAGTCTCGCGGGAAAAACACCACCACTCTCTCGCCGCTCTCTAAAAACCATGGGATTCTCTGGGAAATCCATGGAACAACCGTTCACAACCCCACTCGACTTCGACATACTCGAACAGAAAGGAAGTCATTCATTCCTATACGCCCCAAAATGCCCCATCAATCTATTAGGAAGGGACCTAATGGGTTCCCTACAAATCACTCTTGCCTGCAACTTGGGAGGCATCACCCTATACCACCCCGCCAAACCCGCACCAGATGAAGCACACATGTTCATGTTGATAGACGACCCGAAGCCAGAAGCTCATGAAGATGCCACCATCTACTGGCAAGAACTGACGGGAACAGCACAGACGACTCCAGGACTGGAAAGCACATATCGAGAGTGGGAAATGTGGATCCAAGAAATCGGAGAATACAATGAACTGTTGGACCCATTACACTGCACGCTCAACATCACACACGAGCAGGACCTGACCTACGATGAACCGTGGTACAGCCAGAAAGATGGACAGCTGGAGGACCTACGATGTGGAGATATATACCTGGGACCCGAAGGAGTGGCGGCAGGAGTCGACCTCACAGAAGAACAACTATCCTGGTTCCAGCTGGAGCCAGAGAGTGTCCCTCATGTCTCCCTCTTGGTCAGCACAGACCACCAACCCAAACAACTCGGACCAATGGTAAAAAGAGCACAAGAGGTCCGTGAATGGCAAACCACAGACAACCAATATCTACACAGAAGCCCAAATGCAGAATTCTGGAGAATATCCTCACGTACCACGAACAAGGCAATCGGCCGAAGAGTGGACGGACATCGGATGGTGATCGACAACACCACCAAGAGCAACGAGCCAGAAGACCCAGAAGTGACCACAATGCTTACACGCATCAAGGAGACGGTGTGGGCAAATGGACCGTATGATGTGGGGCACACCCCGCAACACAACATTGTGGTGAACGTGAAGAATCCTCATCGCCCGGAATGGCGACATCAGTACAGGATAAAGCCAGAGGCGGAAGAGGGAATCAACGACACCATAACGGGCCTGCTGGAAGCAGGTGTGCTGGAGAAGACCACCTCAGAATGGAACACACCGATCCTGCCAGTGAAGAAAGCCGATGGGCTGACCTGGAGGATGGTGCATGACCTGAGGGCCATCAACATTCGGACCATAGCCCCCCCGGAGAAGGTCCCTAACCCATACGTGGCCCTAAACCCAATAAGCTCTGAACATCAATGGTTCACGGTGGTGGATCTCGCCAATGCATTCTTCTGCATCCCTTTGGCCACTGAGTCAAGACAATTCTTCGCTTTCACATATAGAAATCAACAATACACGTACAAAAGGATGCCACAAGGTTTCCGAAGCACCCCCACCATCTTCAACAGCTGCCTCAAGGAGGACCTTGCAGGCCTGGATCTCCCTTCAGGCACGGTCCTGATACAATACGTGGACGACCTCCTCGTGGCAGCTGAAACAAAGGAAGCTTGCCTACAGGCAACTGAAAACTTGCTGCAAACAATAGCACAAAAAGGATACAAACTCAAGAAAACAAAACTACAACTAGTGAAACAAGAGATTACTTTCTTGGGGAAAGTAATAGGAGGGAATAGAAGAGAGATCGGCAAAAGTCACAGAAGCGCAATCAAAACCTATCCAAAGCCAATCACTGTCCGACAAATGCTAGCATTCCTAGGACTGACAGGATATAGCCGGACCTACATCCCTGATTACACCGGCGAAACAACTACACTGCGACAACTCATCACCAAAGCAGGACACAGAAATCTAAAAGCCCCCTTGGAATGGACCCCTGAAGCAGAAGAAGCATTCACCAGGCTAAAACAAAGCATGTATAGTGCCGCGGCCCTGGCCGCCCCGGACTACAAAGAACCTTTTCACCTGGATGTGTCAGTAAAAGACTGTGTGGTCAACGGAATCCTATGGCAGAAACAGCGAGGACAACGGAATGTCCTAGCCTACCACAGCTCTGCCCTGGAACCACCAGAAAAAGGACTCCCCGAGTGTGGAAAAGCTATATGCGCCATCGCCAAAAGCCTGGACAAGACGGCCTACATAGTAATGACACACCCAGTTGTGGTCCACACTATCCACGGGGTAAAAGCATACCTGGATAGTTCAGACTACACAATCACCACAGCAACCAGAAACGCAAAACTCCAGAGAATATTGGGGAATCCAATGGTCACCTTCACCACCCAAGGAGCCAACATGACGGACACCATGCCCGGACCCAACGATGGAGAACCTCACACATGCTCAGAAGAAATAAAGAAGGCAGTGAAGATTCGACCAGGACTGAAAGCGGAACCCCTACAGCCAGTGGACATGACCTTGTACACCGATGGATGCTGCTACAGAGCCGCCAATGGGGAAAACCTGGCCTCATGGGCTGTAGTGGAACAGACCAAACAAGGAATATGCAGCACTCTGGCTAGTGGCATATTAGAACAGCCCGCTTCAGCACAAAGAGCCGAACTATATGCTATGTGTGAAGCTCTACGGATAGCCAAGGGGCGAACGCTAAATCTCTACACCGATTCCAATTACTCATACGAACTAGCCCACCTAAACGGACAACAAATGATCAACAGACAGATGATCACCAGTGCAAACACCAAAGCAAAACACACAGACCTAATCTTGCTGTTAGCCAAAACAGCCCAACTACCTCAAGAAGTAGCCATCATGCACTGCCGAGGACATCAGAAAACAAAAACAATGGAGGCAAGAGGAAACCACGCAGCGGATGAAGCAGCTAAGAAAGCAGGCGGATACGTCCCAGTAGAACATCTAAAAGAAGGAGGATACACCCCGGTGGTACACCAGATGATGGTCAACGAAGAAACAGTCCTGGACCCAGATGAACAGATGGTCAAAGAAATGCAAGGAGGAGCAGGACCTTATGAGAAATCGGCGTGGAGAGGAAAAGGGGCCAGACAGAGCCCAGATGGAATATTCTACTCCACCACTGGAAAGCCGGTTGTCTCCTCCAAGGCCCTGCTGTTCCTCCTAAGGAAGGAACATGGATTGGCACACGAAGGAAAAGCCAAGACCCGGGAAAGGATTGAAAGATACTGGTGGCATCCAGCTCTCAAAGCTGTGTGCGACCAGTATGTCCAGGACTGTCAAACGTGCCAAGCCTGTAACCAAAGGCAGGGATACAAGATAACCAAAGGACAATTCCCCGTGCCCCAGCTCCCATTTCAAGAAATTTACATTGATTTCACAGATATGGGACAAGAAAACAGAGTTGACGGAAAACGGTTTATGTTAGTAGCCGTCGACAGGTTCACTAGATGGGTAGAAGCAATTCCGGTTAAAAAAGAGGACGGGAAAACAGTCATCAAATGGTTAACACAGGAACTCATTCCCCGCTGGGGATACCCAAAGCTTATCTGCTCAGATAATGGTACTCACTTCGCCAACGCCCACCTTCAGGAGGTGGAAACATACATAGGACTCAAACATAGATTCGGCTCAGTATATCACCCCCAATCGCAAGGCCTGGTAGAGCGAGCAAACCAGACAATCAAAAATCAACTAACAAAAATACTCAAAAGCAACGGACTGGAGAAATCTAGGGACAGCACAGAGGAGGTAGAAACTCGAACCTTAGGACGCATGCAGGTGAATCAGCTGACAGGGAAAGTTAAAGAAAAGACAGCAGGAAAGAAGATGACCTGGGTGACAGCTCTGCCATTGGCATTAATGGCCATAAGATCCTCTCCCTCTAACACCACCCTTCTCAGCCCCCATGAATTAGTCACAGGACGTCCCATGCAAGGACCATACAGCCCACCATCCAAAGGACCCCCATCTGACAGGTTTGATGAAGTAATGCAGGAGTACCTGCAAGCACTAACTCAAGCTTCTTTAAGGTTGTATTCCCAAATCACAGACCAGAAGCCGTCCGATCCAGAGGATCCATCACCAACGTTGGTGACACCTGGCGAGTGGATCTGGGTGAAAAAACACCATCGAAAGACCCTAGAAGACCGGTGGGAGGGGCCATACAAGGTACTCTTGGCCACACCCTTTTCTGTTTCTGTAGAGGACCGACGCGGAGCCCAGTGGCACCACCTGAGCCGGTGCCGCAAAGCGGATACTCCTGGCAGATCGTGGACTGAGACCCTGACCGACCTAGCTGCACTCCAAGCCAAGGACAAACACTCCTCATCCCAAGACGATGGGCCACAGCGTACCCTTGGTAAAGTACCTGGTAGGATTCCTTCTGGTAGTCCTGTTCCAAGAAGGAGCGGGAGACAACATCGCCAGCAGGTACCCACTGTCAAAACCAGCAACAACAGGTCAGGTCTGATTAAGGTACTGTCAAGGGATAGAAAGTATCTTTGAGACAATATATAGAATAAAATGCCACCATTTGTAGCACCTGTGTCTTAAGATAATCAATATCCTGGATTTACTTGAATAATTAATTATTGAACCACCAAGACGAATTGTGTTTGTTATTATATAGTATTGTTTGGTTATAAGTACAACTCGTTATTTCTGAATCGCTGCATTAATAATGGTACAGTTGATCTTCTTTGAGGCGATTGTTTTACAGGCCACCTGTTACTGACACGACGACGACGGAGAACCTGTTTGAAGGCTCCCATGATGTAGGAGTAACCCCTCTGAGTTGAGCCCTTGACAAGGAGGGACGAGTCTTGGGTTCATGAATTACAGGCCAGACGGCGACAGAAAAAACAATGACTGCAATAATAACAAGCCCAAAACCACCCACATGAACCGGCGCACCAAAACACGAAGATCACCTGAACCCCCCAAATCTATGCCCAAACCACCCACATGAACCGGCGCACCAATACACGAAGATCACCTGAACCCCCCAAATCCATGATAGCTTGTCAATTATTTTGAAATTTTAAAATTGTATTATGTCTACCAATTTTTACTTTACTTTTACACATGATGAAAATTGTATGGCCTTGTAGCACATAACCAAAAGTATTAGCTCAGGATTTCTATGAATAGTTTTGTTTGTGTGATATTTGGCCATGTGATTGTATGATAACAAGATTTATGTTCATTGTTGTATTGTTAAATAATGACCTGTATTTCCAATGAGACCCACAAGGTGGATGCCATTTCAGTATTATGAGCCCGTTGTGGTTTTTCCCCTCTATTCAAGAGTTTTCCACAACGGTAGATGGTGTTGATCCTAATTTGACTGTTTTCGGTGTGGTAAATGGTGTTTATGATTTAAAATATTATTGTATGGTCATCTGAGATGACCAAGGAGGGACTGTTACGTATTTTAAGAATCTAAGCTACCCACACATAGACCCAATGAAGACCAAACATATTAGCCGTAAATACCATACATAGCCACAAGGGGAGCCTTACTGAAGGCTGCAATAGATACTTTATCCACAGAGGGCAGCACCACAGACCAAGCGAGGAAAACCGAGGATTACGTCCCACCGGTTTTCTCCAAGTCTTCCGGTCCTCCGAGTCCATAAGAAAGCCTCCACATCTTGGAGACAGGTAGAACTCTCCAGGCTGAGCTAGGGCATCGGTGGGTTAGTGTCTTGGACCAGCTAGGAGAACACTCTCGCACGTGCTAAGGCACATCTTCAATCTCTCTTAACTTCAGAGCATCAGTTTACCATACCGAAAATACTTTATACAAATAAAGTATCTTTAAAGCTATTCCTTTGGATTCGACCCCTCTTTCCTTGAAGAACATAATAGTAGCTATAGAGTTGCCGTGTAGTAGGTGGATTGATAGGTGAAAATCAATATTAAAATTAATTTAGCCCTACGCGAAAATATTCTATGGATAGGCCTACAGATTTTATGGCCCTTCTTTCTATAATGTAATTGGTTGTGGGGTGTGGCAGAACCACTATGAACAAATATCAGAAATCACACGGTTTATTCTTATCCATCTACACCTAACCTCCAGCAGCTCCATCTCCTCAAAGTTGACATGGGTCTGGCAAATGTTGCAAGCTTTAATAAATCCTGCCATTATGCTCACTACTTCTAGAAACAGAACAGAATGGAATCTTAATGGAAATATCAAGACATGGATGGACAACAATTAGAAAAAAAAAACTTGGAAACAATCACCAGCTGCCGAAAGCACTGCGATGCGCTATACATAACGTTATAAAATATAATAAATAAATAAATGATTTACTACAGTAGCCCAGGCTGTGACACATAACAGTTTCACAGGGGCTTTTAGATGAGTGAGCTAACGTTTGTACTTACAGAAAGGTAGCTATAGAGTTGCCGTGTAGTTGGTGGGTATCATGTGTCACATTATACGTGTTGATTTATAACAACGTTTAATTCATTTGCGTTCGTGATTTTCACACAAGCCCTCTGACAACGTCCCAGCGAGCCAAGTCCCAGCCAACAAGTCCCAGCCAATCAGGGATGAGCTTCCCGCTACCACCCTGCAAAAAAAAAAATTCCCTGCCCGCGGTCAGAGCAGCTAGCTGCGGTGTTGGTCGTCCCTGTTTCACAATTTCTAGCTGAGAAAATCCTTCTCGAAAAAGTATTTTTCAACAAGTCGACCGCAATATCCAGTCCTTCTCCTCTGTCATCCATTGTAATTAAAGTGAATCTTATCAACAACAAAAAACGAACCTAATGATCTATATTCTATATCATTTCGCTGCTAGCTAGTTGTAATTCCTTTTGTTTTCCTCCTGATGGCGCCAAACAACAAGGCCAGCTAGAAGGCCTAGACGTGTAAAAGGATACGCCCAACTTGGCATACTCGAAATCTGATTGGTTGAAGAACATGTCAATCAACAACATAGTCCTCATTAGCGTCAACAGCGAGGGGATTCTCAGGATTCTGAAGGCCCCAGCTAGATTATGTTTTACCCGGCGACAGCGCAGGGAAATAATCTGATTGGATAAGGGCTCTAATATATATATTATCGCGCTGGAGGCAACGCAACTGAAGGAAAAACAAATAAATACGTATCTAGACTTATGTGAACAAACTTATTAAAATAGATAGAATGAATGAAAAAATATATATATTAGAAGGTATAAATTATATATTTATAAAAATAATAATATAACTTTGTAAGTGTGGCAATGTCCATGCTACACACCCCATAGGTGGCTGCCACACTCCCAGTAGCTTTACTGGGCTCCACCAAAACAAGGACGCAGGGGGGCTGTATTGGAACCGTTTTATGCCATGGTTGAGTTTGACACCCAGCAGGATGTGTGCTGTGCTGCCAGGCCAGAGATCTCTTCCTGAGTGTGTGTGGTGGTGACGGCTGGTTTAACCTGTACTATACAGGTTAAACCAGCCGTCACCACACACATCAATGTTTACAGGCTGTATGTATTGCTCAATGTACAACAGGTTTGCAGCCCTACCCAGAGGCCAATCATTGGGACTCGGGCCAGGTTTGGCTGCTCCCACCAGCCATCGTCCACACACATATGTTTAGAGTTAGGCAGATAGCCCTTTCTGAGAACTTCATCGTAAAGTCAACCATAGGAAGACTATGCTTCTGCAGTAGCAGGATCATTCGCCACCAGTAATGCAACACGCTTGCGCAGAATGCACATATCATGCTTGACGCATACACATTTGTGTTTGTGTTTCTGATTTGTCACTGTGGTCTCTGTTTTGTCTTTGTTCTTACCATTTCATAGATGCCGTTGTGTTTCCCATTTATATATGTCGTGGTGGTTTCTGCTTTGTGTGTGATTCCCGATCCGTTGTTGGGATTTCCTAAGTGCCATTGGCTCTTTTGGGGCGGCAGTAGCTCAGGAGGTAGAGAGGGTTGGCTGGTAACTGCAAGGTTGCTAGTTCAATCCCTGGCTCCTCCTGGCTGAGTGTCGAGGTGTCCCTGAGCAAGGCACCTAACCCTAACTGCTCCCGACGAGCTGGCTGTCACCTTTGCATGGCTGACTCTGCCGTCGTTGTATGAATGGGTGATTGTGAGGCAATATTGTAAAGTGCATTGGGTGGCCACTGGTTACAGAAAAAGTGCTATATAAATGCAGTCCATTTTAATTTGTTGTTTTTTTATTTGTTGAATTAGCATTTAAAGACCATATTTAATGAGATAGGCCTATACAAATAAAACTATGAATTGCAATGAAATACACAATTAATGGTTCTTGCCACCGAAATCCACAGACTGGTTTTAAACAACATAAATAGATGAAATATGTTACAAGGTTAATTCAACAATTCAATCAACCATGCAATTTAAAATGAAAGACTATTTCAAATTGAATCAACTTTGTAACACTTTTTACAAATACAATCCACGCATATAGCACATTGCACGTGCATTGAGCCCATCAATAGATGTGGGCCCTCAAAGGGCATACTAGATAATTAACAGGTAATATACACGTGCATTAAGTTAACGACATAAACAGATGCCCTTGGGAGGTCGCCACTGTCAGGTGTGAGAGGCCCAGTACACAACTCGACCTCATATGAAATGCTTGAAAAAAGCACAACTGTCTTAGGAGGCTGTGATTCCATACACATGAATGTTTCTATCTATACTATATATATATTTCTATACATTTCTATAGAATGTTGCTAGGGGCATGTGCTCAGCTGTGCCCACTGGGTGGTTGAACGGCGGCGGCTCGCGGCGGCTGAGGTCATCGCGCGGCGGCGGAGGCGGAGCAGACCGCCTCCCTCCACCGCCTCCATTTTGAATAGCGATGTAACGGGGGCTCCGCCGCGTCGTTAGCGTCGACCAGCCCGCTGCACGGTGTCAACAAGCCGCATCCAGACACCCTTCGACATGGACGACCTCTTCAGTCCGCGGAGGTAACTCGGCGAACTCAGAAGTTAGCGTTGTATTCGCGGTAATTCGCCGCCGCGTCGCCATATTACCGCGGTTATACGGGGGACGTCTGCGCGCCTGCGTGGAGCGCTCAGTGTGTCAAATTCGGTGAAGTTATTCGCTAAGACGCTAGCCGAATATCAGCTTACTGTCGTTAGCCGCGGAGCTAGCCACCTCGTTAGCGAAACCAGACCTGTACCAAACCATGGAAAACAATGCATTCCTCCCCGTTCGTGGAACCAAATGTTGTAAAATATACATGCACGATATGTACCGTACATGCATGCACGACTGACGGACATAGCATCCATTAAAGCGAACTAAAATGCTGATTACGGAGTGGATCCGCTGTGGTGGCCGTGTAGGTTATGTCAACAGTCGGGTGGTTAACGTGACATTACCGAGGGGAGACCTCTGATCATTGCACTACAGAGCTAGGGACGATGGTCACTGTGCAACGTGACGTGTTTTTCGTGTTAACAGGCTGTTTGATCGACTGTTTTGAACTAAAGGGTGGAAGTTAATGGCTTTATATAATATATAATATAAAGGCTGTAGATCGAACGGGTCCCCCGTGTCAGAGGAGGGTTTAGGCCACAAACACCAGGCTACTACTGACCGACCCAGTGCTACTGATCTTAACTACAGTGGATCATATCCGGAACACAGTCTACTTGTAGAGTATTGTATGAAATGTGTAATGACGCCTTAAGTTATAACTCACGTTACTACTGAGATCTGGTTTAAAGCCACCTGACAGTGGTGGACGGGGAGTCGGTGTGAAACATCATAAAGGGTCTCAAATGTAGTGACAGTCACCCTGTTAGGATGTTCTCGTCTCCTAGGGGTTTGTAAAAACAATAAATACATTAAAAAAGTAAAACAGTGATTTCCCCCCCCCCTCCAAGTAGCCCTATTCTGACGCTGATGTTTCGATTGTCTTGTTTATGTCCAGGAGCTTGAACAGCACCCAAGGGGAGATACGAGTGGGACCAAGTCACCAGGTGAATTCATAAATCTTAATAATGATCAATCAAAAAGTTAAACAATTAGCTAAATCAAACATTTAACCTGTTCATTAGTAAACAAACCAAAGATGGCCAATAAAAAAAACATGTTTATTAAACATGCATGTGTTATCTAGTCTAGGTAAAGTCATACACTTTTTCCACAAAAATGAACCACATACGCCACATTTGAAAGCTTGACATCCCTGAATGGAAAGGTCTACTAGGTTTGAAATGATCTTTTAAACTCCTCCACAGGTCATTTTGTATTCAGTAACCACTCATATTGAGAGCATTGTAACCTTGCTGGGATTACACCCTTATGAGTGAGGGTTTCTTTGGCTGTATGCAGGCCAAGCTTCCCGAGCTGCAGCCACGGTCAGCCCCTAGCCTCCAGACTCAGACGGAGAGCGAGGAGCTGGTGTGGACCCCGGGAGTCAATGACTGTGATCTACTCATGTACCTGAGAGCGGCAAGGTGAGAGTGTGTTATGAGGCTTTCGTGCAATTGGGTCTACTACGCCGGTATCAATTAACTACTAATACCTGTTGATTGTCCTAATAACATCCTGATTCTTATGGTTATTTTCTAACAAAAACTGGGTCAATAATATTCTAATGTTATAATCATTTCAGAATTATATATACATATATAAAACTTAGTTCTAAGTGATTGCTCGGAAAGATGGATTCTAACCAGAGGATACCCTTTAAGAAGGCCTCCTACAGAACCGTCAGCTAGAAACTGATGACGTTGTCATTGTTGGATCCCCTAGGTAGGCTATAAATCTAGCCTGAAGCGCATTCAAATAGGCCTACATCTATTGCAGTAGGCTTACCTACGGTCATGAACCCTTGTGTAAAAGTGTAAACACACCAGGTTATTGCTCCAACGTCCCGGAACTATTAAAAGTAATGTTAAATGATAAAAAATAAAAAAACATAACTGGGATAACACAAAAAAAACAGTATATATATAATATACATTGATATATGTATACAGTATATAAGGGATGTCCATGGTTAACCTGGTTAACTGATCTTTAACCGGTAAATAAACCGGTTAAAAATAAATTAAATCATCATAATTTCTCTCAGCTCAATTTTTATTGATATTGATACCATTTTCGAGACTTACTTAACAATCCAAGTCTTTATTGATAACACTATTGATACTTTTCTATTATTTTGTTGAAATAGAACTTGCATTATTGCTTTAATTGCTGATAAGATGATCATAGCTCAAGATAGGACGTTAAACAGGTCATAATTCCATCTTTACTATTTATTGTATATTGCTGGGAAAACAAGTTTTCGCCAAAATACCAAATTTCTTTTTTTTTGTGTTGCATTTTAACACAACAATCATATCACTGAGCCGACCTGAACACATCACATATGACACTGTTTGTTACTTTTTTTTCAGATAACTAGGTCTATAACCTGCCGATTTTAACATGGATTAAAAACTGGATTACTACTATTAACTGACGGGACTGAAGCTCGCTGTGGGCATGCATGAACCGTGAACCAACCTGTCGGCGGCTGGCTGTAAACAGCGCCGCGCCTACAAGTGACGTATTAATCGCGCGACTCAACGAATCGATGACCAAATTCGTTGCCAATGCTTTTAGCAATAGATTTTTATGGATTTTATAGATTCGTTGTTGCAGCCCTAGTCTTATTATTGTTTCGTATGTTGGACCTCTCCTCAACGGTAATAGGAAACAAGGAAAAAAATATCTCTTAAACAATATTTGCATGTTTACTAAAAAACTGAAAAGTAAGGTGTAGAAGAAAGGGCGTCCCTGGTCAGGTTCCAGCAGTCAACACCACTAGGCCCGCCGTGACTTTGAACCCCCAGTCTGCCTTTCGCTCCTCGCTATTAAAGGAGACATATTATGGTGTTTTCCCAACAAGTAAACATAGTATTTGAGTTCAAGAAAACATGTTTTTGAAGCTGTTTGCTGGAAATAGCTTTTAGGAGAAAAAAAATCGTATACCGCTATTCCCCTCTGTTTCAGTCCCTTCAGAATGCGCTGTTTCTGGTGTCTGTAGCTTTGATGCAAATGAGCTGCTGCCCATTGACCAATGAGCTGACAGACTGAACCACAGCATAGAGTAAAAGGGATTGTTGCCGTTTGCGGACTCCTGGAGCTCTATATCTATATAATATTATATTATATAATAATAATATTATATACAGGTATTTATATGATCTATTAGGGGTGGGAAAAATAATAGATTCTTCGATGCATCGCGATTCTCGCTGGAACGATTCTGTCTCGATGCAGATAAATTAATAATCAGAATTAAAAAAACATCATTCTGTTCGCCATAGAGGGTTATTTTTGTAATTTTAAAATTATTGAATTTATCTTCAGTGTGTATTTGCCAATCTGATTTGTCTTGTCACGATCGCGATTCAGCCTACGCATAGGCATGCACGCAAACTCACAGCCAGACACAAGTCCTCCTTCTAATTCAAGAGCAGCTTTTCCTTTAATGACAGAAAATAAAGATTAGAAATAAAATAAAACTGAAACCTATTTTCTGCATGCTTCCATATTGTGTTATAATGCAAGCTGCATTGATTATTGCATTGTTCCTAGAAAGTCATATTTGTGACAAAAGATTTCTCTCTTATGAAACATTAGATAAGTTAATTAATCTGTTGATGTCTTTAATGATCATCACAAAAGTAGGAAGTGATTAGCAAACTCTGAGTAGCAAACCCAGATGTATGTACCGTATTTTCCGGACTATACGTCGCTCCCGAGTATTAGTCGCATCAGTCAAAAAATGCTCCATGACGAGGAAAAAAACATATATACGTCGCATCGGTGTATAAGTCGCATTTATTTTTAAACATTTAAACAAGAACGTTTAGTCTGGAGAGACTGAATAAAATTGCAATAGCAATATAGGTGTGTCGGTCCCACTCGCAGTTCTGAGAGTATACCGAATTCAGTGACACCGGGATTCCACCGGACGCGTAGCGCCGCGGTCCTAAACCTGAGCGCACGATCGGGAGGTGGAAGTTTCGCTTTAGATGCCTTCACAAGTCCAGCGGAGGGCTCCAGTTTTCGCCGGCCAAGTCATGCGCTGTGATATGTGTGACAGCTATGTTGCACAACATTGCAGCTAAGGCTGGGGTAGCTTTGGTTGAACCGGAGAACATTGAGGACGATGACGACGAGAATATAATTTATTCGGTGGTGCAGTAGGCTTGCAGCGTTCAGTTGTAGGCCTAATGAATGACGGTGCCATCTTGCGGCCGAAGATTATGTACGCACAATTTTGGCATATAAGTCGCTTCGAAATATAAGTCGCAGGGCAAGCCAAACTACAAAAAAACCGCGACTTATAGTCCGGAAAATACGGTATATATTTTTGAAAATCACGCATGGAAATGTACATAAAAAAGATTGATGCATCGAGATGCATCGATAATCGCTTCAGAATCGAATCGTTGACCTCATAATCGGAATCGAATCGTGAGGTGCCAAGAGATTCCCACCCCTATAATCTATCTAATATCACGGCCAAAAGCTATGTGCGCCTCGGATGATATTATGCATAATAAAGAATGTGTCTGACGTCTCTGGTACTTCCACAAGTAAAGACTCGTAGTGGGGGATATCTCGGCCATGGTTGAGGAAAATTAGGGGGAAGGAACTTTGGCATTGACTCTCTGAAGTCCATGAACCGCGAAATGGAGAAGAAAAGGATTGTACTCCGGGAGCTGAGCTGCCGGACTGCCTCCGAGCTCCCCGCGCCGGAGCTGCCGGCCGCCGTCGAAGCCGTCCGGCCGCAGTCCGGCAGCTCGGGCGGTGTACTCCGGGAGCTGAACTTGCACCGAAGCTAGGTGGCAGCTCCAGCAGACTAGCAGCTCCGGCGGACGAGTAGCTCCGGCTGGGGTAGCTCAGTGGCAGTCCGGCAGCTCAGCTCTGGGAGTACAATCCCTTTCTACTCCATGTCTCCTCCTCCCGACTTCCCTTCGGCGGCCGCTCCGGCGGGGTGAGCTCGGCAACAGAGAAAGGGATTGTACTCCCGGAGCTTAGCTGCAGGGCTAGCGCCGAGTTCCCCCCTCCGGAGCTGCTCATCTGCTGGTCAACAAAATCTTAGCGATGCTCTGATTGGAGGGGAGTGGGGAAGTGGGAGGTAATATTCAAATGTGCCCCCTTCTTACGTAGGAGGGGGTGCCGAAACTGACTCGTTTGTTTGGTAGCTGGAGGCGGGCTGCTTCCAGAAATGTGTATCTCACTCAAAAAATCATCTACAGACTTATTTCAAAGTTTGTATGCGTGTGGGAGCACCATCTACCCACAACACCCCAAATCCCAGGAAAAGTGCTGTTTTCATAATATTTCCCCTTTTAATTGCTTTATTATGGATAGATTTATTGCAGGCTTTGTGTGCTTTGAGGCCATTAGCGTACACAAAACCACCTAATCAATGCAGGCATGGACTACGCACAAACCCGTGCTGGTGAATTAGATTTTCTCTGTCGGTACTTTACACTGAGACGGATCATTCACTTTCATTAACAATTTCAATCCTTCAAACGCCTCTACATTCTCTTAATCGCTGGGGGTTTGGTCGGATTTGTTAGGCCACTTTCAGACTTCATAGATGTAACCTATATCTAATGCCATATTGAATACATATGCTGACGTGAACGGAAGGGCACATTATGGTCATATTGTGAAAAATTAGTCTGTAGAGGCTGTTGGTCATTTAATGAGCTGGACCTTGACTATAGACCGCTGCGGTTCATGCTTTTGGTTCATGCTTGCGTCACCCGTTTGAAGTAATATGAATGATGTGTGTTTGGTCTAAAGGAGCATGGCAGCGTTTGCAGGGATGTGTGATGGCGGCTCGACGGAGGATGGGTGCCTGGCGGCGTCCCGTGATGACACCACTCTCAACGCACTGAACATGGTACAGAACACTTACATAACCTCCCAGACAGGCCTCGGGGGCGCTGGTCCTACTGGTTAGGATGGCCCAATGGATGGATACTTGTCCGAAGATTGATGTGCTTCTAATTGTTTGTTCAACGAGTGCTTTTCTTCTTCTTCCTCTTAAATTCCAGTTGCATGCCAGCCATTACGATGCAGCCAAAGCTCTCCAGCATCTGGTGAAGAAACCAGTTCCAAAGCTGATTGAGAAGTGCTGGTCAGAGGACGATGTGGTGAGCCATCCTCACTCTCTAAACGTATTTAGTTATTAATCTGCTCAAGTCTATTATAAAAGTGTATTATTTATTTTTTAATCAGGTGACTCAATAAGTGGTTAACAATATTGTTTTTTTCTTTCCCTCAATAGAAACGCTTCATCAAAGGCCTTAGGCTTTACGGCAAGAACTTCTTCCGCATTCGAAAAGAGCTTCTGCCCAGCAAAAAGACGGTAATTAAAGTGTTCATTAAGATGGTAACCTCTTTGATACACTTTCCTGCTAGCCGAGTTCATTGATGGAATAACGTCCTGTTTCTGTTTCCAGGGTGAGCTGATCACGTTCTACTACCACTGGAAGAAGACGCCGGAGGCCTCAGGAACCAGAGCCTATCGCCAGCACCGTCGCCAGCCATCTTCACGCAAGGCTAAGACCCGGTCAGCCACGGCCCCCGTCAGCACGCCGTCCCGGTCCCACTCACGTAAGGGAGTCCTCTGATGGGTGGCTTTACTTCGTTCTTGGATGATAGAGTTGGGCTTTGGGTGTGTGTGACTAACTTGCTTAATCTTGGGGGTAGAACAATGATCCTGTTGTCTGATGGTGAGGGCTGAAGTCATGCAGCCTGTGTTTTGCCTTTGCAGTGGACATGAGCTCCGCCAGTGAGGATGACATGGAAAGTGAAGACAGTGAACAAGACTTGAAGCGGTCCACCTGCAGCCACTGTGGCACAACAGGTAAGAGAACACATTATCCGGTTCAGATGGCCATTCACAGATTATTGCTAAAGATCTGTTGTGTTGCGTTAAGAAGCAGCTGGCCGTGAGGTTGCAGATGGCAGCCAACTGAATCCCCCCTTACCCCTCCCTTTCCAGAGGCTATGGTGGCCCTTATTGCTAAAGGAGCCAAAACACTAGCCTCCAAACCAATCAGATTGAACAATCACAATCGAAAAACATCACAAAAACTAAAGCCTCAAAACATGGATGCCTGAATGAATGCATCCTGCAAATGATCATAATGCCTTTCATCCACAAACTGCTATTAAAAAGTGAGACATTATGTTTCAATATTCTAAATCAGTAGGATATTTTGGTGAAAATAGGGAGCATGCTCGGCTTCACTGTTTATATGAGGCGTTAAAAATTCTCAGACGTTAACATATGACAAGTGTGTGTAGCTCTGTCTGAACCTGCAGTTGATTTGGATGTCTGCGTCCGAGAGAGGGTGAGCTTCTGTGACACATAGTATTACACCACTGTGTGTGTGCGTGGATGGTTGGAGCTGCGTCTGAAGCCATGATTGGTTCTGATGCCAGTGTCGGTTAAGTGACTCAGACACACACACACACACATTACACATATAACGCGGCATGTGTAATGTGTGTGTGTGTGTGTGACGACACCGATGTGTGTAACGATTCACCGATACGAATCAGTATCCGGTTGGATTAGAACAGATGCGACTACATCAATACGTGGGCCCCTGAATCGATTTAATATTACCAAGAATCAGCCGATCGATTTAAACGTTGCGACCGGTTTAGCCTGATATCAAGACAGAATTGTCCACTCATTGCGATCCGGAAAACAAAACTTAAGAATGCGGGCGGATCCGTGAGTGTGTTTGTGTATGTTTGCGTGAGCGCCCTGCGTCCCCGTGCACGTCCTGCGTCTCGCGATCAGGGAACAACCAGAATTGTGAGTGTGCGAATAACATCCATATGTCCGAAAAGGGTGAAACGATTTTCAGTGCACCAGCGAATCAGAAATCAAACGTGTCGAAGGCCTTTGGGTCTTATAAGAAGGAGGGGAATATTGACAAAAGCTTCACTTTTTTTATTTAAATTGTGTAGGACAGCAACGAAGTCTATAAATAAACAAATAAATAGACATGTAGTTCTAAATTTATAAATGTGTCTTCCCTTTTTCCCCATGCCATAAAGAAATAAATATAAAAACCTAAGATTCCATGGTCCATATATATATTTGAAAGTAGGCAATGTCTCTTTTATAGAAGGCTTATTTTAATTAATAGAAAATGAATGTGTTAACGTTAAACAAATATTCATATTTTCAAAACGCACCGGATCGTTAGAACATTTAATCGAATCACATCGAATGGTTTGATATTAAAATGTATTGTCCCTGAATCGTATCATAGCTAGGGGTGGGAATCTCTTGGCACCTCAAGATTCGATTCCGATTATAAGGTCAATGATTCGATTCTAAAAAACGATTATCTATGCATCTGGATGCAACAATTTTTTTTTTGCGCATTTACATGCGTGATTCTCAAAAAAAAAAATATATACATTCTTTCTTTTCTATGTCATTGAAGAAAAAGCTGCTCTCCAATTAGCAGGAGTTATTTTGTCTGGCTGTGAGTTTTCATCCATGCTATGCGTAGGCTGAATCCCAATCGTGTCAAGACAAATCAGATTGGCCAATACACACTGACGACAGGGTTGCCGCGGTGTGGACATTTTCACACCAAGTAATACGCTCGTGTCAACACCGGTATTACCGGTATAAACGGTATTAACTTTGAAACTATAGGTCAACCGCCATCTTCTCCGTCAACTCCCTCTCACACTCAGCGGCTGGCAGCGCGCCAATTCTCGGCGTCTTATAACGTTCTATATATAATAGTATGATATAATTTTATATATCATAATATCACGGCCAAAAGCTCTGTGCGGCTCCGGATGGCCGTAGCGCGGGGAGCTCACGTAGGGATTGGGCTTCGCGGGGGTTGTTTACCGGCGTTGCTATGGTAACCGGTCTTGTAAGGAAGCACGTAAATTCTCGGCGCGACAATTTTCCCGCACAGAGCAGAACTGTGGCCTATTCTAGACATTATAACTCTCTTAATTATATTTTGTTCATTTTTACTCAATTTTTTTTTATTACTGAAAAAAAAAACAAAAAAAAAACTCGGTGTTGCCGGTGTGCATCACCGAGTAATCGGTGTTGGCCTCAACACCGGTAACACTGGTAATACCGTATACCGCGGCAACCCTAACTGACGATAAATTAAATAATTTAAAAATGACTAAAATTATCCCTCTCTGGCGAACAGAATGTTGCAGCAGGCAAACAAATTAAAAAAAACAAATGTAGCTGAAGGTGGTGTTTGGAGGTCAGAGGGTTTCAGATCCACTCTTGGTCAGAGTACGTAACGGCAGAGCTTCAATATAAAGCGGGGCACACACTAAAGTAGATTATCACAGACATGAATATAATCATAACTTAAGGCATTTGAAGAAATATACCGTCTTTTTGCTGTCGTCCTTTTTAACCTAATGCTGCAAGACCGACAACCTATCTGCTAACAATTAGTTTGGAGCCAAGGAAATGTTCAGTAAATTACGACTAGCAGTCTTCCTTAAATTGGGGGGGATCAGAGTTGTGAAAAGCGGCGTGTTTTGACCTCTTGTTTTATAAGTCTTATGCCCCTTTTCCATCGGCGGGTACGCTTCGGACTAGGGATGGCCACGAGTAGTAAATTCCAAACTCGAGTGATCGAATGAATTCCTCGAGGATCAATCGAGTACTCGTTTAATCAAATCTATTTTTAGAAGGCAACGCATCTAAAGCAGTTATAGGCCCAATGATGAACGGCAATATTACCAACCAAACATGTAATGCTTATTCTCAATCAAAACAGTCCGAGTTATCAGAGTATTGATTATTTATTTTTGCACACGTTCAAAACACATTTTCCTTACAAAAACAAATGTGCGTCTCACAATTTAAATCACGTCGAACAAAGGCCTGTAACGGTTTTAAAAAAATACGAAACAAGTAGCCTAACCATTGCAAATAATTTAAAGCTGCAAATAAAACAGGTTTTTTTGCAGCTGGGGGGGTTGGTGGCAGTACGGCAGCTCAGCGCCCGGATTCCAATCCCTTTCTCTTCCATGTTGCAGTTCAATATGGACTTCGGAGAGTCAAGGTCAAAGTTCCTTTCCCCCAATTCATCTCAACCATGGCCGAGATAACCCCCACTACGAGACTTTACTTGTTGTGGAAGTACCAGAGACATCAGACGCAGTCTTTATGATCATAATATCATCCACACATAGCTTTTGGCCGTGATATTAGATATAATAATATATATATTAGTGTTGGGCCGTTATCGGCGTTAACGCGAAACTTTTATCGCGCGATAAAAAAAATATCGCCGTTAATCTATTTTCAAACACTTCCTTGGTCGGACCCATCACGTGACTGAACTAACCAATCAGAAGCTAGAATTTGGACAGAGGTAAACGTGAGGGAATCAGAGAGGCAGATTCAACAGAATATCCTGACTGTGTTAAATATGTAAGAAATAATTGTAACATAAATATGTAAATGATTAACTGACTAAGCATTGTAAGTACATTTCTAGCAAATTAACTCCAATATAAATTATATTAATTTATTCTACAACTTTCAAATATTTAACTTCTAAACCTTACATTATTATGGATTATTACACGGCTCTTCTCAATGCTGTAGACTGCTCCATTCACTTGCATGGGACTTCCCAACGTTCAGCTGTCAATTATTTTTGTTTATGCTCCGTTCACTTGCATGGGCACTTCACAACTTCCGGCGGTGAATTATATTTGATAATTCACCGTTGCCAAGTGTGTATATATATATCTATATCTATATAGATATAGATATAGATATAGATATATATGAGAGAGCTCCAGGAGTCGGCAAACGGCAACAATCACTTCTCCTCAATGCGGTGGTTGACTCTGATAGGTCAATGAGCAGCAGCTCATTTGCATTAAAGCTACAGACACCAGAAACAGCGCATTCTGAAGGGACCGAAACGGAGGGGAATAGTAGTAGGCGAGATTTGTTTTTTCCCAAAACCTATTTCCAGCAAATGACTTCAAAAACACGTTTTCTGGGACTCGTATACTATGTTTACTTGTTGGGAAAACACCATAATATCTCTCCTTTAAAAGTAGAATATTTCAAAAAGTATAAAGTTAAAAATATTTATGGATGTATGGACTCAGACCTTTGTGACAGATGTTGAATGGAATCGATCTCGGTAGTTTTGGCCACATTAATGGCACAAGTTTGGTCGATAGAAGAATGACGGAAATGGGATATCAAGATTGTGCCTTCCTATGCACAATAATAAGAGATGTCATGATGCAGACATTTAGTTGACATTCTTTCCCATGTTATTGATTAAACAAAAGAAAGTGTTATCTATAAAAGTACTATATCTACAGTAATTGCTGTGGGGAGGAACTCGTTGTCTTGGTCTCGGTTAAGGCTTCCATGTAAGGCGGGTCATACATCAGATGGTCCCAGGGGAACCGCCTAATGCAAAGTCAACATACAAAGATTAGATCTGAGGGCTTCTGTGTTTAGTGTGTGGCAATGGATAAATGTTTTGGGCAGTGCTGGTGGTTGATGCTCCCTGTCACTGTATGGCGGTGACAGGGAGCGCTGTCACTGGTAAAGCGCTCCCTGTCGGCTTCAGTTCCGCTTAAGACAGCTTTGAGCAGAGTACTACTTAATACAAAAGAGGTTTGTACAGTCTGCGTAGTTTCAATGAAATCAAGATTATAGGCAACTAGCGCTGTTCAAGAACATGAAAGAAAAGACACACACACACACACACATGCTATTCTGGAGGACCCACCTCCAGGAAAGGAAAAAAGGCAGATTTGGTTATCTTCCTTCAGAAGTAAAATAGTGCTTGAGGCCCTTTCGCTGCTCAGGTGCATGCGTACCTCATCCCTGTTGCTCCATGCCACTGTCTTTTCTTTGGCTGTTTATTGTTAATAATATTTTATTATTGAGTTTACTGTACATTTCCATTTTCACCATATTATAGGGGCTATACTTTTTTTCAAAACATTGTACAATGTTGATGCTGGAAAAACAATGTAAATCTTGTCATTGTTAATTCGTCACCAATAAGAGTAGCGTTAAAGAACGGGAACGATAAGCACTATCGATAAGAGTAATAGCATCGTTAAACCCTTAACGATACCCCTCCTTATGGAGGTGTTAACGATGGTGCCCCCTTCCCTCCCGCCCCCTGCAGCCTCTAAGGACTGGCACCCCGCGGGGGGTCGTGTCAGCACCGTGCTGTGCGCCACGTGCCACGTCTACTTCAACAAGCATGGCCGCCTCCCAGCCGCTCAGAAACCGGCGGACCCTCCGTTCATGTTCAAACCTGTGAAGGAGGAAGACGAGGACTCCAGCGGGAAGCACGGGATGAGGACGCGACGGAGCAGAGCAGCCGTAAGTCTCCAAACACCACCACACCCCCCACTCTGTACCGTCACTCCTGGTCCAACCATGAGGACTTAAACAAGTCTTCATGGTTGGGCCAGGAGTGATGATTTGGATTGGAATTGTGTCTCTCTGTCAGAGCTGCAATGCTATGCAAGACAGCGTTAATGCAAATGCTGTTTGACTGTTTACTGAGAGAATGTTTTTCCATAAACTGATTTATGTCACAATGTTTAAAGCTACGGTGGGCAATTTCTTGAAAGGTACAGTGTGTAGAATTGACCGGCATCTGAACGGGCCTGAAATGGAATTTAAAGTTAATAAATAGGTTTGGTATAACCCCTTGAAAATAGGAATCGGGTACTCTAGAATGAACCATTTACATAATTATTTTTCCCGTGTTCTTACATGAGGGCCTCCATGTTGCACCGCCATGTACATCCATGTACAGTAGCCCAGAACAGACAAACATCTATAGAGTGTTTTTAATGAAATTAAAATAATGTGATTGTGAAGAGTTGTAGGAAGGTGAGGGCCAGACAGACGCTTAACCCTCTCTCGGACATCAAAATCAACCACTGGCGAGACGGAAATCCTTGCATCTTTATACACACCATGGCATTATAATCTGGGTGCCCAAGCTTAACCCCTTTCTCGGACACGCCTCTTTAAAGCCTAGGGAAGCTGAGCATGTTCCGTCCTACAAATAAAATATGCAGTATATTTGGAGGATTCAATGGGCGTCATGTTATCAAAAGCAAACAATATTCACATGCTGCAATGCAAGCTAAGGGTTATCGAGGTGAATGATTGATGCATATAACAGATAGCCATGATGATATGTCTATGAATGTAGTTTACTACCGGAGGCAGTGTGTGAATAGACTTAAACAGGCTGGCACGTCCACCATGTCCTACAACATGAACAGAAACCACGGTTGCTCTGATCAAGATACCGTGTTGGCTCAACTAAGGCTAAAGCCGTCATGAATTAACCTCTGTGCGCTAAACAACATTTAGCTTTTTCCACAGAACCCGAATCGCTGTGTATGTGTACAGTCCAATTTAGCTCCGTGATTGATAATTATATAATTATTGACACACAGAGCAGCGCCAGGTGAAGATAACGTGTTATCCTAGTTTTCTCCAATGTACACATATCAATGTGTTTAACCTGTATTTGGTATAGTCTATGTGCGTCACACCCACCCCGGAGCTCCACTGGCCACTCTGTTTTTTAATCAGCTTTTCACTCTAGAGCTGGCAGGAAAAGCAATATTAATGTCCTATCCATCGGGTATCCGGTTCAATTGCATTTTAGTTAGGCTGTGGTTTAGGGCAGGCTACTTTGAAATCCACCTATTGAGTATATATTATTATATTGTATTATATTGTATATTGGCCCAAACGATGGCTCTATAGAGAGGAGTGCTGTTGGCCGACCATCTCCCGGGCAGATATACAGCGCTAGACTCACGAGACTCTTATAAACGTTCCCCGTGTCACATCGGTGTATTTCAGATTGTTGAATATACAATATCTTGGTTTTTCAATTTAAATCAACAAATGAAAATTCTTCCTTCAAGCTGCATTAAGTACCGCTGAGGTCGGTGATCCTTTTAATAGACCACCACAGCAGCAGTACGCTGCTATAAATGTCACCTTCAGTTCTGATGTGAAAAATGACTACAAAACAATTCTCAATTACAATGTTTTTGTCAGTGTTTATGGTTAGCTTGACGGGGACTCAAGTTTGAAGCCCTAGTTCAGATATCAGGTCAACTAATGACTAATTAGTTGACAAATGACCGTTCAAATGTTTCATCTTGGATCCAGCTGTCGTCTCTGAGGAGCGGTCACAGGAGATTGACCGGCTCTCCTACCAGCGAGGAGCAGCAGTCCAGCAGCCAGCCCTCTCCCAGCGGGGCCAGCTCAGTTTCCAACGCCTCCAGGACCTCTTCCACCGACAGCAAGAGCGACTCCACCAAGAGGCCAAACAAGGTGGGGAAACCTCCGTCCATAAACCCTGACTCTCACACCCTGTCCCCTATACTGATGTGGATCTGCTTTCGGGCCTTTTGTGGACGCTTGTAATGAGGCTAGATATTTTATTCTTTCTTCTTGGGGCTTTTGCAGAGTTCTTCACGTTTTAAAAGGGAAAGGACATTTAACTAGTTAGAGGTGTTGGGGAGAGAGTAGAACGGACCGTGTCAATTATCCGAACGTACATGTCCTTTAAGAGATTGGATAATGGCCGGAGCATGGCTGAATCCGCTACCCTAGGTGGCGCTGTAGCCCTTTCAACAAGTGGTTATAGAGCCAATTCCGGTTGACCTCTATAACAACAAACACAGGTGGCATTCGAGACAGATGTTTTCAGCAGACAGTTGTCAGGTCACTTTGGGTCCATGTCATTTCTCCGACGCTCCATTGTTCCTACCTCTCGGTCGTATGCGGACTCCTCCGAGCGTCGGAGAAATGACATGGACCCAAAGTGAACTGACAGCTGTCCCGCATACGGCAACAATCCCTTTCTCCTCCATGTAGCGTTTCAATCTTGACTTCAGAGAGTCAAAGCCCAAATTCCATTCCCCCAATTTCTTCGCCACCATGGCCGAGATACGAGTCTTTGTTGTGGAAGTACCAGAGAGTCAGAGAACCTGACGCAATTTATAATATCAGAGAATAGCCCCGTCTGTTCGGTCGCGGCGCAATGAATGAATAAAGATCGTATACACGTCAGGAGAAAAAAACGTTTATTTTGACAGATGTGCCCGAAGTTACTACTTTACAGCCTTGTTGATGACCAACGTTTAAGAAAACATGTACTTTTAATTCAGCCTTGGGTGAAAAGCGTAGTGTGTACTGGATGCATGTTGATGATGATACACTTCTTATAGGGGGTAATGGCATGACGCCGGCTTCCTCCATCTTCTGCGTCACCTTTTTAAACAAATCTGTTTCTCGTTTTCTGACGGCGACAACCATAAACATATAAAGAAATAATTAAATATTTTTATTTATAAAGAAATAAGAATTGTTTCTATGTCTATGGCGACAACAACACGACTACCTTCTACTTCCGGCTCACGGCCCCAGGCCTCAAGATCTCCAGCATGCGCCGAATGCGAAATCCGACGCGGGTTTACATGCAGGTAGAAACCGGACTATGATCGAGTTATCTAGATGTTCTTATCCGATCTCGCTTGTCGGTTCATGTACTGATTTCGGTCCGAAGCAGATTGGGTAAAGGTGTTTACATGCATTTTAAAAGTCTGGTTGAGGTCTTATTTGATTCTTTATCCGATAATGACTGCATGTAAACACACTGATTGTAGCAAATATTGTGATTCATTTGTTTATTGAATCTCCTTTTGACTAGCTTCTCTTCTGAAGTTAGTCAAAGTGTTATAATAATAATGATAATAATGATAATAATAATAATGTCGTTTATTTATACAGCGCTTTTCTAAACAGAGCTACAAAGTGCTTTACAGATAAAAAGAAAGAAAGCAAAACAACTAAACAAAAATAAATGTATAAGAACATTTGTATCACAGGTCTTTTTATTTCTTTTCCTTTTTTTACAATTATGTAACAAAAAATACACGGATGAACAAGTGAGTCTTAATGAGGGAGTTAAAAAATGTCAATGAATCAGCTAACCTTATTTGCTCAGGCAATGCATTCCAAAGCTTTGGGGCTAACACAGTAAAATACCTGTCCCCTGTAGCAGCAAGCTGGGACTCAGGAATAGTTAGTAAACCTTTGCCTGAAGACCTTAATGTGCGAGTAGGACAATAGGGCACTAGCATTTCTGAGATGTAACTAGGAGAAAGGCCATGGAGCGCTTTAAAAGTTAGCAATACAATTTTAATTCTCAATTATCTGACAAATTGGCAGCCAGTGAAATAATGCAAGAATTGGAGTAATGTGTGGAGCCTGGCAGCAGAATTCTGTACTATTTGAAGCCTAAGTCTGGACTTTTGGGTGAGGCAAGTGAACAGCTGATCACCAACAGGCGAAAAACCGCACAGGTGTAATTCTAGGCAGAGCGCAGCGCAGAGGCAGACGCCCCGTCTTTAAAAAGACGCAGTAAAAGTTAGAACATTTTAAATAAACAATCAAAATAAAAAGGTGATCAATAACTGTAGCTAAACTAAACAAATGCATAATAATCAATGTAAAAATATCAGGAATAAAATATTAAATATAAAAAGTTAGGTCGCTGATACGTTACGCATCGTCATGGTGAGAGGCTTTAGGCTTCAGCAAAGATTCAAATCTAGAGCTGTTGATCTTCTGATTATATTGGAATTTGTAACGCTCAAATTGTACCTTTTTACAATGCCATTTCCACTATTAAACATCAGCGAGTAGCCAAATCTAAGTACTGTAGACGTTCTTCTAATTAAAGGGATACTTCACCGATGGAGATTTGAAGGTTAATGAAGTAAATAATCATATGTATTATAAATGTGCAAAAATAATTGAAATCGGTACACCTGGCCTGAGAAAAGGCAGAAAGTGTCTGGCTCAAAAGCAAGACATCCTCCAACTACCACAGTGCATTGCTCTCGCTGCACCGCCTGCCTGTTTCCGTTTGGTGGGGGAAGGACCCATGGTCCTAGCGCGAGTGTTATCACGAGCAAACTTTATGCAAACATATCCCTGTGATATGTTGACTAGTTCTAGACTTTAGACGTTTTTTCAAACGCATCATTTGTATATTACTGTACAGCATAAAAACATCTGCTAATTACAGTAGCTCAGCATATCAAGTATTTGTACTCAACCTTTTCTCCCCAGTTTAAATAAGTGTTTGTCTTATACAGTAGGCCTACTTTAGTATAACAGCACTTGGTTTGGTAAACAGATCACAACAACCAACATGAATTTAAAGTTTTATTCGTGAAAAAATATGAACTATTTACAAAAATAAAACGTGTAGTGTGCGTTTGCTAGAGTCAAAATAGTCACAGCTCATCTTCAGCATCTACTGTCTCCTGGAAGCCACGGTACTGCCCATCTTTTGCTGGGTAATTAGCTCTGATGGCCTGGACAACACAGGAAGCCGATACTGTCTAAGAAAGGAAGAGCAACATTAGCAAAGCAAGATAAATTATGCCTTGAGTAGCCTATACAGAATTACACAGACTTTAAGCTAATGTAACGTAGCCTATGATCTGCCAATAAGATCGGCTACTTTTGGATAAATACATTGTCATGTTCCCCGGGACTCAAAACTATGTAGCCAATGTTTTAGTAAAAAAACAAACACTTACTCTATGCTCAGACGTCTGTTTCTCACAGCGAGCTTTGGCTGGCGTTTCCAGTACACTATCTGGGTCCGGAAATGTTTATCCAATACCCAACTGTTCAGATTTGGCGTAAAGCCTGGGGTGTGAAACTCGGGTGATCGACAACACACGTCCGTGTCATCCTCCGATTCTGTGATTTCGTCCTGAAGAAATTGGCACCGCTGGAATTCTCGGCAGCGGACAGACTCTTGTTCTGTGTCCATTGGCGCACAGTGATAGCACAGGCACCACCAATCCGCCCCAGCTCGAGCCATTGTGGGCTCTTCGTCTGCGGCAGGCAGGTCGTCTGCCTCGGCTGTAGCGACGGCAGCTTCAGCCGCCTCCTGTTCCTCCATAGCCCTCAGCTGCTCGTCGCTATATTGTGGCTCATAAAGGTAGCCACAAACGTCTGTTTCTACCATAACTTCTTCAAAATCCCAATCCTCCATATTGTGTCCGTCTGCATATTCAGTACCTTCGGCCATGTTTTCTAACGCACTGGCACAGATCTGTGATAGGTCTGTTATTGCATTAGGTCTCACCCCCTATGGGCGGATTTGAAAGGGTGTGACTAGTGCTTGTAGTCTCAATAGAAATCCCCCCTATTGTATTTCCTTCTGGCAATGACGTAAAATTACGATTTTTGCGTCATTGCCAGAAAGAAGTGTAAGAGGTAAATACGTATTTCTCCCGTCTCAGGGGAAAATTAGATAGTGTTGCATGACCATTCAAAAGTATGACTTGGTTTCTAACAATGCAAAGCTTAATGCAAGTGGGTGGAGTGTTCCTTTAACTTTTTGAATGTACCCTCGGAAACGTATCGAAAAACCAACGTCGGGAAAATATGAAGGAAAAATAAAAAAAGACATTGTTGATCCTTTTTCGCTCCACAAACATTCATCCATTCTGAAAAGCAAACGTATTCTAATTTCTTAGCGGTGAATGGTGTGTGTTGCTGGTCAGCAGATAGATATCGCGCCCCAATTCCCTATGTGATGTAATGTTAAATAATGTAAGTAGGGATTTGCATCTCCTTGTAACTGAGATCGTTTCCTCCTCATGTCGCCGGTCAGAAGCTCAAAGAAGAGGTTCTGTTACCAAAGACCACCAAGCGAGCAAGGGAGGTGGTGGCCCAGGAGACTGATGAGCTCAGCAAAATGACAGCCAAAAAGCCCAAGACCCAGGTAAGAAGTTATATATATATATATATACATCTACATATACATGGCTGAAAGGAAAGCCCTACAGCGAGTGGTGAAAACTGCTCAAAAAATTATTGGCACAACACTCCCTGTCATCGCTGACCTTCATCACTCACGGTGTCTGCGGCGTGCTTACAACATCATCAAGGACCACACACACCCCAGTCACGTACTGTTCTCTGTACTACCATCGGGGCGACGTTACAGGAGCCTCAGGGGTCCAACCAGCAGGCTCAGAAATTGCTTCTTTCATAGCACCGTAACACTACTCAACACAAAGGCCCCGCCACTGCCTCTGCCCTGCCCCGCCCCCCTCTCCTTTTGAACATGGACTATGGACTATCAGACTACCTCTGACATCTATGCACTTTATTAATGCCCTTCAACAATACACTTTACTTTATATGATCATACTGCTTCTATTTATGATATGGATGGTCTGATTGCTCATAACTCTATGCACTTTAATAATGGCAGTGTTTCCCATACATAGACCAATGTGTGGCGCAGCGCCACAGAATCAACAAATTGATTCTGCTTTTTCTTCCTTTTTAGCGATTTTTAAATCTAAATATCGTTCCGTTCATTAATCTCCGCGTAGCACTCTTTCTCCCTGTCATTCTCATTCACACACACACACACACACACACAGACAAGCGTGCATACATGCCAATGGTGCGCGGGTACACTACCACTTATTGGATAAACCCGCATATCATACATGCACACGCACTGACAGCGGATTCGCCCGCGCCTACAAAGGCAAACCCGAAGCAGTGGAAAATGTAAGGGATATTGCATAGAACGCCGGTCATTAACGGGAAAGTAAACCCTGTGTTGTACACTTCTTTCTTATTTTTGATAACCGTTCTGCTGTTGGTTTCATGGCACATAACACGTCGGTTCTTTGACGTCTCTGGTATTTCCCCAACGAGACTGTAGTCGGGATTATCTCTGCCATGGTTGAGAAATAATTGGGGGAAAGGAACTTTGGCTTTGACTCCCTGAAGTACATGCACTGCGACATGGAGGAGAAAGGGATTGTTGCCCTTGATTGTCTCCCGCCGGAGCCCCACTGCCCACTGCCGTGAGGCACCACCACCGCGAAGCACCACCGCCCGGCAGCGGGCAGCGGGCAGCGGGCGGTTCAGTCTACTTCAGATTGATGTGGGCGTGGAAGAACCAGAGACGTTGGAGAACCCGATGCAGTCGTTTGAGATTCATAATATCGTCTGTAGGCGCACACAGCTTTTGGCCGTGATAATATATATTAAATGGTTCTGATATCTACGTATAATGTGATATTATTTAGATACAGAGCTCAAAGACCCCCGCCGGAGCACCCGGAGTTGTCTAGAATACTTACAGAACACGGCCAAAGGCTGTGTGCGCCTCGCCATTGCGATATATCCACTGTAAACAGAGCGCATGGGACCGTGGCCAAAAGCTGCTCAGGGCCACACCCCCACCCTCTTCCTTGACCCGCCTC
Organism: Gadus chalcogrammus; assembly: GCF_026213295.1. NCBI lineage: Eukaryota > Metazoa > Chordata > Actinopteri > Gadiformes > Gadidae > Gadus > Gadus chalcogrammus. Next base: position 527,788 of record NC_079412.1, on the reverse strand, counting down.
TCTCCTCGTCATTTGCATTAAAGCTACTGACAAAGAAACGGCGCATTTGGGGAAAGCTCAATGTGCGACTGGCTCGTAGTGGCTGTAATTCTGCACCACGGCAGAATTTCGGGAACGTATTCAAATGCTGTGGGTGGGGCCCACTAATATCTATATTAAAGCATCCATAATGTAGCATGCCATGGGACCTTTATGCTTTAACTAACTCTAACTACACCAGCCGTACAGTTCTGTATGGCTGGTGTAGATGTTATCTTCTAAAAGGGCAGCCAACGTGTCCGTGTTCATGCATGGTTTTTGGACACTTCTCAAACCGTGCCGTTTCTGTAAAACTGTTGCGTTACCAGGCGAGGACTGCTGCCTTTCTCTATGCTTATTATTCAGTTGTCGTATTGTACACATATCAACACGTGGTGAGCTCAGATTAATTCACCATTAATTCACCATATAATAATAACCGGTATAATAATCAGTGCATTAAATGAGAAATGAAATACAAACTCTTACGTGTCATTCAAAACCATTATTGTGGTAAATTCCATTAACTATTCAACATATTCATACCAGTACACGGTATCTGCAGGTGCCCAAAGTTGAGCTCAATGTACCCACCCCTTAAAGGGGTGATATCATGCCACCAGGTTTGAGTGTGATGAGCCATTACAAGCCGTTTTGAAAATCCAGTGTTTCCTCCAGCACTGTATGATTAAGGCCTTGAAAAAATAGGGCCCCACCTTTACTACTTCTATAGATTATTATGCAAAAACAAAGTAGAAAACTTGTAGGGAAAGAAAACATACTTCCATCAGGTATAAAGAATAAAGATAAATAATGCATTGGTACTACTGTTTACAACAATGGTCATGCCATAAAGCTTTTTGAATGGAATTGAACCGGCGGCATCAACTGAAACCCTCACGAACCCTGCAGGGCCATGAGACCCCCCGCTCCTAGACCACCTTGACGAAGACATTTTCTGGGGGAAACGCTGTAATCGGCCGTTCCCCGTGCCCTTGTGACATCACTAGGGGGCGTGTCTAGTACAACCCAGTGGACTGGGTCAGATCAGCTTATCCATCACTATGATGGGCCTGGCTCATGACGTCAGCCCTTGAATGTAATCTTCAGGCCCAGCTCAGTGCGCGCCCTATGCTCCTGCAGGAGGCGCTGGTGTCTCGGTCGGAGGGTGAGGTGGAGGAGGAGAGCTCCGACAGCCGCAGTGCCAACGAGGACGGCAGTGACACCAAAGACATCGACCAGGACAACCGCAGCTCCTCCCCCAGCATCCCCAGCCCGCAGCCTGGCAATGAGAGCGACTCGGACTCCTCCCCGCAGCCCAGCGGCCCGCAGACCGCCGCCCCGCATGTCCTCGCTCACCAGCCCCCCCACGGCGCTCCGGACCCCCTCCACGCTCCACCCGCCCCGGGCCCGCTCCCTGTGGCCCAGGCGCCGCCTCACGGCCCCCCGCGCCAAGCCCCGCCCCACTTCTCCAGGGAGCCCCTGGTCCCGAAGGCCCCTCCCTCCGTACCCCAGGCCAAGCCTCCCCCAACCACCCCCATCCCGCCCTCGCTCAGACAGTCGCCCCACCTGTCGGCGACGCATTTCACCCAGATGCCCACCAACCTGCCCCCGCCCCCGGCCCTCAAGCCCCTCAACGCCCTGCCTAACCAGCATGCCCCCGGGGCCCCCCCTCCCCCCCTGCAGCTCATGCAGAGCATCCCAGCCGCCCAGCTGGCTGCTCTCCCCCACCTTCAGAACCACCCCCGCGCCCATTCGTCTCATCTGCCCAACCCCCACCCCCAAACACTCTCCGCCATGGCACAGTCCAGCCACAACATAGGCCCCGCCCCCAGCCACAAAGTAGGCCCCGCCCCCAGCCACAACGTAAGCCCCGCCCCCAGCCACAACGTAGGCCCCGCCCCCAGCCACAACGTAGGCCCCAGCCACAACGTAGGCCCCGCCCCCAGCCACAACGTAGGCCCCGCCCCCAGCCACAACGTAGGCCCCGCCCCTGGCCACAACGTAGGCCCCGCCCCCGGCCACAACGTAGGCCCCTCCCCCGGCCACAACGTAGACCCCGCCCCCGGCCACAACGTAGGCCCCCCCCCCGGCCACAACGTAGGCCCCGCCCCTGGCCACAACGTAGGCCCCGCCCCCAGCCACAACGTTGGCCCCAGCCACAACGTTGGCCCCGCCCCCAGCCACAACGTCGGCCCCGCCCCCAGCCACAACATGGGCCCCGCCAACAGTAACAACACGGGCCCTGCTGCGAGCCCCAATATAGGCCCCGCCTCCATCCCAAACATAGTCCCTGCCCCCAACCACAAAATAGGCCCTGCCCCCAGCCACAATACAGGCCCTACCTCCAGCCACAAGATGGGCCCCGCCCCCAGCCTCAACCCATCCTTACCTCCTCACTCTCTGAGGCCCTGCGCCCCGACCAGCAGCCCACACAGGGCACATATTCACATCAAGGAGGAGCCAATGGATGAGCTAGAAGAAGCGGAAAGCCCGCCTCCTCCGGCCAGCAGTCCCTCGCCAGAGCCCACGGTCGTCAACATCGCCAGCCACGCCAGCCAGTCTGCCAGGTACCATATCCACCATGTCAGGGTAATGTATAGAACGCAGACAGCCAGTCTGCCAGGTACCCTATCCACTGTCAGGGTAATGTATAGAACGCAGACCGCCAGGTACCGTATCCACCATGTCAGGGCAATGTATAGAACGCAGACCGCCAGGTACCGTATCCACCATGTCAGGACAATGTATAGAACGCAGACCGCCAGGTACCGTATCCACTGTCAGGGTAATGTATAGAACGCAGACCGCCAGTCTGCCAGGTACCGTATCCACTGTCAGGGTAATGTATAGAACGCAGACCGGACTCCGACTCCAAGCGGAGGGGTCTTGCTTTGCCAAATCTAAAGAAATGACAATTTATTTGTTACCATTCGTAGTGTTGGAACAGTAGAGAACTATTTCAACAGAGATGTTGACGTCGCTTAGCAAACGAATACGCTGGGGTTGATAAGTTAACGGACCACTTGAAGTGGTTGGAGTGATTGGAAAGGCGTCAATCGGAGGCAAAAAAAATCACTTTCCTTGAAAGCGGTCAATTATGCTTTGCAATTATGCAAAAAAGAATTACTGCCAAACATTGGGAAGGCCCATTCGAGTGAACTAAGCATTCTACAGCATTAAGAAGAGCTGTGTAATAACAAAGAGTGACAAACTGCATCCCTCTTAGATCCAGGTCCTTTTTTCTATGTATATTAACATTGATGATGCAATATTTAATCTTTTATAAAATGTATTGATTGTTAAGACAACAAGAGGAAGCATGACTTATTTAAATGGTTACTAAAGCCTCTGTGACACATGCAGGCCGTTGAAAGTTCCAGGAGATTTCCTGCCTGGGCTGAATTATGTATAGGAACAGGGATCGATGTTAAAATCGTCGGAAATCTGCACAGGCAATTTGCCCCGCTCAAGACTTTGTAACATTTCCTGATCACTTGCGGAACACCTGTGTTGTCGTTGGGTGAAAGCAGAAACATGACTGGGAGAGTTCATGGGGAGCAAGAGAACCAATCATAAGACTCTGCTGAGGACAGAGAGAATCCACAACGGTTTACATTAACGCAACGGTGCTTTCCGGCCTATCCGATGACTATCAATACAGCTTATTTTGTTTGCAAAACAAATTCCATTTTTCTAGAAAAACTGGACAGGCCCTGAAATAAGGGAGTTCCTGTCACTCAGCGGGTTCTGGGGACTGTTAGACTCTGCTGGGCCGTCTCTTGGCCTGCTCAGTCCGGCGTCAGTAGGCCTATGAACGTCACTGTATGTGTGGATAGGGCAAATCACCAGGGGTACATGGAATGGAGCAGGAACAACGCAGACCTTAACTCTTCTAACATGTGTTCTCTCATCCAGGTTTATCAAACACTGGGACCGGGGCTGCAACTCCTGCTCCAGAACAGACCTGTTCTTCACACCGCTGGCCGCCTCAAAGCTGGCCAAGAAGAGGGAGGAGACGATGGAGAAGTCCAGGAGAGAGGCGGAGCTCGGCGCTCGCCAGGAGCGGGAGAGGGAGAAGGACCGGGAGAGAGAGCGAGAGAGGGAGGCAGACAAAAATGTGGTGAGTTAAGGTTTCACTTTTCTGTTTTTTCTGGTACTTCATTGGGGACGCTTGTAAATGTAAATGTTTAAATGACGGAACAGGCATGTAGTGTGATCACGCTTATTACGTGTAAGGATATTATATAGATATATAGCTCAGGAGGTGGAGTGGGATGACGTAACCTTGCTGGTACGATCCCCGGCTCCTCCTAGCTGAGTGTCATGGTGTCCCTGAGCGAGACACCTAAACCTAACCCGACAAGCTTGCTGTCGCCCTGCGTGGTTGACTCCGCCGTCGGAGTGTGAATGAGTGCATTAATGGTTGTAACTCGCTCTGGTTAAAAGCGTCTGCTGTATGCCCTCAATGTAAATGCCCACATGTCACTGTAGATTGATGACCGTCCCCCCTTTCCCCCCCAGAGAGTCTCCAGCTCATCCCAAGACAGTCGCATGAGCGATGCCCAGATGTCAGCCCAGATGTCCGCCCAGATGTCCGCCCAGATGTCCGCCCAGATGTCCGCCCAGATGTCCGCCCAGATGTCGGCTCAGATGTCGGCTCAGATGTCGGCCCAGATGTCCGCCCACGGCCACATGCGCTCCTCCTTCGAGCAGCCGCCCACCACGGTGGCGGCCGTGCCCCCCTACATCGGGCCGGACACGCCCGCCCTGCGCACGCTCAGCGAGTACGCGCGCCCCCACGTCATGTCGCCAACCAACCGCAACCACCCCTTCTTCATGTCCCTGAGCCCCGGGGAGCCTCTGCTGGCCTACCACATGCCCGGCCTGTACGGCAATGACCCGGGCCTCCGCGAGCGCGAGCTGCGCAACCTGCGGGAGCGGGAGCTCCGGGAGCGCATGAAGCCCGGCTACGAGATGAAGCCCCCGGAGCTGGAGGCCATGCACCCCTCGGCCAACCCAATGGAGCACTTCGCCCGGCACGGCGCTCTTGTGCTGCCGCACATGGCCGGCCCGCCGCACCACTTCGCCCAGTTCCACCCGGGGCTGAACCACCTGGAGCGCGAGCGCATGATGATGGCCAACCAGCAGCTGCGGCCGGAGCTGAGCTACGCAGAGCGGCTGACGGCCGAACGGCTGCACGCCGAGAGGATGGCGTCGGTGGCCAGCGACCCGGCCGCCCGGCTGCAGATGCTCAACGTGACGCCGCACCACCACCAGCACTCCCACATCCACTCACACCTCCACCTGCACCAGCAGGACCCCCTCAACCAAGGTGGGCCTCTTAAAGCACCACCCGGGGGCGCTGTTGGGTATTAAACCACCACTGAGCGCTTACTGAGGAAGGTTTCAATAAATACACATAGCTACATAGTGTGTATATAATGGAAAAGTAATCATCATTTTTCCTAAGGCAATATAGTCCCTTTAGACAGTATAATAAGCGGCGCATTAAAACTTAAACTGAATGGTTATGCAGTCAGTGGTGTACGTTGTCAAGGACCAGAACCCAATCCGTTTTATAATTAAAAAAAGTAAGAAAATAGAAAATGCTGATCCTAATATTGATGGTAGGTCAAATATTCAGACTGATAACCACTACTACTGCCGTGGCAATGGATCAACATGCACAATGTTTGTTAGCTTTTTAATAAGTGGAAGTAGGCATGCTGTCAGAATGAGATGGATCATTGGATCCGACAGCCACTGACGTCCACACAGCAGTCCTACCCAAGCTTTTTGTTTAATTCAAATAACACTAGAAATGAAAAGGAAAAGCGTTTAGCCGTTCTTTCTAGAAGCAGAGAAAACGTGTGGATGGTCTCAGCATGCACAGTTGTCAGGCAGAGAATGAGGAGTTTATCTTTTCTTTCATTTGGCAAACCTTTAAAAAGTTATTCAAAACTGTAAATGACGTATGGGGCTAGCCCTAAGTGATGGAAGTGATCATGAACTGAGGTATGAGGCAATGCAGCGCATCTTTTCATTTTCGGGTCTCATGTTTGTGACCTTTGACCTTCAGGCTCTTCTCCACACACTCTGGACCCCATGGCAACCGGGCCCCGCTTGGCCCGCTTCCCGTTCCCAAACGGGCCCGTCCCCAACCCCTTACTCAACGACCTCCCCCACGACCATGACATGCTGCGGCACCCGCTGTTCGGTGAGACCTCCCACCCAGCAGAGCGCTCCTGTTCCTCCCCCAGTCCCCTCCCTCCAGGCTAAGTGTGAGGTGTGCGTCTTGTCTCGCTCCAGGCGTTGCGTATCCGCGGGAGATGCAGGGCCAGATGCCCCAGATGTCGGCCGCCCACCAGCTGCAGGCGATGCACGCCCAGTCAGCGGAGCTGCAGCGCATGGCCCTGGAGCAGCAGTGGCTGCATGGGCACCACCACCTGCACGGCGGCGGCCCGCTGCCCGGCCAGGAGGACTACTACAGGTGGGTGTCCAGCACCGCTGGGCAGAGCGTTTGACTGACAGATGGTTAGTAGCTTTGGTCTGCGTTTGCATTTGCACCGGTAACGGCGCCAGTACCGATATCTGGACTATATAAGTTAGCCTGTCAAACATTTGTTCGTACCTCGGCAGTTAAATGTGTTTTGTGTTTGACCAGGTGTTATTTCAAATTAGAGCTGTGTTGGTCTGCTTTGCATTTCGCGTAACTATGTCAGCGTGCTTTGTAGGGGTGTGCATTGGCACTGCCCTCACGATTCGATAACGGTTCACCAGGTAACGATTCGATTCAATTCGATTCTACGATGCATTGCGATGCATAAAAATTCTACTGCACACAATAAGGCTAATTTTTTCACCTTCCACTCCCTAACCTACTGCAATTAAATGCCAGACTTTGTCCTTTCTAACATTGTCCTTATAAAAAGGATGATATGTTTCATAAATTATTTTATGTTGCTCCACTTCGAGAATCAGTCTCTCGTCGTCCATGTTGCCGACCCTCTGAGACCCTTTGATTGATTGACTGCTGACCTGGTGCCACCGGTCATGACGTTATGTTGATGTGAAGTTGTTATAGGCTACATGAGCTGAGTATTGTGTTTTATTTTGAAAATTGACCGGATGCTCTATGGCTTTTATTTTTTCACTTCCTGCCCGGCTCGATCTGCTCTGTTGAAATTGACGCGGTTCAGCAACGGTTTTCTGGGACGCTGCTGAGCCGGTGGAAATGGTTTCATTGATTAGGGTGGCAGTGATCAGCAGCGGTGACGCTTTCGTCCCTGGTGGAAATCAGGCTAGTGTTGTTGTTGTTGCTAGCGCCGCCGCTTAGCATGTACTTCACAACTCTATTGTCCACTCGAGGCCCAAAAATGAACAGCGACATAATCGATTATGGTACGTTGCTGCATCGATGCTGAATCGTGCATGCCCCGCATTGCGATGCATCGCCGAATCGATTATTGTTGACACCCCTAGTGCTTTGTCTGCGTGTAAACCCCCACGCCTTCAGCTCTCCATTGGTGGTTCTGGTGCGCACCACTGGATCCAACTCTGACGTAGTGATGCGTTTTCCCGCTGTAAAGGTTCCTGGTACAGAGCGGACAGAGTCAGGGTTGTTCTTGGCAAAAAAGGCGGTTTTAATCTAGTGTGCCATTAAATCATCTGAGCATGCCACAGCGGTAGCTGTGTGATTGTCCTTGCACAAGCTCTCGCTCACACTGGCCTTCCCTCCTCCTGCAAGACAAAAGCAGGCACATTAAGGCCCCGTTTACACGAGGACGCTTGCGGGTAAAAACGACAAAATATTTTATCGGAAGTGCCTTTCGTTTAGACGGTGACGGGGTTTTTGGGGCATGAAAACGCATAGATCTGAAACCACCCTCCAGAGTGGAAAAGTTGAATACGCTCCGCCGTAGCGTGTCCGTCTACACTGCTAAGACGCAAAACACTGCTCAGATCTGCTCACGTCGCGTACGCGTTTACGTCACATACATGTGCCAGTACAAGGAAATAAACAAACATGTCAGATTATTTCCATGCCTCGGATCTTCAAGCTGCTCTGGCAGCTCTAACAACCGTACAGGAGTCTTTCCACGAAATGTACAGGATATGTACAGATAGTATTACTGAACAGAGAAGCATCTTTTTGGTTTTTGCGGCACGGATAAGAGAAGAAGGAAGATTCTACGCATGCGCTCAGACATGGCGGTGTTGTGTGATAGTGTATCACACCACCACCTAGCCGCCTGGCATGCAAATGCATACCCAATCGAATTCCACACACTTTTGTGTCACCGTATGCATGCAGATTTCCTCCCGAAAAAGCTTGTCTAAACGCGGAATAAAAAGTGAAGACGCGACACCACTTTTGCGTCTTCTGTTCAGACCTTCATCGTGTCAAGGTAGCCTAATACACACTCCCTGGCAGGTCTGATTGCGAGCAGGTGCCCGCAATCAGACCCAATCAACCCGGCAGATCCGGTGAGCTCCAAACATGACCCATGCCCCACCTGCAGGCCAAACGCTGTGCTACCCCCCACACCCGCCTGCTTTCTAACGATCCGTACCGTATCGTACACTCTTACCAACCAGAGGCGCAGATTTAGTTAGCATGTATAGGTTCTCATTTGGTCGGCCCCCTGAACAGCACAGAGAGTCCTGTATTTACCTTACATGGTACTCTTACATTAATAAACATGTTGTATTACACTCTCACTGTCTGGTTATCTCAATCCTCATGGGTCTGTTTGGGTCTGTCTCCCCTCTTGCAGCCGTTTGAAGAAGGAAGGAGACAAGCCATCCTGAGGCCAAGGTGGGCCAGACACCATCTGAACAGAATCCAGTATACAGATGGTGTCAGCCTCCACCCTAACAGAATTCAGTATACAGATCAACTAGACTCCACACTAACGGATCCAGTACAGATCAACTAGACTCCACCCTAACAGATCCAGTATACAGATCAACTAGACTCCACCCTAACAGATCCAGTATACAGATTAACTAGACTCAACCCTAACAGATCCAGTATACAGATTAACTAGACTCCACCCTAACAGATCCAGTATACAGATTAACTAGACTCCACCCTAAAATAATCAAGTATACAGACGGGCCAGGGAGCACCCAAACATAATCCATTATCCAGATGGACCAGACTCCACCCTAACAGATCCAGTATCCAGATGGACCAGACTCCACCCTAACAGATCCAGTATCCAGATGGACCAGACTCCACCCTAACAGAATCCAGTATCCAGATGGACCAGACTCCACCCTAACAGAATCCAGTATCCAGATGGTGTCAGCCTCCACCCTAACAGAATCCAGTATCTAGTTGGCGCTCAGCCTCCACCCTAACAGAATCCAGTATCTAGTTGGCGCTCAGCCTCTACCCTAACAGAATCCAGTATACTTTTCAGAGACTGTACATTTTTTAAAGAGTGTGTGGGTCCCTTTGTTTTAATATATTGAAAATAAGAATCCTTGTGTGTCTATATGTGTATTCCTTGTTCCAGCACTTAATGGGATTGTCAAGAGGTTTGCTTGAGATTTTCTTACTAATAGACAGTAGTGTTAAGACTTTATACTGCCATAATCTCCTAATTTATTGTTATTTTACTTGTTCAGCAGACATGTGCGGTATTAGGGTAACCAGCATATCGCACACATCAAACTTTGATGTGTGCAGTATGATAGAATTGCTAATGATGCCCTAGGCTAGCAAGGATGCTATTGACCCAGCTGATGAACATTGGTAGTAGTATGAGCTGTTCTTTCATTTTTAAATGGTCTTGTGTAAATTTAAATTTTAAATCAGTGTTTGAATGATTGGCCTAACAACCTAGCATGACTGTCTTCACAATTCCGAAACTAGAGTAGCAAGTTACAATGTTGTGTCATTAGACTTGGAAAACTATACTACATGGATTTATTCTAAAACTGCTAAATATTTGTCTAAATTAAAAACATTTATATTTCAAGGTATCTTTCACAGTGTAACCTAAGCTTTTAGTCTCTTTGAGACTGTAAATACTACATGTGTAATAGTCTATATTACCAAGCATTATTGATATAGGTTTAATATTCTATATTAAGTATTATTGATCTTACTGTAAGTGTGAACTCTTGCCCCTAAATTTGGCACATAAAAAAACATTTGCTGTACACAGTTTAGTGTTATAAAATAAAATGATTGTAAATTATAAGCTATGATCTGTGTCACTGTTGCAGAGTGACATTAAAACAACATATTCCGATGTTTTTTTTAACAAAGCGGTGAGAGACGAGACCCACGTGATCTTAACATACATTTTAAAAACCCTGTTCCCTGTTTCAAAATTCAATATTTATGTGAAATAAGAAACAAAAATATTGCACAATTATTTCAATAAATAATTCTGCAATGACGAATTCTTGTCTGTGGTTGTATTTCTAATTAACCAGGAAATGTATACCGTTTTAACTATAGGCATCATGTTAACGCATAGACATCAGGCCTTCTACAAACTAACTGTTGACAATCATATTAAGAAATGGAGAGCTTTGACCATTTAAGGTTTATTCAACAAAACATTATTTGACAAATCTGAACACGGCAACATTCTGCATTTACCAACTAAATTGCGCACACAGGCTTAATCAAAAACCCTACAAGACCTACCTTATACCCTTTGACAACATTCTCATGAACCAGCCTAACATTTAACAAACTAAGCTTAACTGTCTATGCATTTGTACTTACTGAGCAAATACAAAGTGCCCATATTGTGTGTTAAAATATCAGGCACATGATATTACCCTTGACTGACATATTTACTAGCAATGGTCCATATCAATTCCAAGAATTGGAATTGATTGGACTGTTAAACAGATAAAAAGGTCTGATCGGTGATCAGTCGTATTGCATGGAAGCGTTGTGTTGTTGGACCCAGGGGAGATGTGCGTTGTGGTTCTGTCACTGACCGTCCTTAGCAGGTCTCCTCAGAACATAGTGTCGGAGGTACTGGATCGCTGATATTGCGCTCACATTTGCCAGCAAGGCTAAATGGTTATCGGAGAAAGTCAAAATCAGGTTATTTAATCATTTTAGCTGTTACAAATATCAACCATTTAAAAATCTTGAAATCGATTACATTTGAAATACGAATACATTTTTGTTAGAGCAGTTTTGTTCAAACCTGCTTTCCAAGAGTCTGCTGCGTGCGGGTCAGTGGACCTCAGGACCCACGACGCCACTGCAATGCACAACAAGCACATGTCTGACTGCTTCAGGGTGGAGAAGAGGCCGTCTTTATCTGAAAACAGACACATGATTAGTACAACATCTGTATATTGCTTTCATTCAAATGTGGAAGATTCAATTGATTGATATTGCCTTTAACCTTATTCACCAACCTGATAATGACACCGATGTCGGCATGAGTTTCAACATTTGCTGGTCGGCTGCCAGCTTTCTGACCAAGTGGTTGGGGAAAGAGGCAAACCCTCTCTGAGGGGTTAGTGTGTGGACTGCATTGGCGTCCCTGAAGGGGGTCCAGTGGGCTCCGATCGGGAACACCCAAGGCCAAGACCTAAGGCTCCAGCTGCTGCCGCTGTCTGGGAGGCGTATATTTCTGATGAACCAGCTGGACCAACATCTGTTGTTGAATAGAGCTTCGTCCGCGGCTGCAGACGAGAGGACGGGATAGACGCCCGGACAGGGGGCGTGAGGTACAGCCCAGATTGGCAGGCCGTGGCTCTCCATGTCCGGGTCAACGTGAATCTCTGTTGAACGTATGAGGTAGTCTGCCTCTGGGAATGTGAGCGCTCTAAGGGAGTGGCCGGAGCATGTGAAGATGGGGATTGGTTTTTCCTCTCTCCATTGGGAAGCTTGGATGGACAGGAGTCCGTCCTTAGACCCATATCTGGAGCTGGTGATGCCGTCGCAAAGAGAAGACAGTGATTGGTCATCATAGTTACTGACAGTCCCAAAGTCATCCTCTGTCTTGTTCTCATAGAAATACCCCAAAACTTCCGGGAGTGATATTCTGTAATCCTCGTCCAGAATGTCAGGGTTCGACAGCATAGTTGAGAAGGTTCCATCGACGAGAACGTTGTTCACCATTATGACAGGGATCATCTGCAGGGAAGGATCCTTTATACAGGGTGATCGCTCATCTCCATTCTCAAGGATCGGTTCGAAGGGCGTGCCCTTGTGAGTACTGTAGAGAGTTTGGATGTTATGCATGCTTTTGCTTTTTTGAATACCACTCTCATGTGCAGTTTGACCAGCTGAAAAACAGTTAAGGGAGTGTGGAACATCCAAACTTCCCTCTTCCCGCGTGCCTTCATTAGCCGGCGGTGTGTTCTTTGTGGAGTCCCGTGTGGGAGGAGAGACAGCTGGGCTTTGCGTGTGAAGGTTAGGGTCCAGAAGGTCAGTGCCCGTTTCTTGCCCGCCACCCAGTAGCTGACAGTACTCCTCATCCAGATCAGAGAATACGGAAACATCGCAACTCGAGCGATCTGGCTGAGAGTCATCGGGATTGGTAAAGTAGTCAGAGTCTGCGATGTCTGACGGATCTACCAGAGGGGTATCCGACCACAGAGGACCGGTGTCTGTCTTCATGTCCCGGTCATCATCATGGGGCCTTGCTGTGTCATGAATTGTAAGTGCTTTTCTGCTGGGTAGTTCCCCTGATTCTCTCAGCTGTAAAATGTCTCTAATTGTCAGTTTTTCCATCTCATCCCAAAAGGCAGACATGGCGAATACAGGCCGACAAGGGCCAAGTGATTCAGCATATGTTTCTTGGCTGTCCGGCACAGAGCCAGCTGTCGGATCACAAACGGAAGGAGATTGAGGTTGATCTGTTGTCATGCTACACAGTTCCACTTGCTTAGAGTCTGAAGGTTGAGACGTTAAATGGACTGTTTTATCAGCAGAGTTGTTCTCTAGTGTTAAACTATCACTTTGTTCAACAGGTAGACATGCCAAAGCAGGCTCAGTATATGCCTCCATACATTCCCCATTGGCCTCAGTTTTACAGCCATGGCTTTGCAAGGGCATAGGGTCCTGCAGGTATTCAATGTCATGTGACAAATGTTTAGCAGAATGCACATGCAGTGTCTCATCAGGAAACTGCACGTCATCTGTGTGTGGAACATTTTCCATCTCACTTAACTCCAACAGGTCACATGGTGTGGACAGCAATAGTTTGCGGCGGCGGGACCGTTGTTCCAGGTCCTCTGGTTTATTTTCAGAGCGATGGTCTTTGAATATAGGCCAAGTATCCTCTGGTGTGTCAGGTGCTGAAGCATAACTTTCACAATCAGAGCTGTTGCTTGAGCTGAAGTCTTCGGCACTTTTGAATTCCATAGACTCAATACTTTCAAATGATTGACAGTATTGTAATCTACTTGCACTTTTCAAGATAACTGCGTTAGGCAACATGGCGGTTTGATGTCTGGAATTGCAAATATTTGCCAAGCATAATCCTTGACCATTTTCAAAATCCTCAGACTTCACAACGTCCAGCACTGTAATATCTTGACCTTTAAATGCTAACTTGGATAACGTGGAGTTTGGGAGGGTCACTGACTGCGGAGCTGCCTCAGATAATGGACATGTTTCCAGTGTGGAAGGTTTAAAAGAACACAATTCAGAGTCTGAAAGAGAAGAGTCCTCATGGATTGGTTTTGTATCTGTGAGAACTGGTATCTGAATCCCATCGGATGACTCTGCAGCAGATGCTCCTTGGTGTGGTTGTGACGTTTCACAAGGCCCCGAGTCGTTGCCGCTCTCCACCTCTGATTGATTCATCTTGACCTCTGACCTGCGTTCAGGTGTGGGCTTCTGCATACCGCCGCACGGGGGAAAGGTTCTACTAGCTTTCTTTTTCTTTCGTCTTTTTCTTCGCAAAGGGCTGACATTCACCGTCACAAACCAACGCTCCTTCTCTTTCGTAATCAAGAAGCTTCTGTCTTTCCCGCAAAGTGTTTTCTCTGCATTGTGTGCACATTGTATCAGCCTGTCGTTCATATCACGGTCGGCTTTATGTCTGGGAAGTCGCTGGACTTCCTGTGTAGTTGTGGCGCAGACCGTGTCACTTAGCAGAATTCTCTGTAGGTCTGAAAGCGTTTCATGGGCTCCATCGTCAGTAGAACATTGGCTATCATTAGGGTCGCTTCGTTGTGAGAGTGTTTCATTTGTTGCAATGCCATAATTAACCATCTTCAATATCTCCTCATTCTCTTTTTGTGCTTCCATGGTGGAGAGAACATCTTCTTCGGAACACTGCGGTGTCTCTACAAGATTAAGGCGGGTATGAAGAGATCCTTTATCTGATCCCTTCTCTTCCCAGACCGCAGTCTGATCCTCTCCTTCTCCGTCTGTGTGCTTCTGGTTAACCTGTGAAAACTCTGCAAAGCAAGGGCCATGCTCCAGTGCGAGGTGGACTAATTCTGGCCCTGTTCTGGCAGCAGTGGTTTGCAGGGCATCACATTGTTCTGAATGTTCCTGACTCCAGGACTCTTCTGAATCACTCAGGCTGGAGTTGTCAACGTCTGCTTTGGAGGGCAATAGCAGGCAACATTCTTCACACTCATCATAAAAGCTCATCCACTCGTATTCCACTATGCTGATACTGTGATCAAGGTCGTCCATTTGCACACCTTAACATAGTGCTGCAACTGCAAGAGCGGGAAACACAAAGGAACAAGGCTTAGGACCTCCTCCAAGGTTACAGTAAATCCTGTATCAATGATGAGCCAATGGTATTGTCTCACAGGAAGAAGATTGATTTAAGATCGATTATATAGGTTCTTATTCTATCCATATGTTAAGTTTTCACGCCGTTGTATCGGTGCTGTGTGTTGATACTAACACTGTCAGTATCAACAATTTAGGTGAAATTCTGCTGGGATTTCAATCGTAAACTAAAGTTCGGATAACATCAGTCAATGTCACAGCACCAGGAATTTATACGTCCCAAAAAATGTACTATTCTTTCAACCGTAGTCTGGTAAATGTGACACAGCTAACCAACTATAGGGTCTCTGAGGTAAACAAACTGCTGCAAACTGACTCCTCCAATATAGCAAACTCACTCACCCATACTATATTATATGCCACCATGAAACATTTTTCAAATGGTCACTTTTACAACATTGCTAATAAATCGTGGTAAGTGACCATTGCAGTACTAAATGCATAATTAACATAAATCGTATTTATCAGACTATAGTTGGAACAATAGTTTTTAAAGAAGACACTGGTGAATGTTTTGTTGAAACAGTATATTATCACTGTATGTCGATAAAGGGTAAACCTACCTGATGCACACAGAGAAATCCTTGTGATCAAACTTTTTCTGCCGTGTCCCGACAATCACATTGTCCTGTGTCTGTCCGTGGGTCATACTGGTGCCTTTGAGCGGGTAAAAATAGAGCAGTATGTGGCAGCACATGCAGCGGCCTTCATGTCCTTCCCTTACTGAAGGTGTGATATTTCAGTCTCCCTCCCAGAATAGAACTGCTAAGAGTTGAGATCAATAATATAGGGCAGTTATTTGAATCTATGGGATTTTGAATGAATCGTCTGCGATTCTCAAATTGAAACAATCTTTCTCAATATATTACCTTACAGTAACTTGTTTACACAAGGTAAAAATAATAAATGTGTTTGAAGTTACCAACTAATTATAAAGATTAGCCCTAATACGTATACATGAACCTGTAGACATTACGTTTTCTTAGACTCATTGTTTCCTTTCATATTAATTGTTTTGCAGCACAATTCACTATTTGGTGTTCATTAGAAATCAATAACACTAAACTTATTTAACTCACAATGTTCAGCTGGTAAACTCATGTGTATAAAACAAACCACAACTATGCGAAAAGTGTTTTATTGTTGTAAAAGGTACATAGCGTCTTCATAACAAGCTAAATAAGTTTCAACTAGGACTCTCATCTACATCGTTTCAAATACTTATCTGTAAAAAACGATTTTGCATTCATGAATGGCTAAGCAAATAAAACATATTTTACAATCACTGCCTTGGGATATGGCCTCACTTCTTCATATTAAAAACTTTTGGATGTCAAGATGTCGCTTCAAACATTTACAGTCCAGCCACCAGCCTTACGATATAAGGTAAAGGCCACCATAGATTCAAACGAGCACACATTCATTACAGCTGAGATTAAAACGTTTGTGACCCTTCCTGATGTGAGACACAATGGCACAGTAATAAACGCAGAGCGTAAGATCCTAAAACAATGTTTGGCCAATATTAACAAAAAACAGTGAGCGGTTTCTGCATAAATGACTTCCTATCTACAGAGACACCGAGCCCAGTAGCCCTGCCTCAGCCTCAGAGAACCAGGCCCTCCCAGACACCGCTTCACACTTTGGGTTCAACACGTGGACGCAGAAATAAAGGAATTCAGCGAGACACTGAAGGAATGGACGCAAGTACATTTACAAAAGTCTTCCACAGATTATCTTTTCAATGATTTCATATGAATGTGATTCATACCTTCCCAAAATGTTGCCACACCGAGAGTATGTTATTGTTCTGGAAATGGTAAACGTGGAAGTTCAACATACACTATCAACATGCTATTAAGGTGCATTTAGATTTTATATTTATTCTGAGTTTAGATACTTTTTTGATTCGTTTCACAAAATTCAAATTGAACCGCCCCCAAATTTAAAAGGCATTATGTAAACTACAAAAAAACAGATTATGCGTGTTCTGATATGCAATCAGTGTGGTTTTTCAGATACTCAACTACAACCTTGGTTCAACTTGTTTTGAATGGAATCAAAAGATTATAATACATTCATCCTTGTTAAGTGTTTCAAAGTGCATATATATATATATGTAAGACGGTATTTCATAACACCCCAAATACACCCCCCAAAATAAACTCAAAGAAAAACAAGACAGAAAAGATAACATTGAGGTGACGATCAAAAACACTGAACTTGGACGCAAACCTCAGAGTAAACCCCAAACCACTCTTCTTCCTGGTTACTTTGGCCCCAATAAATATAGTGCAAACAGTCCTTGAAAGAATAAAAGAATAAGAATAAAAACGAAATAAAGAATCAAAGAAAAGAAGCGTTCCCATTCACAATTTGTTTAAATTGTTATTTGACAACACAAGAGCTGTTGCCACATGATTACATCCAGCTTAAAACGGCAAAATGTTTTCAAATTGAACAGCGACACACCGTCCAATGGCAGAGCCCAGGCAACTTAGCTAAAGCCTTTGGCATCATCAGGAGAATGCACTCATAACAGTCACTTTGTGCAGGGTCAGTAGTATTATCGTAGTATTATCATAGGGGGGATACTTGGCTGATGAGAGGAATAACCCGCCTGTGTATTCAGCGTTGAACCCCAGCATCATTAAACACCTGCCTCGCCAGGAGAGTGTGCACATGGTTTATTAGAGACTAATGAAGCGCCCTCACAGTGACACGCCCGTACCTTTCACCAGTCATTTACTCAACACATTCTTCCATCATATAAAGCTAAAATCCTGAGACTGTCTTCCTTACCAGCGCCGGCTGGGGGGCCGCGGCTACATGCTGTAGACCCTGGAGATGGCGGTGAGGGGGGGTCATGGCTGGGGGGGGGGGGGCCCGCGGCTACATGCTGTAGACCCTGGAGGTGGCGGTGAGGGGGGGGGGTCATGGCTGGGGGGGGGGGGCCGCGGCTACATGCTGTAGACCCTGGAGGTGGCGGTGAGGGGGGGTCATGGCTGGGGGGCCGCGGCTACATGCTGTAGACCCTGGAGGTGGCGGTGGGGGGGATCACTTCTGAGGGGGAGGTGACGGAGGGCCTCTCCCTCCTCACATACCGCTGTTTCCTCACTTGGACCACAAAAGGAAAGAGATTGAATGTGACACCGGAAGACGTAAATCAAAAACAAAAAGAACCATCGGACCTGTACAGGTTAGCTGCACACCACTCAACGAGTGTATCCGTTAAGGGATCTTACACTGGGAAACCTTTATTCTGTTCCATTTACCCTAGCTGCACACCCCTCAATGAGTGGATCCATTAAGGGATCTTACACTGGGAAACCTTTATTCTGTTCCACTAACCCTAGCTGCACACCACTCAATGAGTGGATCCATTAAGGGATCTTACACTGGGAAACCTTTATTCTGTTCCACAGTTTTTGTCTTTGTTGTTTCCGTCGTCCTCAATTGCTCCTCCATTGCTCGATTCAACAATACATTTTGGCACAGCATTTATATGGTAGATTTAGCAGAGATGTTAATCTGTAATAGAGTTTAGATTCTCTGCCCGAGCCCGAGCCGACCCGCGGGCTGATATTTCCCACCAATATCCTCGGGCTGGGTCGGGCCGGGGCTTTGATCGAGCATTTTTATTTTTATCATTGGTTTATTGGCCTAATCTGAGGAGAAATCTATGCCATAAACAGAAATATTATAGGCCTTTATTACACGGGTCTTCTCAATGCCGTGGAATGCTCCGTTCACTTGCATGGGTAGTACCCCAGCGTCTTCAGTTGCTAAGCGACGTCACCGTCTTTGCGGACAAATTATTTCTCTGCTGATCAACACTACGAATGCTGATAACGAATAAATGGTCAAAAAACACACCATGTGAAGTTATTTTTTCGTTTTGACAAGTAGCCGTGTAATAAGCGGGATAATGTAAAGAATGTCGCCGGTCATTTTCAAAAATAGGCCCCTTCAGGGCGAAGCAAGACACCTTCGCTGCGCGTCGGTGTACTGTTCGCCCTGTCGGGGCTTATTGTCCCGATAATGACGGCGTTCTATACATTATCCCATACATATATATTTAGCAGAGAAGGCCTAGTAACAAATGTGTACAAAGTTACATATGTATTCAAAAATTTGGGTTGAAATTGGGCTCAGGCTCATAATAATAATAAATAACCCTTAATGTGCCGGTAAATCAATCAATATATTTGATTCAAAGTCGGGCCGGGCTTCAAGATATTTACTTTTTCTATTTCTACAGCCATCCATGAGACCTCTGTAAATACTTTAAACTTGCAAAATCAAAAATAGCTTTTTGAAACTTAGTTCTGGACTTAAGCGGCCTTTCCTTCATGCACCATCACAGAAGCACAGCTCCATAAAACATAGAGATAACATATTTTAGCCACAGTCAAGTTTATCATCTTTACCACCATGCATAACCTATATTTTAAAATATTTCAATTTATTTTAATATCATCTGCTCATCTCCTAATTGTAACCAGATTGTTGGATTGATTGATTTGGATTAAACATGTCTCATATAATAAAACATTAAGCAACACATACCTGATGAGGATGGTATCATGACAGCCTAGGGAAAACACATTGAAAGTAGTCGTATGTCAATTGAATTTCATTCATATGTAAAACCAATTGGGGAAAAGCACTATGGAAATTTGATGAACTATCAGAGAACTGACTTACGGTCTCACTTGGCTGGAATATGCTGAGAGCTGAAAATCACAAAACAAAGAAAGCAATGACTTCAACATTCAAAATGTCCACAACAGAAACTCCAGGAGCACAGAGGAGGCTGACGGGTATAGCATTGTTTTGTCTCACAGGCTCAACAGCAGCCCACTGCTCACCCTTGTTTTGGCGGTAGAAGATGTTGGGCAGGCGGTGGGAGCGTTTGAGGTAGAAGAAGGAGGCGACAGACAGGATCAGAAACAGACTGATGAGCAGAGTCCCTAGGAGCAGAGAGGCGGCCACGCCCGGCCCACCTGCTCACACGGAGGAAGGACCAGCGTGATGATCTCACCAACTACTCGAACTTCTAACATGTACAACCATTACATTTACAATGTATAGGTCTTTTTAACCATAACTATTATTGCAATAACATAATAATACAATTACTGCAAGTGCAATACTCTACATAAGACGTGTTTGATCTACTTATTTTATTTTCCACAATATTTGCATCATGAAACTATTTTAGTGCCTACATGATTCATGATAACTGACAAAAGCTATCCAATATATCAGCCCATAAAATATGCATGGAATGAAAATATTCACTGAACCATAATGTGCAAGTTCTCACCAATCTTGGGAATGACGGTTGTAACGGTGGTCCGATTTTTTCTTTCCTCAGTGTAGTCTGCAGGTGCACACGAAAAAAAATGAAAACGGAATTGAAATGTCTCCGTCTTTTCTTATCTGTTTAAACATATACATTGCTGCAAATGTTTGCTCCTTACTGTAGCTGCATGCTGTTGAGTTCTCCAGATCCACGGCGGATGGGTCACAATAGATGCAAACTGTATTGGTGTTCTCTAGGAAACGCAGGTAGCATCCTTATATAGGTGCAAAGGCATAACTTAGATAAGTCATTTCGATAGTAATTTTGCATAAAGGTAATACAGTATTAGTCTGACAAAAACACAAACAATGTGTAGTAGCAACTTAGTATGACAACCTATTGATGAAGGTTGGTCATGAGATCTAGGACATAAGCCATTTTGATCAAATGAAATCTCAGTGTTGTTGGCAACGTCGTTCAATCATTCATTCATCCAGGTCACAACAACAATTGTGTTGAAACTGAAACCATGAAAATGAGGTTGCGAAATCAGCCTTACCTGGTTCACAGAGGGTGTCGTTTGAACATGAAGTGTTAGCTCTCTGTTTCTCACCACAGCACTGGAGTGTATTCGGATGAAGAGCCTACACAAACAAACGAAAAGCAACCTAAAATGAACACTTCTTAAGCAACTCCAACAGTCTGGGCCTTCATCCCATTGACATGCCTTACCTTGGTCACAGGTGTCTCGGGTTTGATAAGGATCGCAGTTGCAGCTAAGACCAAAAGCGACGTCAGGGCCATAATCAAACCTTTAAATACCAAACAGAATCAAATCAGCAGAAGGTCTGAGGATTGACATCGCCACATTGGGAAACAATCGCTAGGCTAGCCTCCTGAAACACCTGTCATCATGTACATGATGGCTGCAGTGGGAAGGAGAAGAGTTCCTCATTCAGAGCGAGCTTTCTATCACGATGTAGATTAACATGAACACTTAATGTGGAAATAAAACGTACCCTATGAGTCATGTTTCCAGATACATACCTCAAGACGAGTGACAGTTGAAAGCTTAGCATCAGGACGCATAACCATGACCACAAGAAGCAGGAAAACTTATCCGCAGCTCAGCAAACCAAAGCACTTCCGCTCAGGGTTTCAAAGTAAAAGCGGGACCACCTGTGCTTCTCAAACCAACGCACTCTCGTTAAGGGCTTCAAAGTAAAACGCGTCAAATGACGTTGGATATGGCAAGCCGAGTGTGCCACAATTCGACTTCAATTAAACGCGTTCTGAAACGCCAGCACGCGTGCCCAGAACGCGTTTTGGTTTTCCAGAACGCGTTCCGGCGTTTCAGCGCGCGCGCCCAGAACGCGTTCCGGCGTTTCAGCGCGCGCGCCCAGCGTTTCAGCGCGCGCGCCCAGAACGCGTTCTGGCATTTCAGCGCGCGCGCCAAGAACGCGTTCCGGCATTTCTGCGCGTGCGCTCAGAACGCATATTAGCATATTAACAGCACGCGTGCTGTTAATATGCGAATGCGCTCCTCCCCTCAATTTTCTCAGCCAATAGATTTGAGCCGTTTTCCCCTAATCATATGCTAGGGCAAACACACAGACAACATCAGTCGAAACCAGAGCTCTTCTTTCGCGAATCTTTTCTGTTGTGTCGTTCTTAAAGTCGAAAGATGTTAAGATGTTTCAAATTAGGTGGTTAATGTGGAGGTGGTGAACACTACAAGTACATACACTTTGACTATACACTATCTAAGCTACTTGACCGAACATTGTGTATGGTAAGTGCCGTGGCAACTATGATAACATAATTAAAAAATACTTTTATTTATAGCGTATCGTTTATTGCATTTATTTATTACAGCATTACATGAGTCAGCTTATTCGTCTTCTGAGTACAATAAAAACAATAAAAGAGTTCAGAAGTTAGAGTTAAAATTCCATTAGAAGTAAATAAGTCCGTCTGAAGTATTAACATGCAGTTGCAGGTTTTAGCCTGTACGTGGTAGTAGCCTATAAAACGAGGTATAATTCACTTCATCAGTTGGAATGAGACAGATAGAAAAAACTATATATATATATATATATAATATAGGGAGGTGAGGAGATAGATACTACTACAACTGATACTATTGGTAACCAACTGGTAGGTATTGGTACCCAACAGACCAAGCCCTTTAGGAAGACTTCCATCCCGCTCCTGTCACATTACATAAATAGTTGGTGTATAGCCTATATAAATGCAGAAAATATTGCAGCCAAAATTGCCCCCAAAATATTCACAACATTTACCATTTAACCATCCCTTTTCACATTAAACTGGCCTCTACTCTTGATACATTTGTAACTCACCTACAAACTCACTCATAGCCTTTAATTTAGTGAAACGTTTTGGTCACCTTTTTCCTATTTCTTTTTCACAGTGTCTACACGTCAGGTCATGGTGAGGAATATATTAATCATATATTTATATTAGTTAGTTAGTATGTTATTACTATATTGTTATTAAGTGAACATCAGTCCATGTGTTACAAACAAACAGCAGAAATCAAATGCCGGGAGGAGGGAGAAGCCTGTCTGGGCAGGCTCTATACACTGCGGTCCCGGTCCAACCAGCACCTGCCGAAAATCTCCTGATTAGGAGTGAGAGAAACACAGGCATACACACAGCAGGGGCCGGGTCAAAGACCCGCCTGGGTCATCACACCTGCAACTGAACACCTCCAAGAGAAATTGTGGTGGATTACAGGAGGACTAAATGACATATGCTACCAGTCTCCATTGAGAGGGGACAATGTGGAGGGGGTCACCACGTACAAATGCCAACACAGATGCACTCTAGAAAGAGCAGAGCCGGCTGTACTTGCTAAGGAGGCTGTGGTCCTTCAATGTCTGCAAGGTCCTCAGGATGTTTAACCAGTCTGTCATTGTACTCTCCTATATGCTGTTGTGGGGAGGCAGCGTTAAGAAGATGGATACTGGGCGACTGGACAGGTTGTTTCTCCTATTCTTCTCCATTGTTCAGAACTGAAGTATTTTTAAGCTTTAAGTTTCTATTTACAGAGGTGATGGACTTGGTGGGGACTTGATGTCCCTTATTGAGACTACGGTAATAGTAACATTATGATGATTATTAATAAATAGCATCTCAAGTCTGTCAGTCTCTCTCCAACAGGCTGTGTATATTTTGGTCTGTCTCTTTCCCCCCAAGCCTGCAGATAGAGCTGTCCGGATGGGCAGGTACTGAATCAAAGGAAGGCCTAATTGGGCAGACTTTAAAGCCTCTTGAAGAGCATGCTGCTCTCTGGCTCTGCTTGCTGCTCCGGCCTGTTGTTACACAGGGCTGGCTCAGGGCTTCTCCTTTACTGGTTTTTGACTTGTATAACAGTGTGGTCTTCTCTGTCAGTTGTACCTGTGTGGCCACATGCTGCTCTGGGTGTAGTAGTACCAGATAGGTTAAATGTAGAGAAAGAATTTCCACAACGGCTTAATAAAGTACACTATTATTGTATTTTTTCTATTACATTTTATATATTCTATATATATATATATCGTTTTTTCTATCTGTCTCATTCCAACTGATGAAGTGAATTATACCTCGTCTTATAGGCTACTACCACGTACAGGCTAAAACCTGCTACTGCATGTTAATACTTCAGACGGACTTATTTACTTCTAATGGAATTTTAACTCTAATAAGCTGACTCATGTAATGCTGTAATAAATAAATGTAATAAACGATACGCTATAAATAAAAGTATTTTTTAATTATGTTATCATAGTTGCCACGGCACTTACCATACACAATGTTCGGTCAAGTAGCTTAGATAGTGTATAGTCAAAGTGTATGTACTTGTAGTGTTCACCACCTCCACATTAACCACCTAATTTGAAACATCTTAACATCTTTCGACTTTAAGAACGACACAACAGAAAAGATTCGCGAAAGAAGAGCTCTGGTCTCGACTGATGTTGTCTGTGTGTTTGCCCTAGCATATGATTAGGGGAAAACGGCTCAAATCTATTGGCTGAGAAAATTGAGGGGAGGAGCGCATTAGCATATTAACAGCACGCGTGCTGTTAATATGCTAATATGCGTTCTGAGCGCACGCGCAGAAATGCCGGAACGCGTTCTTGGCGCGCGCGCTGAAATGCCAGAACGCGCTCTGGGCGCGCGCGCTGAAACGCCGGTGTAAGTACCATATTGGCTCGGCTACCAGATCGGCTCGGGGTCCGTCGTCTGCTGATTACGTTACACAATATCATTGGCTGTACGCTTGAATGGGCGTAGGC
Organism: Gadus chalcogrammus; assembly: GCF_026213295.1. Classification (NCBI taxonomy): domain Eukaryota; kingdom Metazoa; phylum Chordata; class Actinopteri; order Gadiformes; family Gadidae; genus Gadus; species Gadus chalcogrammus. The sequence goes on along the minus strand of NC_079412.1, from coordinate 503,403 downwards.
TACATTGTGATTGGCTGCTAAGGGACAGTTGTGATTGGCTGTTTTGTGCTGTAGCTCTGGCTGTCGTCATAGCAACCACAGCGAGCACATGTGTGAGCGCGAGTAGGTCTGTCTAGTTTCGGTTTGTGTTGCCAGATTGGGCATATATCCCGTTTTTCCAGCCTAACGTGATTCAAAGTAGCCAAATCAGGCTGAAAATGTGCCCAATCTGGCAACACGGACGGCTTATCTTAACAGCCAAGATGATTCCGAGGGATGTTTTGTTTTTAGAAGAAAACTATCCATACAGATAGGTTGGGAATGGTCTATGTTCAAAATGAAAGATCATTACAGGCTCTTTAATTTAAACCATAAAAGACCTTATTGCTGTAGATAGCGTATTGTGTGACGTAATCAGCAGACGACGGACCCCGAGCCGATCTGGTAGCCGAGCCAATATGGAACTTACACCGGAACGCGTTCTGGAAAACCAAAACGCGTTCTGGGCACGCGTGCTGGCGTTTCAGAACGCGTTTAATTGAAGTCGAATTGTGGCACACTCGGCTTGCCATAGTTGGAAGGTTCTTGAACATTCGCGAACTCGTTCATTGAGCGCGACAAGACAGATAACACTTATTTTACAATTATATATTAGCGTTCCTAACTTTATATTTGTATTGTATTGCATTGTATTTATCTATTTCCCTACACAGTAATAGCTAAATGTTATGGGGATAACGTGAATAATAATAATAAAAAACATTTACCAGTTAGTAAATGCCTGCTCACCTATCTACCCATCTATCTATCTATCTATCTATCTATCTATCTATCTATCTATCTATCTATCTATCTATCTATCTATCTATCTATCTATCTATCTATCTATCTATCTATCTATCTATCTATCTATTACCTATAATCTATTCTCTAAATTAAATTAAGGAAATTAAATTAACACAAGCTAGCTAGACTATGATACACATTAAACACTCAGTTTACTAGCTAAATTCGATTAAACAATTAAATGCAATACAAATATAAATTAAAAACAAGTGTTATCTACGATCCGTTATCTGTATTATATTATTTCGTCTTCGGCAACATGAGCGCGATTGAAATCTGCCTGGCAACGGACAACCCCTTACGTCAGGGCTATTCAACCTCCTTAACAAGGGGGCTGAAAAGGAAAACCACTGGGGGTTCATGGGCCACACAGAGTAAAATTACGTGAATGAATCACTACAAATAAATCCTACTTAAAGTAGTGTTAACTTAATATATATAGTACTACTACATGGAATAAACTTGTCAGACGCATTCCTTCCTTCTTCACTTTTAATCGTATCATTATAAAAGATTTTGTTCTCACATATTCTGGACACGTATTTATGTCAGTGAGAAAGATTGCACTGCCTTGTTTGCCTAGTTTGGCTCTTCCTGAGACACTCATGCAGCTTCTCATAGGTCATGGAGCAACGTGCCCTTGTTCTGATGGCATTCATATGAGAAAAGCTAGACTCACACGTATCGGTTGAGCCAAACATTGTCAGAATAAGTGATGCCAGTTCCTGATTGTGGGGTACTGATACTGGCTAGTAGGCCTATCACCGGCTACACAGAGAAACCTGATTTGCATGCAACTATGTTTCACCTATATTTTATTTATTTTTTGCATGCAACCTTGCGGGCCAGAAAAAAATTAAGAGGGGCCGCCTTTGGCCCACGGGCCGCTAGTTGAATAGGCCTGCCTTACGTAATCAGTTGTCCGTTGCCTGGCAACGGACAACTGATTACGTACCCGGTACAATTTTCGCCCCCGGTACAATTTTAACGTGACAGCGCGTTTTATTGGTTCGCTATCTCGGGCTATGGCCTTGTCATATAAAGTACATGGTTAACCTGGTTAATATCCGGTGTTATCATACATAGTACATGGTTAACCTGGTTAATATCCGGTGTTATCATATATAGTACATGGTTAACCTGGTTAATATACATCTGCAAGAGCAAGATCCACAAAGTTGTGGACATTACTGCAGTGGCACTAGGGGAGCTCGGAATACTCCGCCGGACGGAGACTACACCGGACTCGACTGTTACCCCTCCCCCGGAAAGGAAGCCTCGGAAGCGGTGTGCGAGGAAGCAGAAGAGGGGCAAGCGCGGAGGTATCCGGGCTAGGCTAGCGGCTAGCCCAACTCGCCCAGCCATACCATCCATCATCCTAGCAAACGTACGCTCCTTGGACAATAAAATGGATCATATCAGACTGCTGCGCTCAACTAATCGGACAGTGAGTAACTGCTGTATGCTTGTTTTCACTGAAACATGGCTCAGTGACAACATCCCCGACTCCGCTGTACAACTGGAACAGCTGACATGCTATAGAGCTGACAGAGCCCTCGTACACGGAGGCAAGACCCGAGGGGGCGGGGTCTGTGTTTACATCCGTGATGCGTGGTGCCGTGATGCTGTAGTCAGGGCCGTCGATAAGGGGTGAAAGGTGATGACGATTCAGGGGGCCCACAGCCCAGGGGGGGGCCCACAAAAAAAAAAAAAAAAAATTTTTTTTTATTATAAATTATTATTATATCACCAGCCCATAGTACTACCATAGTACCCCCCCCCCCCCCCCCCCCCCCGTCAACAATTCAGCGCAGGGGGGCCCATCAGTAAATCTTGTCTAGGGGCCCAGGAATTGTAGCAACGGCCCTGGCTGTAGTGGTATGTAAACACTGTTCACCACTGGCGGAGGTTATGATAATTAAGTGCCGTCCTTATTACCTACCGAGGGAGTTTACTGCGATTCTGCTGGTTGCGGTATACATCCCCCCCACCTCCAACACCAGTGACAGGTACGCGGCACTTTGTGAATTATATCAAGCCATCAGTGAACAACAGACAGCACACCCAGATGGATTCACCATTCTCGCTGGAGATTTTAACCATGCAAATCCAAAAACTGTCCTTCCAAAACTCTACCAGCATGTCAATTTCCCTACAAGAGGAGGAAACACTTTGGACCAAGTTTTCACTTCACACAAGGGAGCATACAAGGCCTCCCCTCTCCCCCACATCGGACTCTCTGATCACATCACTGTGATGCTAATCCCAGCATACAGACCGAGAGTAAAAATCACTAAGCCGGTCTGGAAACAGGTACGTGTGTGGCCAGAGGGGGCCACCTCTGCTCTTCAGGACTGTTTTGCAACAACAGACTGGGAAATGTTTAAACAAGCAGCCACATACAACAGCCACACTGACATTAATGAATACACAGACACTGTTACCGCTTACATCAGTAAGTGCATTGATGATGTGACCCACACAAAGACCATCGTCACTCGGGCTAACCAGAAGCCATGGCTGACAGGGGATGTCCATCGGCTGCTGAGGGCCAGAGACAACGCCTTCAAAGCTGGGGAGGAAACTGGCCTGAGAACAGCAAGAGCCAACCTGTCCCGTGGCATCAGGAAAGTAAAACAGGACTATACAAAAAAGTTAACCTGCCACTTTAAAGACAGCAGAGACACGCGGAACCTGTGGAAGGGCATTCGGACCATCACAGACTACAAGCCCGCGCCACAGATCTGCGATGACAACATCTCTCTGCTCAACAACCTCAACAGCTTCTTTGCACGGTTCGAAGCAACTAACAACACAAGCCCAAAGAAAACTCCACCCCCTCCCCACGATCAGGTTCTGTGCCTGTCCGCTGCCAGTGTGAAGAGGATATTCGCCACTATCAATCCACGAAAAGCAACAGGCCCAGACAACATTCCAGGCCGGGTGTTGAAGGACTGCGCTGAGGAGTTAAAGAATGTCTTCACTGACGTCTTTAACATTTCTTTGAGGCAAGCTGTAGTTCCGTCACATTTCAAGGCCACTATCATCATACCTGTGCCAAAGAAACCTGCTCCATCCTGCTTCAATGACTACCGACCCGTTGCACTGACCCCCATCTTGATGAAGTGTTTTGAACGGCTAGTTATGTCACACATCAAGTCCTCCCTCCCAGCCACCCTAGACCCCTACCAGTTTGCTTATCGAGCCAAACGGTCCACCGAGGATGCGATCTGCTCTGCTCTCCACCCTGCCCTCACCCACCTGGACACAACAGACTCATACGTCAGAATGCTGTTCTTAGATTTTAGTTCCGCATTCAACACCATCATCCCACAACAACTTATCTGTAAACTGGTCCAGCTGGGGCTCAGCACCTCGCTTTGCAACTGGGTGCTGGACTTCCTCAGCGAGAGGCCACAGACAGTACGGGTCGGCAATAACACCCCGAGCAGCATCACACTCAGCACTGGGGCCCCCCAAGGCTGTGTGCTCTCACCCCTGCTCTTCACCCTGCTGACTCATGACTGCACACCAACCTACAGCACCAATCACATGGTGAAGTTTGCGGATGATACCACTCTGGTGGGTCTCATCACTAAGAACGATGAGACCAGCTATAGGAAGGAGGTCAACCTTCTGACCATGTGGTGCAGCAACAACAACCTCCTGCTGAATGTCAGCAAAACTAAGGAGATTGTTGTTGACTTCAGGAGACGCCACACTGAGCACCCACCACTGACCATCGATGGTGCGGCAGTGGAGCGAGTGAGTGGCACAAAATTCCTGGGGGTGTACATCAGCGACGACCTCTCCTGGACCACCAACACTGCATCACTGGCGAAGAAAGCCCATCAGCGCCTCTACTTCCTCCGAAAATTGAAGCAAGCACGAGCCCCCCCATCAATCATGTGCACATTCTACCGAGGCACCATTGAGAGCATCCTGTTCAGCTGCATCACCGTGTGGGGCGGGAGCTGCGCTGAATACAGCAGGAAAGCCCTGCAGCGCGTGGTTAACACAGCTGCAAAGATCATCGGTGCCCCACTCCCCTCCATGCAACACACATACAGCACTCGCCTCACCCGCAAAGCGACCAGGATTGTGAGCGAGGCCAGCCATCCCGCTCACAGTCTGTTCACCCTCCTGCCCTCTGGAAGAAGGTATCGGAGCCTGCATGCCCGCACCACCAGACTCAAAAACAGCTTCATCCACCAGGCTGTCAAGAAACTAAATTCTCTCCCCTCTCTCCCCTCAGCCACATCAACAGGGCTGTCAGTAAGCTGAAATACCCCCCCCCCCCCCTGCTTTCTGCCTTGCTACACTGTGGACTAACTGTATTTGCAATATTACTATTACTATTACTAGTTTAAATACACACCATACAGACTGAAATTGCTGCTATTATTTATTTATTTATCTATTTAAAAAATGCACTACTACATTACTTTTTGCTGCCAGTATTGACTGCCTCTTTGCACAATTATTTTTACTTATTTTATTCATACAGAACGCCTATATTTTATGTCATTGTCTATCTTGTCTATTTTTAGTGTTGTCTCGTATATTTGTGTTTGTGCCTTTGCACTTTTTATATGTTCACCGCGGGATAGGGGGAAACGTTTTCTCGATTCCCTCACATGTCTTGTACATGTGAAGTGTTGACAATAAAGCTGACTTTGACTTTTGACTTTGATATCCGGTGTTATCATATGTAGTACACGTCTAACCTGGTCCGCTGTAACGGTCCTCGTCTCGCGAGCCGCGGACTCTCTAAGGGCGGGATACTTAAACTGTCTGTTATTCAGCTGGTCATATTTAGATACCTCTATTTACGGACCTTGGTAACATAGACACCGAACCCCTTCTTTGTTTAATTTGACGGACTTGAATTTGCTTTGCTGTAGCAGGTGGATTAGAGCCATTACTACAACTAGCTTCTAATTCCAGTTATTTCCTCCACAATCAATATTTACGCGATACAGACTAGTTAGTGCACCGCGACCAGGTGCCCCGTGAAGCTAGCTCACTAGCCTACCTGGTTGTTAAACAGCTTCAATGAATCCCAACGTGTGGAACGTCAAGGACATCTTGAGCATCCCGACTGCAAGCAGGTAGGCGTAACACTGGAATATATATTATTTTTAAACCATTTTAGGATTTATTTCCCTTGCATTCATATTCAGTGTGTGTTGTTAATTTACTTACTAGTCGGACCAGAATCGCCAGCAGCAATGCAGCCACCAGCGGCTACTCCAGTCTATCTGATTCCCAGTATGGGTTTGGCTCCCAGTTCTGGCCAGAGAACTCCCAGGGCATGTCCCAGGAGATGAGCTTCACATCAAGAAACTCTCAACAGAGCTCCCAAGAGGTACATTTACCCATCACTATATTTCAAGGAAACTTGCACAGGTGTATCAGGTTTGGAAAATAACATAGCTACATTATAAAAGGTATGGGGGAATTAACCTTGCTGGAAACAGATAATGAGTAGTAGGGGGAGTAATGCTGATAAGACTGTGCCATTGTTTGTTTCATTTGGTAGATTTCCGTTCTTTCAGTCTTTGTCCAAGAAGTCCAGGGTTGATACTTTCTACATATAATCTCAATTAACCAATTTACATGTATATTGTTTCTAATGTCACCATATGCCAAATAATCTGATCCATGCAAGACATGGACAATCGTATGTAATTTTGGGCTGCTATTGGATACATAATTCAAAGCACAATAAATGCATTACGAATCATATCTTAACGGTTCATTCTAAAATGGTATGATGTGATGCCATTCAGGGGAATGAGCAAAAGATCTCAAGTAATTACCACACTAAACCGTTCCTGTTCGGAGGCGAGGGGAAGGACAAGGGCATCAAACCTCTAGGTTTACTGGAGAAGTTTGAAGAAGACAAGAGAAAAGCAAAAGAGAAAAATGAAAGGTATGTTTTGTGTTGAATATTATTCCATGCATCTTAATGTATGAGTTGTTTGGACAGTTTTTGAAAAAATAAATCTTATTTGCTTCATCAGTGATATGTTGTTCAAGGTATCCCTAAGTTTTCGAGAAATGCTCAACAATGTAAGTAATGCTGCCATTCTTTTATTTATCCATAAGCTTTTCATCAGTCCTCTAAGTTGAAAGTGTTTTTTATTTTTCAGATTCAACACTCCATCTTTGGCACAGAAAAAGATGTAGCAGTGTGCAAAACGATTCTGGAGGGATTCGACAAATTTGCTGTGACAGGTAATAGCTTTTTAGGCTTATTTCAAAGGAGTGAATTTAGTTGGTATTAGATGGTTCATGCTTTGGCAAAAAATAAAAAATGACCAACTGCCAGTAGATGGAGCTCTATAACCAGGTAAGTAACTAATTTTGGCATTCAATTTCTAAATACCAAAGTCGATTCAGTTTAATACATATACATATGTCTCCCCTTACAGTGCAGCAAAGTCAATCGAGCCTCTGCGATGGTGTTTCACATCATTTTGAGACCATGCTAAAAGAACTGATCTCTCAGAAACAGATGCTATCAAACATTGAGGGCAAGTTATTGGAGGTAATTAATATTCACTTCTGGCATTTCACATTTTCACATTTTTATCTCGTACTTGCCTATTGCTAATTCTTATTAATAATGATGAATTGTAGACTGGATTAGCCACCAGGGAACTAGGCTCATATGTGCATGGCTTGGAGAAAGGTCTAGAAGCTCTGAAACAGGATCATGTAAGAGGAAATCACCATCTGGAAGAGGCAGTGCAGCTGCTCAGCACCTTAGTCTCCAACCACTCAGCCAGAAAGAGCTGTGGTGGTGTAGCAGACAGTGCTATTCAGACCTCACCCGGACTGGGGCAGCCATCTCTCAAAGTGCAGCCGGACAGCCTGCCCGAGGGCACGGGGCCTCTGTGCTGCCAGCCTGAGAGCACTCAGCCGTCTGACGTGTCCTCGTGGAACCCCAGGTCCACCGCGGGGCCGAGGAAACCCCCTCGAAGAGCCCCCAGGAGGAGGCAGCTGAGGAGACCGCTGGGGATACCGAAGGGCAGGAAGAGGACCATCTGGGACGAAAACAGCCAGCCTCCCGTCAACAGCATTAAAGAAGAGACTTTATCACCGCTCAAGAAGATTTGCAAAGAGGCTGCCACAGCCCGCTGCCAAGGAGTTCCAGTTTTCCACCCTAATGGAGGCGGTAGATCTAATAAAGGTCTAAAAGCTTTTGTAGCCCCGTTCAGCCCCTGTTCTGAGGACAGCAGCAGTTCTGTCTGTGTTGCAGGGATTGAGATCACCCTCAAACCAGCTGAGCCAGAAGGAGAAATGCCTGAGAAAGAGAGAGGGCTCTGGCAGTTGTTTGATATGCATTGTGAGTCAGACTTCATTGTTTTAGAAGAGTGATCGTGGCTGGAAAAGCAGCTGTTTTTCGGATATTAAAAAGATGTTAGACTCACTACATTAGCTCTTTCAGTGTGTTGTGATCTTTTCATTATAGCAATAAACTTCTCTTCATACTAAAATTCATTGCCTACAGTTTACTATGGTATTTAAAAAAGAAGTACATCTCTAGTATTTGCAGATTGTCAGACAACTAATCGTCAATTGGTTTCTAGCACACAGTGAATATTTCATATTTCTTTTAGTTTCAAATATTGTGTATACAATAAATTTAAATATACATTGCTTTGGATAATAATAAGACCATATCATGAGTTGGAAAAAACAAATTAGGAGCACTCACTAATGTCTGACTGCATGAATGGATTTAATTTGCATTAGTGCACTAGAATACCTAGGAGCAGCAGCACTACCTACAATATCAATATCGTGTTAATGTTCAATTAGCTGCTAGTATTATAGATGCACCATTTTTTTTTTTTTTTTAATGACATGTTTTTAGATGCATGAAAATACTCACAAATGACTAAATCTGTAAACACATTTTTATTGATAAACTTAATTTAAATGAATTAACTTAATTGATAAACAATGGACATTCATTGTTTAAATTTGATTACTACACAGCCATCTACTCGGATCAGTCAAAAATCATGATGGGCTATTATTAGGTATTTGATGCAAATAATGTATTGAGTGCTTATTATTATTACTGAATATCATTTCAGGTTATTTATTGTAGTACATATTAAATGTCTTATGAACAAAAGAAGCAAACAAAATATATCTCAACAATTACTTGAATGAAATAAACAGTTCACCTTAAAATGAGAGAGAAATAATGCTCAACCCTCTGCAATAGGGTTCATATGTCTTTCTTAAGGCACCTTTAAAAATGTTTATATTTTAGGGGGAACTATTGTAAGTGCAGATATGTTTTCATGCTGCCCTTATTTTGGCCCAGGAGAGAAGTCTTCCCACTTTGTGATAAGGTATGCTAGTTGCATCCACACTCCTATGTCTGGGGAGGTTCCATTCAAATGTCCAGTATTCCTTCAGCCTTAGAGCTAAACTGATCCAGCATTTTTAAAGTGCAATACTCAACATATGCCCATCAACAGTGATATTGATGCATCATTTGACGTTGTGTTTTCATTCAAAATGAGGACATCCAACCAGGAACCACAATATCTGAAATATGCAGACTAGACCAGGCTCGACTGAACTTATTTCGGAATAATAAAGGTATGGGCAGACAATTTAGGAAACCAACTAGCATAAGCTAGATTTTGAAGAGCATCTAACTGAAAAGTCCCACCCCTTCCTTCAGGCAGCCCTCAAAAGCCTCTCCCTCAAAAACACGTGACAAGCTTGCTAGCTTTAGCAATTGGGCTGCCAAGCCTTTTGGAGCTGCGTAGGTATTGGTAGGGACAGGCATATTACAGGTCTGCGGCAGTAAGCATTTGATTTATTGATAGCTTACCCTACCTTTAACCGCATTGTTCATAAGCTTTGTAAAACATACAGACTTTGCTCGGAGCTCATTGACTCACTATCTAAGCTTCACTGACCAGGTCAGCTGGTGGGGACATGAGTCCACGCGGGTTGAGCTTTGCTACCAAGCAGACATCGTAGTTATCATGCATCAGGGCATGTCGAGCCACCGCCGTCCACCGGTTCTCCCACGGGTCCAGCTCTAAAACCTCCTTTGTTATGTCGTCATGGCGATCTAGGGGTCATTAAGGATTGAAACAAGCGTTATATTTATATAAACTGTACAAGGCAGAGCATCTTCCGAGAACGTTTGGAGCTCAGATCTAGATACGATTGACTACCTGCTCCTTTGTAGTAGCCACAGACATAAATCTTCCCCCCCACCACGCCTGCATTGGACGCATTGGAGCGTAGAGATAGTTGTGGTGACGGCAGCGGGGGCCCGTCCCTCCACTGGTCTTCGTCTGGGCTGTAGATCTCCACTGCGTCCAGGCAGCGACGGGACTGACCTCCATCCAGTCCCTCGCAGCCAATCCCTCCTGTCAGTGGAGATAAGGTTCATAGTAAATTAAATCATCTGAATGTGAATGACTATTAAAGATTAATAATCAGGATTAAAGGATCAAAAAGTGATTATCTTTGTTAATGTACTTCAAATGACTACAGCAAGCCTTTACATTTAGTAGATTTAATTGGTTGAATCAACAACAATCTTACCCATGACATAGATTTCTCCATTAAGCACAACTGCACTACATCTATATTTTGAATATTTCATGTGGCTTAGCTCCGCCCACTTGTTCCATTCAGGGTCGTAGACCAGGAGACGATTGCTAAGACGATCCGGTTCATCGTCTATCCTGTGAGACTAGGGAATCATAGAAGCATGATGCATTCATAGAATCAGACATTAAGAACTGAGCACAACACAATACCATGTGCCACTCGCTAGATTAGGAGTAAATATAGTGAGGAATATATTGTTCCAGCTAGTCCATCAATGTTCTACAATGCTCACTCAAGCATGATAGCTTTCTGAGATCAGAATGTGTGTTATAAAAAGTCCTTACCTGGGGAGTGCGACCTCCGATCACATAGAGGCGGTCCTTCAGCGTGACCGCGCTGTGAAAGGCCAAGGGAAGAGGCAGGGGAGCTGCACTGCGCCAGGGCCCGCCCTGCTTGCACCAGCGCTCCACCGAGTTAGTGATTAGTTGCTGGTTCTTCAGCATCATCTGCCCCCCCAGCAGGTACACCGTGTCGCCCAGGGACCCCAAGGCGAAGGAGTCCCGGTACTCTGCTGACGTCAGGCACTCCCAGCTGCCCTGAGCCTCCACCTTGTACCTGTTTCAGTCATGTGTGAAGGGCCAGTAATAAACCAACGGCACACTATTCTCACATTTCAGTCTCTACTAGCTGGCAGAAATTAGACTCAGTTGAGCATAAACCTAAATCCATTTTGATAAAACATGCCAACAAGCTGCTCCTCACCTAAAAATCTCCACGTTCCTTTCCTTCTGCCGAGCCATTTTACGCACCCCAACCTCACCCGCCAGTATGATGTCATTTTCTTCAGTTACGACCCCAGCACACACGTATCCCAGGGCCTCTCCGTAGCGAGGGGAAGTGATGTAGTAGCTGCGGCCCGTGCTTGGTGCATAGCAGAAGTTGCGGTCGGCGTAGCCGCCGTAGCGGGATCTAATCCCTCCACTGTCAGTACCGATGCAGAGCAGCAGGTCAGTGGTCTCCATGCCATAGCGCAGCCGGAGCTTTCGCGGCGCAGCAGAGTGATGCATGGCCGTGACGGCCAGGGCTTCATTCAGCATCTCTGTGCACTCTGCGTCAGCCAGCAGGGCCGTGTTCCTCCTCATGGCCTCTCTGAGGTAGTCAGCGTCTATCAGCGGCAGGCGGACCTTCCTGAGGAGCTCAGGGAGATGGTGGCTGCGCCCATCCTCCAGAGGACTGTGCCTGACCCAGCGCAGGACCACGTCCAGGATGGTCTCCTCTCGGGAGATGTTGAGGTCGTCTGAGCTGAGCAGCTTCCCCAGCTGGTGGGCCTCGAGCTCCAGCATCTCCTCACTCTGACAGACCTTGAGGAAGTTCTGTCGTAAGAAGCGCTGGGCTTGGTCGGCAAGGTTCTCTGCGCCTAGGTCGCGGGCGTAGAAGTACACGCCGAGGCAGTTGGAGGCGTCCATGTTGTCTGTCATGTGCAGCTGGCAGCATGCAAACACGTCGTCCATCTGCAGGAGGAAGGCGGCGATTGAGACCTCCTGGACGTTGGCGTTGCTCAGGGGCATCTCCGAGGTGTACATGTAGTTGATGAGCAGCGCTAGGCTTTGTGCGTCAGTGTCCCGGAGCAGGATCTCCCTGTTGTTACACTCCCGCAGGCCACAGGTGAACATGACACGGAAGTAGGGGCTGAAGGCTGACAGTACGACGCGGTGGCAGGGGAAACTGATTCCTTCAGCCACCAGCACCACGTCTGTGAGATTCTCAGTCTCCCTCATCTTTCGTAACTGGCTGAGGAGCGTCAGACTGTGTTTGGCGGTTCTATCCATGCTGTTTCACCTTGTGTAGCGTGGCAAATGATTCAATCAATTTGTTTTATTGTGAAAAAAAGATCAGTCTTTAAGTGTTGAGTTTCAACTAGTGAGGTCCTAGTCCTTGAAAAGGAATAAATAAATAATTGTTAAAGCAGAGCAAATAAATTAATTACAAACAGCAAAAATCCAAAAACTATTCAGAGAAAGATGAAAAGCTTTTCATCTTTTCATCAAAAATTATACGCTTTTTTTTTTACAACCATCCATGTTTTTCTATTGCATGTCGATGGTGATATGGTTACCAAGAACGATTATATTGGACAGAACTTTAAAACCAATCAAAAGCAGCTTTCTCCATCATGCAAACCAGTTTCCTTTTGTCGTCTTACCAAAATCATCAACTTCACTGCTCTCATGATAATCCAGTTGCTATCTTTGTCTTAAGAAGACCAGAAATTACTCATGTTTTTGTTTTTGCTTCTGTCTATGTGTGTTGTTGTTGTTGAAAATGGCTAAGCAATCGCCAGAGACAAATCTATTTTCCCTCCCCTAGCTCCCTTGCCCCTATGAGGAACAAACCCAAAAATAGAATCATTTTTCAAAGCAAGTGGGTCAGAGGGCTCAGCTAATGGCCCTGACATTTTACTTTATTTACATGTATCTATGTATACAAACAACATCAGAAAATGTATAGTTAACTGTGTATTAGCATTATCTGAGTTTTGGCAGTGACATTACAGTCAATAAATGCAATAATCTGCTCCATCTTGGACACGTGTCACATGCCAGAAGCTGTGGAATGACAGCCTCAGATTTCAGACTGGACTCTCTTAAAGGGCCAGTAAATCAGCAGTTCTATCTATCACCAGGAACAGAAGACATTTTGAAACGTCTCAAGCTGAAGTACTAATATATTTTCCATGCCTGGTAGTGCTTTCTTAACCTGGTAATAGATGACAGGATGTTGGTGATTTAGTTTGATGGATTAAGTCATGGTTCATTAGGATCAGTTCTGCAGGTCTAAGGGAAAATGCTAAATTAACGTCACCTGGGGCCCGGATGTCCACAGATCTCCTCCCTAAAACCAGAATCAGATTAGAGTTTTCCCTCACCTAACATCCATTAGGCTTTTAGTCATTAAACACCTCCTAACCATGATGTCCCATCAGACCTGCTTAGTTAACCATTACATATCAAAATATATGTAAGCTGGCACGGTGACACTGATGCTGCTGAACCAGTGGCGGATGTTAGAATCAGCACCAGGACAGAGGCGGGTTGGGGAAGTTCATCATACGTGTTAGCACCTTGAAGTCAGGTGAATATTGATAGGTTCAGAAAAGTAAAAAGTTTTAAACCATTTGTAGAGTTGTGGGCAGAATAGTAGCCATGGGCACTACATATAGGTCTGGGAAATACAGAGTGGAGAGAGATTTGCTGGACGAGGAGGGACTGGAAGCGATCGCTCAGAGGAAGATCTACTCTGATACGCACCCTAGGCTAACTGAACGCCTCAAAGATTCACTAAGGTAAGATCTCTATAGAAAGTTGATAAGTTGTATAAAAATAAGTTAATTGTGAAGGTTGACTGACAGTATCTACTAATGGTGAAATAAACCTGCGATACATAACTTTTTAACCACTCACTATTGTTAAAAATGATGCTCAAAATGTATTGACCCCTGGATGAATGGGCTTTTATATATTAATGAATTCAACATATTTGAAAGCAGAGGAAAGTACAGTGTTAAAGGTCTACAGGGCAAGGTAAATAAAGTGATATAGCATTTATAAAATGTTTTTTATTGTTTGAAATTACTTTCAAATAACGGATGGATCACTCCTGTCCATTTATAAAAGCCTCCTCTTTTCCAGATGTACAGTTCCCAAACTGAAGCAGCGCATAGTGCACAGCCTTCCTGTGCTGTACTGGCTGCCGAGGTATTCCATCTGGGAGTATGGCATGCCAGACCTGATCTCCGGCATCAGTGTGGGCATTATGCACCTACCACAAGGTATGCAGCAACTGGTTTTATTTATTTTAGTGTTGCAGAAGAGCCAATCAAAGAAACCGATGGTTATCCCATGGGTCATTTATGTGTACATTCAAATATATTTCACATTGAGGTCTTTGTAATTGTTGTTCTTTGCTGTCTTTTGAAAGGCATGGCCTACTCGCTTTTGGCCTCTTTGCCTCCTGTTTTTGGGCTCTACACGTCCCTCTACCCGGCACTAGTCTACTTCTTCTTCGGTACCTCTCGTCACATTTCCATTGGTAAGTTGATATGTTGATCGGCCAGGCGTAACCCTGATGGCAGTGAGCCACTCTGGTAGAGGGCTGAGGTAGTGGGAAATGGATCTGGAAAAAAATACTAGCAGAGACTCTACTACAAAACTATAAGTGGGTACAAAGGAATGTGTGTCGGGCAGATTCACACTGAATCAGGCTTTGGGGCAAGTCCAAACATTAACATGAATGGGAGTGATGTGTTTAACTTGCGGCGACGGGAGGGGGTTAGGAGTTGCGAATAATTGGACCGGAAGACGCCCCGGAAGAAGAGCCATGGCGGTGGTCAAAAAAACTTAGCAAAAAAGGAAATTTGTGTTTGGTTGATTATTTCTCTGTGGTAACAATGCTTTTTGGCAATAAATCTTATACCGTTGGAAAGCCTGTATAGTTCCCTTTCAAATGGTGCCCCATTTGTAAGGAACGTGCACTTTTGGGAGGAGCAGCAGAGCTTAGTATGTGGGTTGGGCCAGAGCTATAGAGAGAGAGAGTTGCGACACGCTATGATCTCGCCGACAGGGTGGTCACGTGGATGTCACGTGGTTCATGTAAGCCTCAATAGTTCCAAACACGCCGCGCTTTCAATGTTATTCTATGGGACGACAGCAGAGATTTCAATATTAAATGGTAAATATGAATGAAAAAATCACATACAAGTATTTGTCTGACTGTTATTGCATTATTGCATATTTGTAAATGTCAGTTTTACATATATATTGGTAGGGGGGCAACTGAAAGCTATCTATAAGTACTATTACTTAGATACGTTTTTAAGTTTTGGAGGGAAAGCTTCACGTTCGTGTTAGCATACTGGCCTAACCTTAACTTTTACCTTACATCTGTGTTGAAATCAAAGTATTCAAGATTTTCTACCATGATCATTTAAAGATATAAGCCACACAAAGTATCAAAAATATTAAAGAATAACAACTCATTACGCTTGGATGAATGAAATTGTATTTTTTTTTATTAAACAATTAGTGTGACAAGAACAAGCGATTGTGTGAACAGATTCAACAATGGACACAGCAGGGAACACTATATCCTTAGGGCAAACCATTAACATATAACGTTGCAAATATACTATACTTTATGCCATTACAATACTTAGAATAGCCC